>NC_137253.1:6642783-7089200 GCF_965637545.1 Phallusia mammillata
ATGCACTCCTAAAAGACATCCTTCGATTTTGGACTTATAAACAATAAACACTATAAATGACGAAAAAATACAACTTTTTCTTCCCAGTAGTGCACTATACAGAGATTAAATAAAGCTGTTCGACTTACACTGACTTGTTTTATGAATGGTTCATACGTCATTTCCGCTCATTGTTTTCCTTACACCCATCCTATACGCAGCCTGTAGTGTTAGCACCCTAGAGACTAGAATTGTCTATTTACACAAGTACAAGTTGCATTCAATTCCTCCTTTCAAGTTTTAACATTTCACCCCAAAGTGACTTTGTTGGCATCCTAAATGATATGCGTGTTTATAGTTAAGTAATAATTTAACCTGTTACACTGCTTGTTTTTTACTATCATGCCATTCTCTTAAAATCAAGCCTTTCCAACACTAAAATTCTAATACTGAACTAGCTGTCTCCTCCTTATAATTGATATCCTCACAAACCACTATTACACAAAAAAATCTTGGCACGCGAAGTCATTGCCAAATAGGAATAACAAGCAAATTGCCACACGTCGCTTAAAAGGTTGCCGACCCCTGACATAGGCTATACACTTAGATGTGAAACACACAAAAATGACCAACCTTAACAATAAAAGTAATTAACAATTTTACTACCACAGACTGCATCAATCTTCCAACGGACCCGAACGGTGTAAACACGCCGGCTGGCACAAATCATGACAACGGGACAGTGGTGAAATACAACTGTTCAGAGGGTTATTTAAGACTGCCCCCGTATGAAAATACGTGCAATGACGGCGTTTGGTCAGAGTCGGAAGCTGGACAATGTCTGTTAGGCAAGTGAACTGTTTTGCAACTCTTCATTGAAATTCTTTTTTTGCTTGCACCTGTCGACGGAAAGCTTTGCATAAGGTGGCTAATGTAACCACAGGCACCAAATCAACGAACCACTTTAAAGTTCCGGTCAATCCCGTTTCTTTTTCTATGAGAGAAAAACTAAAACTTAAAGCGACACGAAATAGCACTTAAATAAACGGAACATACCTAATCTTTGGTTAGAGAGGTTTGGGCATTAAATTCGTCTGTAAAAATCCGAATGAGACCTGTACAACAGACAAACATTATCAGGAATAGAAATAAACACTAGAAAACATGGGATGAAGCCATACTTACCAGCACAATGTAAAAATGCAGCTTTAATCAGCTCGGTGAAAATCAGTAATTTATAGTTCACTAGCTGCTAAATAAAACACCAGTGTTTAAAATAAACTCTATGCTTGAGATCTTAAATAACTGCTTGCTTAAAGCGCACAGGAAAAACAAAAACCGAGGTCTACTTTTTTCACACAATATTTTTGTGTTTCTTTGTCTTGGTAAGGCCGAAACTGTGTAATGCTTTTTCGACACAATGCCTACACTGTTTACAATGTATTGGCCCATTGCATTAATAGTCGGCAGAAATCAGCAGCGTCAACCAAGATCATTGATTACAATTGAGCCACGTATCATTTTGTTCTAATCCTTTTCTTTTTTTCGAGCAGTTTGTGATTTTGATCCAGACTTTGACATAAAACTTGGATTCAACCTTATTGTCCCTGATGCGCTTTTACCTTACGAGGATCAAATTGGCACTTTGGTTCCCGGAGTTGTACTCAATTTCAATTGCACCATGGGTCGTCTCGAAGGCGTTTCCACCCTTGAGTGTCTTTCAAACGGCTCGATTTCTGCCCCATTCCCAGTCTGTCTTGCAGGTTGGTTAAATATATTTTCCTATCAGGAAATCGATCTAGTTCTTCACTGAGACACATTTTGGCTTGCTTAAGGTGTTTTCAATTAAAATCTACTTTGCGCTTATTATTGCGTAGTTTAAACGTACGGTATTCGAATGTGCAGTTTTAGCGTCCACTAAAAATTTTGCATGTCTCATTTATCGTTTTCATAGATATGCTCGAAGAGCGTGTGTATGAGATATTGTGCACCTTACCAGCAATAATACTCAAATATTGTCAAAACCAACGCAAAGGAAGCTACAAAGGAAACGATTTTAAACGACGTATTTTAACAAGCTGTGTGAGTTGTACGAACTGGGGCACGGCAGCGATATTTACCTCTTTACAACCGATTCAATAGTGATTATAATTCCACTATGCAACTGTTTTTCGCACAATTGGTTCTTTGTTTTTTATTATATTCTTCACTTTTTTTTGACTTAAATTTTTAATCAATATTCTGCATAGACGTATAGGTTTTAAACCCGGTTCCGGCTGAAACGTTAAACTAGAAATCCTGCAGTAGTTTTAATCATTGCTTTGCAGAATGTGACCCGTTCCCAGCTTTAGACGAATTGCTTGAACTAACCTATAATGAACCACTCCACCACACTGAAGAAGTATTTCTTCAATGCGCAGGCTTAGCTATGATGGATGGTGCAAACACCCTGACATGCCTCGAAAATGGTTCTTGGGCGGGAGTTGTATTCCCGACCTGTACTGCAGGTAAGGATAACTTCTATTTTGCTGCGTGGTTTACAAACTGATTGAACGTTTGTATTTTTTAAGTAATATGCACGTTTAAACGCTTTTTAACTGTTTAACTGTTTATGACGTCACCATTTGTTCTGTTACGTTGCTTGTTGCCTGTTTATTTAATTGTTTTCACATAATAGCCGTACAATAGTCCGAAACGTGTGGCTACTGGGCAGTAAATCTTAAAACACTATACCTCACGGTTGATCCACATTTACCTAATTTTCGGTAGGGGACGCAATGAGCACTTTTACCAATCGTAAACAATATATCTCTAGAAATGTTGGCGTTAAAGGCTTTTGGAGTTGGATGTTAACATTTAAATTTCAATAAGATAAGAAAACCTTACATCCTTACATCCCTACCCTTCTACTCTTCAGCTGCAAAATAAATAATTCGGCTCTTTGCGCCATCTAATAAAAATTAGCTAAATGTTTGTTTCCTGTGAGGTATGGTAGAGCTACCATACAGGAACTTACCTTGAAAAGTTTGCGTATTTCTGATAGGTGGCGCAACAGAGCCTAAGTGTTTGCATTGGCAATACTTGTAGAAACTACAAACATTGCCACTGTAAACGTAAATACTCTGTTGCGCCACCTATCGGAAATTAGCAGGCCTGTGATGTGAGTTCCAGTGCTTTACCGTGAGGTATGGTGTTAGTAGCTCTACTGTACTGGGCGAGTAATATACATTTTCTTTCAAACCAAATCCACTGCAAACAGTTATTTTTAAATAAAAAAACAAATGTCCACCAAAGACATTTTTTTCAATTCTCGGTCGCCAGTATATATATTTTAATCCGCAGGACACTTAAATACTAGTCGGTGTGATCGGTTATTTTATCAAAAAGAAGTTTCACAGCTGTAATAACAGATGGTGTTTCTAAGACAACTATGTATCATGGCATTCACATCTAAAATATGTATTTTTTCCCGACAGAATGCGGTCCTGCTCCTATCAGTAATGCACTCGAACTAATCACCGACCCTGGTACCACAACAGAGGGGTCTATGATTGAATACGGTTGCATCAATGGAACTATTATGGGAGATGCCACATCCACATGTGAATCGAGTGGAAATTGGAGCATTACACTAGCTAACCTGCCAACCTGTGTTATTGAGGCTCAACGTGGGTTATATTCTTTGTATCATGCACATGTTGTACATCTAATAAGCAATCACAGTTAAACGTTGTTTGGAAACCAAAGTCTAGCTGTTTGTAAAAGGGTTTGAAGTAAATCTCCGAAACCAGATAGTTATTTATTTTTGCAACTTTTTTGGATGTTGCTTAATATGAAAACGCGTTTCAAGAAATACAATCATTATTGATATCGGCTGTTACTCGTTTAAATAGATTAAATGAAGTAACAATATATTTGTAAGCGAAATACATTTTTTTATTACTTGGTACCTTGTTTCTATATTTAGTATTTTACTTAAAACAGCAGTCGTTAATGACAATATTGTCTATAAAGGGAAAAACATGTCTCGTTCCCTCTACCCTTAAGTTATATTGTTAATGATTTAGCGACAAAATACAAAACCCAGAAATTATTTCACCAGCTTGTCCGGCAACTCCGCTGCTGACAAGAGGAGACTTTACCACTTCCAACACGTCAAACCCTGTTGGAACGACGATCCTCTACTTTTGCAATCCTGGATATATAAAATCAGGAACCGATGACACCAACGAGTGTATTGAAAACGGAGAATGGATGTTCCCCACTGTCACAGAAGTCTCATGTATTTCTCGTAAGTGGAGCAAAATTTAGACTAAAACACAGACATACGACTAGAAAACCTGCACTAACCTAATTAAAAAAATCAAAACCAAAAAAAGTTATAAAAATGGGTAAATATATCAATTCACGATTTTTTATTATCTGTTCATTTGTATTATTGGTCATGTTTAGCTACATAGCCGCAGGTTGTGCACCCTGCTTTAGACTAAATGCTACACATACAAATTATACTAAGTGTCTCTGTTTCAAAAAACAAAGTGAGCATTCATTGTACCACTACTCTCTGTTTGGGTTTAGTAATCTCAGCACATCATTGTCGTGTTTATGTTTCATTACATCGTCCTGTACCAAAGTATATTTCACTATTTTTTCTCTCCAAGAGCAATTAAAAGCTAACCGACATTTTACCTGGGAGACTGATTCTTAATATGGTAGGAAAGTTTCTTGCAATGATTAACGGGTTCTGGAGGATTTACCATAATTTTTAAAAAATGTAAAAACATAACAATAAACTGGCAAAAGCAGGTTGTTTAATTCCAAGTTTGTCAGATTTTTAGTTGATTTGTAAAACAGGTTCGAATGTCAGTGCTCCAGTAGCATGGGTATACAAAACATTTCTGCACACTGAATACGACAAATTAAACAGTCTATGTCTAGTGTTAACAAGTAATGTGTGTTATATCCTTGACATTGATTTTTGTTGTTTTCTGCAGCCAAGTTACTCGCGATTTTCGATGGCAATAAGGAACTGGACCAATGTCTTCAAAAGGAAACAAGTTTAGCCTCAAGCAACCCACATAGGCAGTCGTCTGCTGGTGGTGTGCTTACCCGTACAAACTTCCCCATTTACTTCGATCAAATGGACAGATTCATAGCGTAAGATAAACTCGTGTTTTGCTTTGTTTTTTCTTGCACGCTACAAAAAAAAAAAACTTTCACCCATCTAACCACACAAAACAGTTTGAAAGTAAAGTCTAGAACAATTATTATTATTATTATTAATGTTATTAGCCTCAACCTTTAACAGTTCGTGGCCTTAATAACCCCCAATCTGTGCTCCATGCTCACCATAAAACAATGACAAATTTTGTGCATTACGATTAACAATATGGGTGGCACACAAAAGACAATGTATCACATAACACCACAGAATGTCCAGGTAATCAATTTGACTGCATGCATAAGGGTGCTAAAGTTTCTGCTTTCACCCGTGTCTGTATAGAGGGTGGCTTTCTAAAAAACATATAGACAAATCCCAGTAGCCTACGTTATTTTAATTTTTATGCATCAAGTAATGTGCAAAATTGCAATACTTTAGATGCGGGTAAAATCGGTTGGATTTATCTGGAAAAAATTAGAGGCATGTTATTCATGAAGAGTTTCATTTCCTATAACTTAGTTAATAAATATTCAACACCGCGATTTACAGACTCAACCGTTGGCTTTCTGAAAACAGCAACAGTTTGTTTGCAATCCACCAGCATTCGGGAACTTGTTCAGCCAGCAACAGTTTTCATGATGTTGTGATGACTTTCGATGAAACTGACTATGAAGCAACGGTAGGATTCAGTACTGTCATATTTCAAGCAACATTGCTGTGTTTTACTTAAAATAACCAAAGTAACCGAAAAAGCACATACACTTGACATCCTTTTTTTTTGTTACACTAAAACTAAAAAACAATGTTTATGCAATAAATGTCCCTTTGTTCCAGTAACGGATGCACAACAAATGATATAAAAATATCAATCTAAATTATCGTGTTTTAACTTATAACGTTTTTACATTCATTTAAGATGAGCATGATGGAATATGCATGTAATTCCTGGACCCTTTCGCTTCTCCTCCCGTGTGCAATTGAACACCATTTCCCTATGGGAGGCGAGGCGGATGTAAATGTCACTATTATCTTCAGCGAGAATGTTGTTGGAAAA
This sequence comes from Phallusia mammillata, assembly GCF_965637545.1. Taxonomy (NCBI): domain Eukaryota; kingdom Metazoa; phylum Chordata; class Ascidiacea; order Phlebobranchia; family Ascidiidae; genus Phallusia; species Phallusia mammillata. Next base: position 6,648,978 of record NC_137253.1, read on the forward strand.
GATAGCTTCGCGTTAAGTAAGAATATTATGCCTTGATTGTAAATAAAAGACCTTTAAACAAATACTTCTTTGAGTATGATTGGCATTTTTTGAGGTACTGTGTTAGTATATCACTATAAACTGCCTTAAATTTCAGCATAGACCCATTTTGACACTTCTTCGAATGTTTTGTTTTTTTATTATTTAACCAGCTAATGGTGATTCTTTGCAGATAATTTAAACGTTTTTCCCCTCTTTGTATAATGGTAATAAGGATTCTGAACCTTTTTTGACACTTTGCATTTTTACATTGCTGTGTTGTTTTTAGTTTCATAATAAACTTAGCGCTTAAGTGTCCATGCAGGAAACTTAATTCAGTTTTTGTTCAGGTATTCCAATAACTGTGGCAGAAAATTTTCGAACAAGCAATCCCAACTTTAGGATCTTAACCATATCAACTTTACAAAGCACTGACAGCGACTATCAGGCAAACTCGGAATGTACGTATTTTGTTTCTTTTATTTGTTAATTGGTGGTGACCAGAAAAAACGATATCGTAAATTTTGTCCAGGCTACTACAGTTTAAACTATTTTTCACAATTCTGTGTTCTCAACGTAACAAATTACTTATTAAAATCAACTAAGATGTGGTACTGCAGAGCAGCAACCACGGCACATTCATAAATAAACTACATAGTACGCCAAGCCAAGTCCAGGCAATATATCGAATCAGACAGTTGCCAAGCATCCCGTGTGGCCAAAGTAGGTTTTGATTTTCGCATTGTTTGAACTGTTTCAATAGCCTTTAATTTTTATGGACCGTACCCCCTAAAAGTATAATTTGGGTCTCTTGGACCCCTTTAAATAACAATGTTTGTGCCCTGTAAAACAAATGTAAATGGCTCGTGTTAAAATTCAGTATTACTTTCGACTTTAAACAAGTCGAATAAAGTAAACTACAAACTGTAATGCTGACAAACCTCAATGTGGATGTAGAATGTTAGGGAATAAAGATATTTGCAGCACACACTCAAATCTGCGCCTAATAAAATAAAATAACTCACTGATTTTTGTGCGTCTTTCTGGTGAGGCTACACCCGTAGACCCCGGAATACAGCTCGTGGCCCCGGTTGATAATCACTGGTCTAGATCGCTCAGCACCATAACAAAACTTTATTTATTTCATTCCCTACGTAAAAAGGTGATAATGTTGCTTTCAAACATGCCTGAGGGTGGCTGCTGCGATTTTAAATCCTTGCGTTTGTTTTCACATTGACGTTTTTGCAACCTACAAGGTTTTGAAGCAGTTTTATTATTATGTGTAACTAGTGTAGAGTTTTTTGTTTTAACTTTTATGTTGCACTGCAAGAACAATACCGACCATACTACAACAAAATCCTTTTTGAACCCAGATCTCAGCGAGATTGCATGCGGATCTACTGTCACTTCCGGGTGCAAGTACTTCCTCGGTTCGATGTATGATGACGTAGAAAATGACGCAGTCTACGATTTCCTTCAAAAACTTGCAGTTGTGGAGTTTGAAAGCCAACAACCATAAGAAGCTCACTAATTATCCAAAAGCCAAAACATTTTGTTAATATCAAATTATTTTTTGAGCAATTATTAAGCACAGATTTTAGTTTATGTGTTTCTACTGATCCCCGACTGCTAAATTGCAGTTCACAAATATTACATCGATATGGTCTCTCTCCAGTGTGAGAACTAAATTGTCAGGGTTGCCATCAACATGCACTCCAAAATAAAGACAACTAAAAAATTAATTTCATACAAACAAAACAAACGTTTTTGAATAAATCTTTGTATTTACACGAGCCATTAAATATCACATGTCATATTTTTTGTCAGAAACAATCTGCTCCGGAATTGCTTTGTTCATAGAAAATACTTTGTGCATGTTACGATAGTAATATTTAAAAAGATGATCAACAAATCCTTGTCATATGGCAGATATTGTGTGCTGATGCTGTGCTGTCACAAATTGTGAACTATTATTGGAAAATAAAAGGTGTTGATATCAAAAGTTGTTTTGAGTGAATGTTCACTTGTACAAAGGAAAAGTATAGAAGTTTTACAATTGGACTTTAAGTTTTTGGCAACATTTTTAGCTGCTGAAACCCAGCAAAACTGTAAAACCAAAAAGAAAAAATGACATAATTCCTAGACTTTTTGAGAATCAAAAGTGGAAATTACAATTTTACTGTACTATTGTTTCTAATTGGCCTTTATTGAACATTTAAACAAAAATTTCAGCAAGTGTATTACACATTATGTTTGACCGCCACCAAAACAAATGTACCGTTTGGATGAATTTTTAAAAACGGACCAACAAAACTAGTTTACATTCTAAGCGCACTGGAAAAGATATGTTGTACATGCATGGAGTGTGGGTGTACATGTTTTAAAGATCTAATGCTGCTCGCAGCTGTCATCAGTGCAGTCAAAATGCTTATACATATCTCTTTACAGGTTAAAAAATTAATGCTGCGCATGAACTGGCGTTTGGTCATAGCATGAACATCAAATGTTGCTCACAGCGGTCCTTAGTGTACAGTGCCGGCAAAAAAATCTTTACGTTCGGTCGGCCAAACAAAACTTTACATGTAAATTCTGCAAAAAGTTCTTAGCTTACTGTTTCCGCCATAAGCATTGTGTTACAAAAACGCTCATAGCTATGTCATAAGCTACTGTCTGGCTACACTTTACCGCAAAGCAGTTGCTCTGCGTGCCTAATATTTATGTTGCTTTACAGCTTCGTGAATAGTAAGGTCAGTGAAACCACATAATATTTTTTATTTTCCAAAAGTTTCGAGGTCGTGCAAAATTTTATTCAAGCACTAAAATGGGTCGAAAGAAGATGCAAATGGAAGAAAAATCTTGTGCCTTGAATTTATTAGAGAATAGAGATTCTGTGATTGCTGCAGTGAGCATGAGGTTCTTTGCTGCCTTGCCACATGGTAGGTTAAGATCCTTCTGGAGTCGATGACTAATTGTCCTTTTTAAAACGTTGTGGAGACGCTCAGGGTGCTTGTTTTTTTTTCAATTCAATGGAGGTTATAGATGGATATGGGGTTACTTCATGCTTCAAAAGCTTACACTGGGCGACATTTTTCAACTTTTTTTTATTTTTTTAAAACATTTAATTGAGTTTACCTAGTTTGACTATGCTGATTCCGAATTTGCAGTCAGAATTCTTCTATCACGTCAAACGTTTTTGCAAAAATTGAATAAAAAGTTTACTCAAAAACGGTTATATTAAGGGGGCTTGTGCCCTATTAGAGGTCAAGAGCTCCGTATGTGAAACGAAACACAGTCTACAAGGCGCTTAACTTACTCAATTGGACTTGAGATTTTGTTTGTTTAAACCTTAACCCTCTAAACCTAAACCCTAGACCCCAAAAGCACATAATTATGTTCATGTAGTCAATAAGCTTTTGATTCAAACAACTTTTCTTTCTTATTGGTGTTTGGCATGAATCTTCTTCTTCTAGCTTTTCTTGCAACCTCACTATTCTCGCAGTCGCGTTTCAGACACCAACAGTAGTCCGCCATCATCGTTACGCCCTTGATACAGCGTTTCCATGGTTTTGATGTCATGGTGAAATCGTTCACCATGCTCCTCACCCATGTCACCCAAGTTTAGAAAAATTGTCCAAATGTGCGTGTAGAAAATGAACCTTCAAACTCATTAGACATCCAAGTGCTTTAGGATATTGAATTTTATGCTTATTTTTGACATTGAATCCAAAAACAACACATGAGCAAAAGTAACATTCTTTTCCTTGTCCATTCGGGTCTCTCCAAACCATTGGCACACCAAATGCTAAAGATTTTTGTTTTCGAATGCTCCACTGCCTCAATGATGACACACAAGTACGACACACTTTGTGTGGGGGCCCATGGTTTGTCTTGGTCCTAATTTCACACCAAAATAGGCATAATAAACATTTTTGACAAATGGTGTTATATTCTGCCGTATATATACGCACAAGCTGACATAATGTACTGTACATGTGCTGGTATTTTGCCAACTTGTGCTTGCATGTAGCCTGGTTTACGCACAATAAAATTATTATGATGTCACAATGATGTATAATGGCTATGACAATAATAACTATGACCCAACAGCAAGGAATACTTCATAGAACAGGATGTTATTAGTAGTGAAATGCAAAATTTTAAATTACAAATTATAAAAAATCTTGACGTGATAGAAAAAAAGCGACTTCATATTCGTAATCAGCGTAAGCAAATTATCTTAGAAGTCCCCATTTCCGCCAGAAAATAAAAATCATGTCGGCCAGTGTTATCCGTACTTGGCGAAGTCTTCCTAGGTTCGCCAGAACCTGACTTCTTCTTCGGAACCATCCCATGTGGCAATTACGCCGCTGACCTTTTAATTGATAAATTGCGTTTCTTGAGACCCACAATATCTTTGGCTACAGCAATCATAGAATCTCCATTCTCTAACAAAGTCAAGGCACAAGATTTTTCTACCATTTGCATAGACACAGTTTAGTGCTTGAATAAACTTTTGCCTCGATCCCTCAAAAACTTTACCTCGAAACTTTAGGGAAAAAAAACGTTGTGTAACTTCACCGACCTTAATATTCACGAAGCTGTAAAGCAGGGGCGTCCATCCCGTGGCCCGCGGGCCACATGTGGCCCGAAGGAAGGTTCTGAGTGGCCCGCGTAGTATTTTTTGAAATGACATCTTAATCGCCTACGTAATTTATGGCAAACTTTCATTCCGAAAAATTGACATTTTAATTGTTGTTTGCCTTATTTCTTTGTTAATAGAGTAGTAATACACAACTGTTCAAGCTACTTTTGTTGCGTCACAATGCGCATTGTTACGCATCACAAATTCTACATTGTTACGTCACAATCTGACTCGTGCTTGAAGAGTCAGTCAGTAGCCTAATGTTTCTTGGTTCATTGAAATACATCTGTATGGTATCAGAGACTCGCGCAAAACGCATTTAGCAGAAAAACATCTTCCGCACTCTGCAGTGATATAGATTATGCCAAACAGGAAATAAAAAGCAAGTAACGCCAACAGAACTTTCCAAGAAAGGTTGACATGTGACTTCAAATCCCCTGTAAGATCAGTAATTTCTGACAGCCATGTAGAAAAATCGCTCTGCATTTCTCCATCGTCCATCTCACCGAATATTGCCAAACTTGTTAGAGAAAAACAGTGCCAAACTTGCACATTGAAATGTCGACGTGTGGGAAAAACTTTGTTGACTCAACTGTATCTTGGTGTGTTTATTGTTCTTAACTGTAACGAGAATAATACACATTTCTAAGATTAGAATTTCGGTGTGAGGATTTTAATAAGAAATTATAAGACAGAGACTCCAAATTGGCAGTAACACTCAACCGGCCCGCGCAATCATTCGTAAACCGCATGTGGCCCTTTGGTCAAAAAGGTTGGACACCCCTGCTGTAAAGCAACACAAGGCACTCATGCAATAGCTTCGCTGTGAAGTGTAGCCAGACAGTAGCTTATGACATAACTATAAGCGTTTTTGTAACACAATGCTTTTGGCGGAAACGGTAAGCGAAGAACTTATGCATAAATGACATGTAAAGTTTTTTTTTACCGACCGAATGTAAAGATTTTTTTTGCCGGCACTGTACTTACTACTTAGGGTGCTTATGTGTATGTCCAGACTCACTAAAGTCTATGTGGCAAATAAACAGGCGTGTAAACTGGTGTTTGGGAACAACGTGTACGTCCAACGTTGCTCAAAGTGGACCACAGTGTATTATAGGCTAGCTGTTTCTTACTAACAAAAGTCTTCAAAGGTCCGCCAAACTTCTTTGTTTGTGTGGGCTTAAAACTGTTCACAGTAATCGAACATTTATTTGTGCGATTTAGATAATATCGAAAAAACAAGATTTGATTTAAACTGATTTATGAAGAATGGTACCTATTTAGAGGTGGTTCATATAACTTACAATATTCATATATCATCAAAAAATCCAGAAGTGTATACAAATAGTTATTGTGAAAACTTTCAAACAACTTCAATAACCTTATTAAGAAACTTGTCTGTTTTCCATATTTCCTGAATATCTATTATTAGATATAGAGTGCCAAAAAGGAATAGGCCTTTCCACAATGAAAGAGAGGTAGAAATATTTAAATACGTCTTCCGCATTGTATTGCAACGAATAGCGGACGAACTCTGAATGCTCTCAATGGAGATTTGGAAATTCGACAAAAGCAGAAATCGAAAAAAATTAAAAAGGAAAAGATCTTAGAAACGATAGACTTGGACTGTACTCGATTGAAAATCAAAACGTACAGAAGGCTTGACTAAGCAGTGAACACACTTTTCGCATACTTTAAAATATTATTGCTGTTGTCGTTATTTAGGCAAATTAGACACTTTTTGAGGTGAGGATAATGGCGATTGTTTAGAGTCGTAAAAAAGTATTCATTAACCATTGGCCTTCCGGAAGTCTTGTTTTATACTGAGTCTATATTAAAATAAAACTACTTGGTATAAACATGACGGTATAGCACATTGTTATGATAGATTTATAAGATTTACATATTGGTAGAACGATTTAAGGTGTAAAAATTGATACATTTGCACATAATAGCTTGAACGGACTCTATTGTGTAATAACATTTGCTTCTTTTGCATTAAGAAATTCGTTCACAGACACCTTCTTTTAGGAGATTTAAATTACGGCTAGGGCTGCACTATGGGTTAACTGTACAATAATGGAAACCTCGTCAAACTGTTCCAACGCCATTCCTGATAGGACATTCAGCAACAGTAAGTTTACGACAGCAGTGGTGTCGCTTACAGGGTGGATTGTACTTCTTACTGCGTTACTACTTTGCTGCAAGTTGATTCAAAGATACAAGAATAACAGAACAGGTGAAAATACAATAGTGTACTGCAAGTTCTTCATTTCCATTTCACACATTAGAACATGAAGTGATTTGGGCCTAAATTAAGTAGGATTAATGTCGTTTTGTTAGCTCCTCTAAAACAATGTACGCAATCTATCTACTTTGCAAACAATGTAATTTGCAGAATTTATTGTATTAAAATGAGAATCAATGCTATGTTCAAGCTTCAAATACAATTTACTGTTTGACAGTAACACTATCTGACTCTAAATAAGATTGCATTCTTGTTGGTCCTGCAAAGGCCTTTCGGGGGCCCAAGTTTTGGAACGGCTTTACGTTGGAGTTTGTAAGCTGTTTGGCCCTCGAATGTTATTTTTTAATGTTAACCGTGAAAAAAGTTTGGTGACTATTGCAAATCAAACCCTTACACTAAACTCAACAGCCTTAACTGCCAGCATTTTAAGAAATTATATTAGTTTTAATAATAGAATGCGTATATAAGAGAAACTTGTTATGTCTCACATAAAGGTGATTAAAGATATACTATACTTTATTTTTGTAGACTTGACAAGCACACATGGAGTGTATGAAGAACCTAATAATGCGGTAACAACCAAGCAATCCGCAAACAAAACGGTGGTATTTTCTTTGTTATTTATTTTTACGAAAACCCTTAAGCGTGTGACTGATACGAATTGCAGCAAGGCTAGCTTCTAACATAACCGTAGAAATTTTTGTATTAGGCTACGTACTTTAACTGACACATCCAATTTAATTGTTTCAACCATAACATATATAGCCACTTTTGACTGTGGGTTTAAAGATTTAACTTGCTTTTTAAGTTTAACTATAAAACACCGAATATTGCATTTCGCAGTAAACTCCAGAATACGAAAACTTTCGAGACAATGTGAATGTTTTCATATGTAAGTAAAAGTAAGGTATAACTTTTCTACTTTGGTAACTCAACAAGTTTCCAACAACAAAAAACACGCGGTTCTCAGATTTTTGAATAATTTTAAAATATAAAACCACTTTTTCTGCAAAAATATATTTCTGGCGAAATCGCATATGTAAAGGTGCATGGACTTAAAAACCATTGGCTTGTTCTGTGCATTAATGTAACTGATTCTCGGCTTTTTCTCAGCTGAGGAAGTATTGAATTGTCAGCAATTAGACCGTCACACGTAAGCCAAATATTGTTTATATTAACAGAGAATGGGAAATGTTTTGTTTTTTAAAAAGCAATAAACAAAACAAACTAAAAAATGATGAAAACAACATCGTTTAGCTCAGTGGTTCTTAAACTATTTCATTATTTTTTTAAACAGTCTTTTTGCAATTATTTCGAGGGCTCGCGGTCCTTAAACCTGAATGTGTATTTGCAGTATTTTAGCTAGTTATGCAAAAAAATTAGCAGCTATGGAATAAAACAATGATCGAAAGACAGGTTGTGACATTACAGACAAAAAACATTACTATTGCATTTTTGTTGGTTTAAATGCAATAAAGGCTATTGTTTACCAATGGAGACAGTCGATTCTAAAATCTACTTTAATTTAAACTTATTTAGTGGCACAAACTGACGCCAAATAAGACTATAGAACTACTTCATTCTTTTCGCGGTCCCCCCAAAATTGCCTCACGGACCCTGAAGGACCACGGACCCGGTGGTTTAGCTCATTCTAGTCATAAAAAATGTAAAATATTATTTCCAAACACGAATAAAATCTTCTTATCATTGCTTTTTACATATTTGCTGAAAGATGTTGACTATTTAAAACCCCTTAGTCAAACCATTAACAGTACGTTGGACATTGTCGATGTAGATATCGTTATACATTAGTACATTCATAAAAAGACCGATTTTATTTTGTTGGTTCAAAATACAGAACTTGCAGCAAAGTATTTTAAAGAAACAAATCGAAAAAAAAATGAAATCACAGCCACAACAAACCCAACGTAGAACTTTTATTGTAGTTAAAGGATCTATTTTTTTAGTCGCAGTGCCTGATTAATATGCACACTTTGGAACATTTTCTCTGCTGCACGAAACATAATCATCACTAAATAAATTCAAGTGGCAATAAAAACAAAACTCCACAAGCTACATTTAATCAATTGCAAGGCATTTATTAACATAAACAAAGCTTAGAATACTATATCAATGCAAATATTGACTCTTAAATCACTCTTTGCAACATCCAAGATCTTTTGTAAGTTAGTTTAAAAGGAGATATTAGCACAACAGTTTAAACGCCAGGACCAGAAATGATGTTTTGACCAACGTAGCATTTCTGTGCTCATCCCGCAATGCGGAGAAATTCAGCCAATCAGAAATCTCCACGTGAATCACAGCAGAACAAGCTCCAATAACGCATGCGCCACCTAGAGACCATGTAGGACCGCCCTTGCAAACAGGCAAAATGCTTTGCAACCCAACCTAACATCACTTCTTCGATTTACCTCTTGCTTTGACTAATATTATACCATATCAGGGCCTTATACCATTGGCAGCTGGTGTATCAGAAGCCCACGCTATCAGCTGTTGTGAAGGATTATTCGTGTCACACTAAATTACATAAAACGGACAAAGTATTAGCTGTAAAGTTTGGTGTAGTGTTTTGAGCCCGAAGGCTAATGGTTGACAATGAAAAGTGTTTACCACGAATAACGGAAAAGCATTAAGTCGTTACAAACCTTGAGTTTCATTTGGTAAATGGAAATAAACGTGAAGCAGTTTGAACAGCACAACTTACAAACCAGAAATATCTGCCCAAAAGTGAAACATTTGTGGACCTAAATGCACAAGACACAATTTATAGATGAAGAAGGAATGCCTTGTATCTACACCATCTAATACATAACAACGTCGGTATCAGGGCAACACATTAGATGATAATTGCAAAATCTATACTAGGACAATATGTGAGATGTTATTTCCGATATCTGTATCAGGCGCAAAGAGCAGTTGCGAGCGAACGGAAATGCTCGGAGCTCCTGAGGAAAACATCTCACACACCACATAATAGGGTTTAACACAACGTGGAAGCGCTACCTGGAAATCAGCGGAAACTCTTTGTCATCGCTCGTACCGAGACGGGTTGCTCGCTCGGCGTAATGCGGAGGATTTCAACCAATCAGCGTACGGGACGTAGCAAACAGTTTTGCAGCCTCCAGTTCGAATGCAGAATCTCTGCACAAAAGCTATCGCAGGTGGTAAACACAGTATGTGCTAATGTGCTGTTTGGATGCCAAAAACATAATAAATGTTGACCAGTACAACATAATGGCGCCTTTTTAAAAGGTCATTGCGTCACCATATTCCAACACTAATTCGTATTCCATATCCAAGCGTTGCGTTTTAGGCCAAACTGCTTCTGAATCGCCCTTGTAGTGTCAATAAGGGCCGAAATACTGTGTTTTAAAGACATTTTTGGTACAATTGCTTGGGTACCTTCACCTTGTAGTTTTTCGAAAGAGATCCCAATTGAATTGAAAGTGCTCAGCCAACAGAAACGCTTTTAATGTGTTTACAGTCCCACTATACTCGGCAGAAGAACACCAAGCTCCCCATGTGGGATTTAAATTTAAGATCTCAAACTTTTCCAACGAGGGAAAGCATTGACAAACATTCACTTCCAAAAGCATGGCTGAACGTCAGGATTTATATTAGAAACATAAGAGCGTATAACTTACAATGCTTGGCACAACCTACTAACTACACATACAGACCTCATTGTTAAGCAAAGGTGGTTGGTAAACATGCGGAAGCAATGCGCCAACGCCATTGTCGCATTTGCGAAAACATCCGCAATGAGGAGGATTTCGACCAATCACATTTCGCCATAACTTGGAGTGAGTATCAGTATCAAGGTTTTTTGGTTCATTCGGTTGTGTGGTGTGAATAGAATGTATCGTCATAAATTGCTAAGGTGTTTCATCCAGACATCTTTGTGCTATAAAAAGATGTAAATACTGACTTGTATATGCTGTTAGTTTTTAGCGGATTGTTTATACTAAAGACTCTAGGTATTGTTTTCGCTGTGTTCTTTGCATTCGCATTAGAAATCAAAACTTCTTTCAACAACATTTATGATGAAGATTTTTCTTCTTGTCTTGGCAGTCGCATTCGGCTCGGTCTTGTGCCAAGGTAAGTACATAAAAGACACGTATCTGAATACACGCCCGAATCATGCCTGATTTCGAAGATTTTGAGACCTAGCAAATTTCCAATACAAGAGTATGAGTATAAAGTTAGGTTTGAATTAAGCCCATTTACTTAAAACTTAATCCCGAACCCGATACGAAAAGCCTAAACTGACTTTCAAATCCGGTTTAACTGGCATAACCAGTAGGGTGATAAATGTGCGATGTTAGCACGACTCGGCAGTTACGTTTTGTCATCCTTTTAATGTTTTTGGTTCAAGTAGGAAAAAATCAACTAAAAGTTGTAGTTTCACTGAGTTCACTGTTCTCCAGACTGCGTCGACGAGTTGCCACAAAATGTCTGTGATGCTTACCTTTCAACCGGACAATGTAATCGCGCTGACCTTCAGGCCTTGTGTTATAAAACTTGCAACCCATCAGAATGTAACGGTAAGTGTGAATTTATTCTTAGAGAAATGAAAACATAAAATCAGTTTTATAACCTTACTCACTAATTTAACGACAACATATTTACAATAAAATGTCTCTAATGCTTTTCTGAGAAGTTTTATACTGGCAAACTCCACGGTAAGTTTTTCCCTTACCAATTTGTGTCAGTAATACAAAAATGTTTAAACAGTATTTGCTTTTAAGTTTTTAGTTTAACAAATATTTTTAAGTTTAACAAATATTTTTGCAGGGGTAGATTAACTGGTTTGCACCCAGAGATCCCACCATTAGATAACCACAAAAGTTTTAATGTTTTTGATATATTCATTACAGTTGTTTACGTATAAATACATAAGAATCTGTCCCGTAATCAATCTGTCCCGAAAAAGTTTATGACCATACAACGTTAATCCGCCACCAAAAATTTTAACACCATCAGTTCAGGAAAATTAAAGAGAAATAAACTTGAAGTGTTGAATTTGTGTATCAAGGAAATTTATCATCACGATATTTTTCAGACAACCCCTGTCCTGGTTTACCACAGATCCCGTCAAACGGAGGTAACACTCCAGCAGGAACATCACATGCTGCTGGAACCATTGTAACCTATAGCTGCAGTGATAACTATGTCCTGGTAGGCCCTGGAAGTAACACCTGCTTGGAAGATGGAAGCTGGAGTGAGAGCACAGCACCCACTTGCGAGCCAGGTACATCCGAGTGTAAACAGCCTGTGCATACGCGACTTACAGCTAATACTTTTTTTGTAAGCATGTTTGTGAATGCGCCCACCTTTGAGCCAGCCGCGGGAGCAATTTCCACTTTAAGAGTTTTTTTTTCAAGAGGAATTAATAGACGTCCGCTACGTGGCGCTAACGTGCGCGTACCAGCTAATAGTTTAAAGAACCAACTTATCACCCTCTGTTTTTAACTCTTTCAGCGATCTCTCGCGGTCCTAGCTAACTCTGTGAAAGAAACTGAATATGCCTTTGCGAAACAATCCTGAAACTAAAAGTTTATTTATTCCTTACAAAACCAATCTCACATCACACAAATGAATTGTATTTAGTTTCGACAGGCTTTTCCACACTTGGGTTGTCATTTTTTGCTTTTGTTTTGTTAGGCCTAAACGGTTTAATTCTATTTTTGTCATTAGAATGTCCCGTACCCCCAACCAATGCCGAACTTTCAATTTCCCCCAGTGGGCCTTACAAAGGCGGCGACACGATTACGTATTCGTGCGTCGACCCTCTTGCTGTGGAAGTTGGTGAAAACAAAAGCACTTGTAACGGAACCCACTGGAGCTTGGCTGTTCTCCCAACATGCGACGCGTGTAAGTTTGAACTGTTTTTTTTTCAAGACTCCAGGGAAGTTAAACAAAAATCTTTTAATCTAAGTTTTTGATGTCAATATGTACTTTTAAATTAAAAGAGTAAATGATTTCATAGGATTAAGGCTTCAGTGTTTTTTTGTGGGTGTTAGATCAGTGGTCGGCAACCACCGGTTGTTACCAAGCTGAATAATTTTTAAGATTAAATGCTATAAAACATTTTGCCCATGTATCCCGGGGATGATAACTATCTTAAGCGCTTTTTTTTGCTAAATATTTGTAGTTTTTTGAAGACCGGTGCGCGATAAAGTTTTAGTTTCAAAAACGGTCCGCAGTGCATAAAAGGTTACTGACCCCTGTGTTAGACCACTGTTTCCCAAAGAGAGGATTTTTTGAATCTTGAAGGGAAGAATTTACTTTTCATAATTTTACACTTGATTTATAAATAGACACTTTCGTTTATGGAATATCACCCGTGAATTTGATAAAAGACCCAATTTTCAATTATCAATGTATGCTTTAGCATCTACCATGAAGTATATTAGGAAGGAATGATACTGTTTTTGAACTTTTAAGGGAGGAAGTTTACCAAAAAGTTTGAGAACCAGTGTGTTGGACCATTCGGTTGCACAACACAATTTACCTGTTTTTATTTCGGACTTGTGTAACATTTATTTAACATTTACGCGTATTACAAAGCTGATGCATGCGGTCCCCCTCCGATGATTACAAGCGAAGGTATTAACCCAGAAAACCGAGATTACGCCACAGGCAGCAGCGTCACCTATGCATGCAACGATCGACGTTTGCTGAAACGTTTCGACACTAACACGTGTTTGGATGGGACATGGTTGTATCCTGCTCCAGTTTGTTACCAGGGTTTGTATTTCAAATGCTTAAACGCAGTTCATTACTGCAGTTAGAAAAACATTGCGTTTTGATGAGCAAACTCCGAAACCAAAATGTTATGATAAATGCCCAAATTAGACCGGAATGCGAAATTTATTAACAAACATTTGGTCAAGGGTGAATTTATGCTTAAATCAACCTAGTTTTAATTAAACTGAAGAACCCTAAATAAACCCGACTTAAAAAATTCGGAACCTACTTACCCCTCCGTTCTTAACAACAAATATGTTTCTTTGCATTTCACTGCACCCTAATTAAAGCGCCTTGAATGAAAATTAGCTGACTGTGTAAATATAACTGCTTGAAAAGCAACCATTACCTATGTAGTAAAAATGGCAGCAACAGTCAGTACAAAAAAATATATAAAAAACAATACAAAAAATTGCAGATTAATAAACGTTGCAATTTGCAGATTGTGCAGACCAACAAGATTGCTCGGTTAATGTGAATTTCAACTACTGCGACCACCGAGACTACGAGGCTGACAATTTGGAGTATTGTCGTAAATCATGCAACAAGTGCACTAGTAAGTCTTGTCTTTAGTTTGAGATGTGAAATCTGTTTTTAGCCGCCTGTTTACTCGCCCTAATTTACAAGCCACAATAATTAACTGCACTTAAAACATAGAGTCCTAATCGATAGATGTAAGTCCGACATTGCAAAGCTGTTGAATCATTCATTTTGATTTTCTCGACTTAGAAAGTGGTGATTTCAATTTAGTTAGGGTCCAGCTAGGTCAGATCAATGCCGCTTTTGTTTCTTGCCTAGGGAAACACCTTGACCAAGACAGGATTAGAACCAACAACCTTGCAAACACAACTACTTGCACTTCGACTGTTTTACCTAGTATTTGTTTCTTTTTTACCTGCCATTATTGCAAGAAGGGTTTTCAACCAAGGTTATAAAGAGAAAGAGTAAAGAGAAATCAATTGGTGATTTTAAAGCTGTAAACACACAACAAAAACATTAAAAGAACACACCACAAGAGTGTTTTGCCGAAACAAAGAAGAATAAAGTTTTTTTGTGTGTAATAGATTGCACTACACCCCCGGCCGGCGATGGTGTGAGCGTAGATCCCTCTGGTCCATACGTACAAGGACAACAAGTCAACTACACTTGCGAAAATGGAAATCTTATCGGTTACAGCGACAATCTGTGTTTGGGTGATGATGTTTGGCTGGAGGCGGAAGGACCGATATGTTCACAACCAGGTTTATTTTAATCCTGTAAAATATCTACAAAAGGGGTTAAACCACTAATGCTCCTTTTCCTTCCCCAAATCTTGTTAGTTTATTTTTGCATGAAGAGAGCTAAAAGATTGTTTGATTCAAACAAGGCTGTTTAAAATTATTCAAATTCCGGTTTCGTTTGTAATGTCAAGTGACAAAAAAAGCATTTATTATGTCATGATTCGCATACTTTGTGCCTAGCGTAGAATTTGGGTTAGCAAATGCGTAAGCAGATCTATATGGGTTTTCTTGCGATAAGCAGATATAAAGTTTTTTTTAGCAAATGCGCTAAGCAGATCAAAATGGTTATACCTGATATAAGTCTAGTGCAATTATCTACTTTTCCAACTTCTTTATCTACTTTTCTTTTGGCTTTTGCACTAGTTCTAATTGTCCTTCTTTGTTTGTAAATTTAAACTGACGAGAACTGACGATGCCTTTATAAGTGATTAACATTTTTTGTTTTTACAACTTTCGTGTTAACAAATATTGCGCTAAAACACTTGCACTTCACTTTTAAAGCGGTATTTTTGTGTGAGATTAAATTGTGCTAATCTACCAACGGACCCCAACGGTGTAAATACGCCAAGTGGAACCGTGCATGACAACGGTATAACGGTGCGATGCGGCAGTTGCTTTTGTTACATTTACATACGTGTGTCCGATAATAATCGGTCTCATACGCTTACGTACGGTTATGTTTTTTTCAGGCTTGCGTCGTGTGTAATTAAACTACATTGGTTATTCAGATTAACACTGTTTATATGATGTAGTTTTTTAGTTGGTTTGAAGTCAACAAACAATGGTATTGTACGCCCTAAACTTTCTAGCCCAAACGACTAGTTGGATATATAGTATTGACTTGGGATGCGCAAAATCGAATATTTGGGTAGCCTATTCTAGAATAATTGTTTCGAATCTAGAATATCAAATCCAATTCGTATGTCATTTTGGCTGTTCAATCATTGATGAATGCAAATCAGTTTATTACATTATAAAACACATTTTTAATTTAATATGAAAAAAGAAACAACCAAAACAAAGAAAAAACCACTGGGAAAAACTTTCTCAACTGCAGTAAAACGAAATGCCCCAAATTGTACAAAGACACAGATAAATTATCACAACTGGAAAAAATTAACTCATAACAATTTTAATTAGTGGCGGTTGTTGCCTTCTACAGGAGTAACTATTTTGTCAGTCTGGTGAGGTAATTTGGTTTGATGGTAGAGGACTGACTTAGACTCCCTAGTGCACAAACACATAATGTTTGTTAACTTGAAACAACTGCAAAAACAGACACCCAAACAAAGTGGGACATAGAGTGGTTAGTTTTCAAATACCTATTAAACTACCTGTGCTTCTGCAGCACAAAAGTTGAACTTTCCACAGCTTTACTCATTATATTATTATGTGTATCTGGGTCTAAGAAGACCCAAACTGCATATATTTTTGACATTTGCTCACTGTTTTTCCGATATTAACAGACAATGCCATGCTTCTTAATGCTGTCTAAAGCCATAACCGTTGACTGTTTTTTGTTGTCAAAGTCGGAAAACAATAAAATTCTGACGAGAAGTTGCATACAGAATTGCATCAGCGTAATCACTAATGCATAACAAACAAGCGTAACGTGCTAATCGCTAATTATGCTTCCAGTTCAACCCGCATACCCGTTTTTGACCGGGCGTGGACGTATAAATGTGTGTTTATATTTTTGCAAACGATAAAGCCACACATTCAAATCGGTTCCAAATACCCGATATAAACGGTAAAAGTGGGTTCAAATCTGTCAAAGCATTCGATATTCTTCTTTGAACACCCCTAGTATTGACTCCACACAAATCTTGCTTTGCAGAGTGTGACCCCTTCCCAGCTTTCGATGAGCTACTTGAAGTTACTCATAACGAGCCACTTTACTTTGGTCAGCCTGTAGAATTCGCGTGTAGCGGCTTAGCAACTCTTCAAGGTGCAACCTCGCTATCATGCCTCGAAAATGGATCTTGGGCTGGAGTGGAATTCCCAACCTGTACTGCAGGTAAGTTTAACGTCCGTGACCACAGTAAACAAGTAAATAAATCTGTTTGTTTGATGCTTTTCTCAAAATGTTTTTTGTAGCGACCCGGTAGCTATCATGCTAGCATGATGTTTGCAAACACACAAATAACACTGTTTTTTTGTTACATAACTTCGGTAGACTATTAATATGTACCAAACGGGAACACCTGGCCTCATAGTATTTTCCCAATTGTCGAAAAGAAATCAAAGCTTCCTCAATTATCTGCGTTGTTTCGCCGTATGAAATTTTTTGTATCCTTGCTATGTGGTATAAAAAGTAAACAGTCAAGTAACTACGTGATTCACATTTTAGTTTTTCAACTACAAACAACTATTCCATATTTTAACAATGGCAATATTGTTGGCAGACTGCGGTTCACCTCCTACAAATGGAGATTTAGTACTTGTGGCTCATCCTGAGGCAACCACTGAAGGCACACAGATTGAATACCGTTGCATTATCGGAAATATAGTAGGAGAATCCATGTCCATATGTGAATCAAGCGGAAATTGGAGCATAACGGCAGAAAACCTTCCCACATGTGTTGATGAAGTTTCACGTATGCTTTATACTTAACAAGTTCTATTAGTAAAGGATTGTACATAACAGTAGTAACTTAAGAGGCATATCCTTGTGCAAAAAATGTTTTTACTGTATTAAGTTGTTATTGCTGCGTTAATCTGAGAAAACTGATGCTGCAACATTTCCAACTGATTTCAGGTTCAACGCATATCCCGTTTCATTGCAAATCGTATCCCAAATTGTCAATAAAAAAGTTTGGTGATTTTAGATGAGCGATTTCCTTGCTGGTGTGTATTGCGACCAGTAGTAACGTTTTACATTTATCCAACAACAGCTTGTCCGACTACACCGCTGCTGACAGGAGGAGACTTTATCACTTCCAACACGTCCAATCCTGTTGGAACGACGATCCAGTACTTTTGCAATTTAGGATACATAAAATCAGGAACCGATGACACCAACGAGTGTATTGGCAACGGACAATGGATGTACTCCACTGTAACAGAAGTCTCATGTATATCTCGTAAGTAATCGGTTGTTTACAGTCGAAAATAGCTTGGGCAGAATTAGGTCTGTACACGTTGCTAGTTCTTCGTATTATTTTTATAGTGAGCTATGTTAAGGATCGCCAATAGTTTTTATGCGAGGCAGCATAACAGAAACATCAGGCTGCTAATGTTTTTCCAATGAGCCTAAATTAAAAACTTGCCTACACTCAGCCTAAATTTTTGAACATCATGCACCTACAAGCACACAAACAACCATTACGTCAGGTTAAAACGACAAATAAGAACAAAGCTATATCAATGTACGATTTTTTATTGTGAGTTCGTTTGTGCCATCAGCAGTGTTTAGCTACATAGATGCAGGTTGTGCACCCTGCATGCTTTAGAGTTAGACTAAATGCTCCACATACGAACGATACGCAGTTTGTCTGTTTCGAAAAACGAAGTTAACCCTCACTATACGACTACTCTCTGTTCGTGTTTGGTAATCTTAGCACGTCATTGTCATGTTAATGTTACATTACATTGCCCTTACCAAAGTATGTTTCACCTTTTTTTCTCCAAGAGCAAAATGATAACCGACATTTTACCTGGGAGACTGATTCTGTTTTGTTTTTTTGTTTTGTTTGATTTTATAGGAAAATTTCTTGCAATGTTTAACGGGAACACAGTCCTATACGAAATTTGCAAAAATAAAAAAAAAATGGAAAAACGGTAATAAACTTAATTACAAGTATATTATCTTTTACAATTTTTGTTTATCTGTAAATAGGTTCGAATGCCAGTGCTCCAGTAGCATGGGTATTTTTTAAAGTTTTTCGATACAAAACATTGCTATACACTGAATACGAGTGCTTATCTTTGACATATATTTTTGTTGTTTTCTGTAGCCAAGTTACTCGCGATTTTCGATGGCAATAAGGAACTGGACCAATGTGTTGAAAAAGAACTAAGTTTAAGCTCACTCGCCCCGCATATGCAGACTGCTGGTGGTGTGCTCACCCGTACAAACTTCCCCATTTACTTGGATGAAATAGACAGATTCATAGCGTAAGATAAACTCATGTTTTGCTTTGTTTAACTTTTGTCCTCTACCAAGATAAATTGAACCAAACTAACCACACAAAACAGTTTAAAGTTTAGAACAAATATTATTGTTAATATTAATGTTGTTTGCTTCAACCTTTAATAGTTTGTGGCCTTTAACCCCCAAAGCTGTGCCTCCCTGCTCACCAATAAATAATGACAAATTTTGTGCATTACAAATAACAATACGGTTGGGACACAAAGGACAATGCCTCACTTAACACCATGGAATGTTCAGTTAGTCAGTTTCACTACATAGAGGTGCGAAAGTTTCTGCTTTTTCACGTGTCTGTATACTTGTGTGTGTCACTATTGCAGGGAAAGGTTTGTGGCACCCCTGAGAGCTATTGCGCCCCGGTTACGGAACGCTGGTCTAGCTTTTTTTTATTGTTAAATAGTTTAATTGTATGCCATGTTTGTGAGAGTGTGGCTTTGTAAAAAATACAGACAAAATCCAGTTTTTTTTATTTTCATGCATCAAGGTACACAGGATATGGGTAAAATCGGTTGGATTTATCTGGAAAAAATTAGAGGCATGTTTTTCATGAACAAAATAGTTTCATTTCTTATAACTTAGTTAATAAATATTCAACTCTGTGATTTACAGACTCGGTGATTGGCTTTCGAAAAACAGCAACAGTTTGTTTGCAATCCATCAGCATTCGGGACCTTGTACAGAATGCAACGGTTTTTTAGATGTTGTGATGACTTTCAATGAAACTGACTATAATACATCGGTAGGAATCAGTAGTGTTATATTTAAAGCAACATGGCTGTATTTGTACATAGTATAACCAAAGTAACCAAACAAGCACATAGTCTTGATATTCTTTGTTGAATAAATGAAACTAAAAGACATTGTTTGTGCAATACATGTCACTTTGCTCCGGTAAAAGATGCACAATAACTAATGTAAGAAAATTCACTCCAAAATTATTGTGCTTTACAAAAAGCACATCTGATCAATCTTTTTAGTTACACATGATGGAATATGCATGTAATTCCTGGTCCCTTTCGCTTCTCTTCGCGTGTGCAATTGATCACCAATACTCTGTGGGTGCGGAGGCCGATGCAAATTACACTATTATCTTCAGCGAGAATATCGTGGGATCAGATAACGTCGCGTTGTGTAAGAATATTGTGTCCTGATTGTAAATATAAGACCTTTAAACCAATGCTTTAAATTTGAGTAAGATTGGTATTTTTGGAGATATTGTGTCAGTACATCACTTCAAATTGCCTTAAATTTCAGCATAGACGAATTTTGATCTATTATTTATTGGCTATTATAGGAATCGTGATCCATGAGTAGCTTTAAGCAATATAGTCCAAGTTTACAAGCATTATGCGTGGTACAATTATGCAATCCAAACTGCCAACTAGTAACATTTCTCGGTGTAGCAGTAATAAATAAATTATAATTAGGATTCGGTTAATTGGCACTTCTTTGAAACAGAAAAAAAATTTGTTTCTATTTAACCAACTAATAATGATTCTTTGCAAATAATTTAATATATTTTCCCCTTTTGTATACTGATAGTCAGGCTCTGGAACTTATTTGGCGCTTGTACCATTTGCATTGTTGTGCTGTTTTTAGTTCCATAATTAACGTAGTGCTTAAATGTCCATGCATGAAACTTAATGAAGTTTTTATGCAGATATTGGGAAACTTTTGACAGAAAATTTTCGAACAAGCAATCCCGACTTTAGGATCTTAACCGTATCAGCTTTACCAAGCAATGACACCGATTATCAGGCAAACTCGGAATGTAAGTCTTTTGTTGTTTTGTCTGTTAATTGTGGATGAACAAACTCACGATTCGTCATTCACGGTACACTCACATATAAATCATAGTACGCCAGGCCCATTGCAGGCAATAAACCAAATCAGCCGGTCGCAAAATTAGGTTTTAATTTTCGCATTGTTTTAAACCAGTGATCGGCAAGCGCCGGGCCGCGGCCTTCGTTACCGGGCCGTATACTTTTATATATTAAATGCTTTAAAACAATTTGCCCATGTATCCTGGGGATGATAAACCAATTTAGGCGTTTTCATTGCTAAATATTTGTAGTTTTTTGAAGGCCGGTCCGCGATAAAATTTCAGTTTCAAAAACGCCTGCAGTATATATAAGGTTGTTTAGGGACGAAACCCGTTTTTAGACATTATTTTAAAATAGCTAAACTGTTTCAATAGTCTAGATCACTTAGTACCATAGCAAAACTTTAATTCTTAAATTCCCGGTGAAAAGTTGCTAATGTTGCTTTCAATCAGCAATAGGCTACATGCCCGAGGGTGGCTGCTGCGATTTTGAATCCTAGCGTTTGTTTTCACATTGACGATTTCGCAACCTAGTCGGTTTTGAAGCAGTTTCATGATTGTGTGTAACTAGTGTAGAGTTTTTTTAACTTTCTTGTTTCACTGCAAGAACTAAACCGACCATACTACAACAAAATACAACAAAATCCTTTTTTGAATCCAGATCTCAGTGAAATTGCATGCGGAACAGGCGTCACTTCCGGATGCAAGTACTTCCTCGGTTCAATGTTTGGTGACGCCAACACTAACGGAGTCTTCGATTTCCTTGATAACCTTGCAGTTGTAGACTTCGATCCTTAGAAATGTTTATCAACATATACTTGTCATGTGGCAGATATTGTGTGCTGATGCTGCACTGCTACAAACTGTAAACTATAATCGGAAAATAAAAGCTGTTTATGGCAAGACGTTGTTTTGGGTCAGTGTTTTCTTGTAGAAAGGAAAAGTATAGAAGTTTCACAATTGGATTTTAAGTTTTTGTATAACACTGTTTATTACGTAGAAAACGGAAAAAAAATGGACTAAATTATATCAGGACGTCGAAATGTCGATTGTTTACAATAAAACTGCTGGATGAGCAATACTTGGTCATACATTATGCCTGGCAGCAATAGCTTATTTCATAAATTATATCAGTTTAAATTTAATGCTTAAAAGATTCTTGCACTGATAGGTAAGGCAACCATACTAAAACCCAGTGGAACTTTAAACTAAAAAGAGATAAGATATCATTCCTAGATTTTCAGAGAAAGTGGCAATTACGATTCTACAGGAATATTGTTTCGAATAGGTATTCATTGAACATTTAGACAAAAAAAATCAGTAAGTGTATTACACATCTGATGTTGCTCACAGTGGTTCAGTGCTGTACAGGGTGCTTATGTGTTATGTCCAAATTCTTCAACGGTCCGCCAAGCGTCTTGGTTTTAGTGTGTTCAAAACTGTTAAACACAGCAATAGAACATTAATTTGTGCTATGTGGACAATATGAACAAACAAAGAAAAGTTTTATGCAGAATGGTGCCTATTTAGAGGAAGTTCATGTAATTTACAACATGCACATATTATCAAAAGTGGAGAAGTGTATGCAAATAGTTATTATACAAACTGCTTCGTTAACCTCACTATCAAACTGGTCTGTTTTGCATTATTTCCTGGCTAGCTATTATTAGACATATAGTGCCAAAAAGAATAGACCTTTCCACAATGAGAGAGACTTAGAACTATTTAAATATGATTTGCATGTCGTATTGCAATGAATAGCAAGTGCAATTTGAATGCTCTCAATCTGGAGATTTTGAAACTTGACAGAAACTGAAAATCGAATGTTTAAAGGGAAAGAACTTGAAAACTTGGACTGTACTCAAATAAAAAACAAACTTTAAGAGTTATTTACTACGCATAAGCTCTCTAGCAAACTTGTTTAAGACCAGGTCTATAATAAAAAGAAAGCTGTTTCTGTGTAAGCTGGTATTAACATGACACCAAAGTGCAGTACATTTTTATGAAAGATTTATACGATTTATAATTTTGTAGAACGATTTACGGTGTAAAAACTGCTATATCTGCACATTACGGCTTGAACGCTATTGTGCAATTACATTTGTTTCTTCTGCGATAAGAAATTCGTTCATATACACCTGTTTTTATAAGCTTTAAATCACTGCCAGGGCTGAACTATGGATTAACTGTATAATAATGGAAACCTCGTCAAACTGTTCCAACGCCACTTCTAAAGTGACATTCAACAACAGTACGTTCATGATAGCAGTGGTGTCGCTTACAGGGTGGATTGCACTTCTTACTGTGTTACTAATTTGCTGCAAATTGATTCAAAGATGCAAGAAAATCAGAACAGGTGAAAATACAATAGTGTGCTGTAAGTTCGTCATTTCCGAGTTTGAAACATCAGATCAAGAAGTAATTTTGGACTAAATTGAGTAGGATTACTGTCGTTTTGTGGGCTTCTCTAAAACATTCTGCGCAATCTATCTACTGAGCAAACAATGTTCAGGTTTTAAATACAACTTTTTTTAGTCTCCAAATCTAAGCACTTTATATGTTGCTTCCTCTACATTGTTGGGGGTGATATTATAAACAGCGCATCATACCGCATGTTAACGCGTGTAAAAATATTGAGCCATAAAGGTTTTTTTAGGGTTGATTTATAATGCCGTTGCAGGGGGGGACCAAACTACCCTTGCGTGTTATTTTTCATAATAACCGTGAAAAAGATGACTCCCGTGCGATTGTAATACAAACCCTTACACCAAACTCAACAGCCTCAACCGCCAGCATTTTAATAAGTTTCATCTGTAGATTGCGTATTTAAGAAATCTCATATGAAGGTGATTAAAGACATACGATGCTTTATCTTCGTAGATTCGACAAGTACACATGGAGTGTATGAAGAACCTAATAATGCTGTATCAACCAAGCCATCTGCAACCAAAACGGTGGTATCTCCTTTGTCATTTATTTTTACGAAAACCCCTAAATGTGTGGTTGATACAATGGCATAGTACTCACATTTCGTTTGGATTTACGATTTTGCAGCCAGGCCAGCTGCTAATATCACCGTCGAATTTTTTTCTTTTACTGACTTTAACTGACACATCCAATTTAATTGTGTCAACCATGACATAAATAGCCATTTTTGACTGTGGTTTTTTTTTATTTCACTTGCGTTTTAGCTTACATAAAACACCGAATTTTGCATTTCGCAGGAAACTCCAGAATACGAAAACTTTCGAGACAATGTCAATGTTTTCATATGTAAGTAAAAGTAAGCTATAGCTTTCACGTTGATAACTCGCAAAGTTTCAGGTAAAAAAACACGCGGTTCAGAGCTTTTTGAATAATTTCAAAATATTAAACCACTTTATCTCAAAAAAATATTTCGGGAGTAATCGCATATGCACAGGTGCATGGACTTAAAAAAAAACGTTTGTTTGTTCTGCGCAATAATGTAATTGACTCTCGGCTTTTCCTCAGGTGAGGATGGCTATATTGAATTGTCGGCAATTGGACCATCTCACGTAAGTTATAGATTTCACATAAAAACGAATCGAAAATGCTTTGTGTTTCAACCAAAACAAAAACACACAAAAATGACGAAAACAATATCGTTTAGCTCAGTGGTTCTTAAACTTTTTTATTATTTTTTTAAACAGTCTTTTTGCTATTATTTTGAGGGCTCGTGGTCCTTAAACCTGAATGTGTATTTCAGAAAAACGAATGTTGATTGCAGTATTTGAGCTAGTTATGCAAAAAATCAGCAGTTATGGGAAAAAACAATGATCCAAAGACAAGTTGTGACATCACAGACAAGACAAAAAACATTACGATTGCATTTTTGTTAGTTTTCATGCAATAAAGGCTATTGTTAAGCAATGGAGACAGTCGATTCTCAATTCTACTTTGATTTAAACTTATTCAGTGCCACAAACTGACGCCAAATAAGATTATAAAGCTAATTCAATCTTTTTGTGGTCCTTCCAAAACTGCTCACGGACCCCTAAAAGACCGCGGACCCCAGATTGAGAACTGCTGGTATAGCTCATACCGGTCATAAAACATTTTAAACTTAATTTCCAAACACCTAAAAAATCTTCTTGTCATTGCTTTTTACATATTTGGAGAATAATGTTGGCTAATTGAAACTCATAGTCAGGCCACTAACAGTGGTACATTGTCGATGTGAATATCGTAATACATTAGTACATTTCTGAAAGACTGTTTTTTAGGGTTGGTTCAAAATACGGAACTTGCAATTTTCAAGAAACAAATCAAAAAATAAATAAAATTGCAGCCACAACGAGTACTGTGTAGAACGTTTATTGTAGTTAAACGATCAACATTATATGTTTTTTCAGGCATTGTAAAAGCGTTGGTTTTTCACCACTATTTTAACAAAAATTATTTGATCAAATTGCAGATTGCAGTTCCATAAACATATTTATTTTAGCTTAGATCTTTTCTACAGATAGTTTGTAATAAGGTTTAAACCCTCGCCTCCTCGTTTACCTGATATTAATTGCGCAACAATACAATGATGACCTGCTGGTGCAAAATAAACTTATGTTTGTTTACAGACACTCCGTTCAAACGCAAGGCCCCCAAAACCAGATCATAATGGCCGAGGTAGGCACCTATGACTAACAATCCGTATTATGTACATCATTTCGCTTTATACCTGGATACGCATGTTTTGTATTAGTTGTTTACCTAATGAGCAGATAAAATACAGTAAAACACTATATATTAATCGACATAGGCGAAAGTTGCTCATTTGCTTATTCAAATGATGAGTTGAAACGTTAAGAAGCGCAAAACAATAAAGGTCACACCTAAATTGATTTAATCGCACTGCAACTACATCTCAATGCGTTATGTGTCGGAGATTTTTAAACAAATCACGTTCACCATGTTTTTTGGCCAGTGATAAAGTTGCCATTTAAATAAATTGTGCCAAAATTTGCCCAATCCTAACGACATGAGTAAATTATGTTTCAATATTCTTTATAGAATCCAGAGTGCCTTCGAGCTGCAACATGACAATTGAACCATCGACGAGTCAATCAGAATATCTCACGATACAAGAGTAAAAAAAATATCTTCGCCAACTCAACTCAATTTTATGATCTAGAATATAACGAATGTAATCGCAACTTTTCCGCAGCGTTGTTATCACTTCCTTGTTATCGCCAAACGTTGCTAACAGTTTGTGCACAATAGATGCTTATACAGCAGTAAACATAATCCGGAACAGTTTGGATCAAAAAAATGTCCAGATTAGTCGAAGATCCGGATTAACGGATGTTGATTGGTTAAAGCTTTGCCACATTACAAACCATTTGTATCTAAAGCTTTGTCCGAATTGTTCGAAGATCCGGAATAACCGAATCCGGTTTGCTGTATCTATATGGTAGACTTGTTCTATAAAAAAATTAATTATCACAACGTATCTTTTGTTAGATGCTTTAATAGAAATGTTTTGTGAGCAGGAATTTTCGCCCAAAACGATTGGCAGCCGTTGAGCAGAAATATGACCTGACACATTACTTCCTTAATTAGCCACTAAGCTTAATAGCGCCCTCTTTGTCCAGATTTCTATTTCTGCTTTTTTCTTGCTTCAAAAGTTTACAAATTTTGTGCACAGTTTTTTTCCAACAAAATTGAACTGTTTAATTTGACATGCAAATATGTAGCGTTTCCAAACGCATGCATTGTGTGAAATTGTTCAGTCTTTGTGTGCGCGTGTGTGTGTTTTTTCAGAATCCATTGTTAACAACAGGCCTAACGAGATTATGTCACTAAACCGGAATCGTCCCGCAACTGCAGTACTAGTAAATTTTTAGGCTGCTGTCAATTTACAACCACCAGGTTTTTTACAGGTCATCATTTAACAATTAGCATCAAAAGTTTGCCGGCCTTGGGTCTACATATAAGTATTGCTCTTCCAGAGGTTTTATTATACATCTGGATAAAGAAGCGTCGTTTTTCCTTTCTAATGACAAAAGTTGATGCCAATGTGCATTGTTCTGCTCGGAAACAAAACCGTTGGATTGGCCCGCTATAGCACTGCATTAAAATGACAAGCACAATACATTTAAACCAGGGTTGCACAACTTACGACCGTGAACATTTATACTAAAAAATATGTACTGGCAGCCGCGACGTAAACAAAACGTTTTTGCTAAATGTTTGTAAGTCATTAGTTGGGCTGGAAAAATACTAAAAGCTTAATAGCCGTGTGTGACAGCATTGTTGTACGGCTATTGTGTTCAACTTCAACACAACCCTTTGTTTAATAAGCTGCATTTCCTCCTGCCCGCCGCAGGTTGTATGGGGTTTATGGCTTTTGCTAGCGTTAAAAGTCGTATTGGTAGGGGCTACTCTAAAATACGCAATCTACGCAATCTACGCAATCTACGCAATCTACGCAATCTACGCAATCTACGCAATCTACGCAATCCATACGCAATCTACAAAAAAAACTAACTAAGATGTTGACGGTTAGGGCTATTATGGTCTATGTAAGGGTTTATAATAAAAATAACTATAGAATTTAATCTGAGATAACTTTTTGGGCTTAAAAGTGTTAATATGCGACACGATACGGTATTTAGTACCACTCTTAACACACATGTGAATATTAAGCCTAAACTGGGCATCTGAAACTAAATTATATAGTTAATTTTATTATCAACCCTCACCCAGACCCTAAAATCCCTAACCGTCAACATTTTTAAAGTTGCATACGTTTTATAAGCAGATTGCGTATGCGTAGCTTGCGTATTTTAGAGGAGCACTATTGGTAGGGCACCTGTCGATGTTTGCAATATAAAAAAAACATTTGACATGGACTTAAAAGGTATAGTTAATAAAAACATTAGTTTTAACAATTGCTGTGCCCACTTTCACTGCACCTTTACATAGGAAGTTATCCTTGTGAATAAACAAGCCTTTACATGTTTTCAAAGACCTGGTTTGTAATATGAAGGAAATTAACATGCCTTTATAGGTTTTGTAACTGCTGATTTGCACTGTGAAGGAACATTATAATGTTGCTATTATTGCATGGCATACATAATACTGGACGCAGCAGGTGTAGGCGGAGCTATAAGGCTGTCATCACCGGTATGAATCGTACGCGCTGCCGAACAATAGTTACCGGCTCTCGGAGGAAACAATATGCCATCGGTTAGCGCTTCCGTGATTTTTTCAACAGAACGAAGCATTCTTCCGCAATGCGGAGGATTTCGACCAATCAGAAACCAGGATTAGGAGTAGTCACTGCTGCGCTGGCGTGTAGAAAACAGGAGCTAGGGATGTTTTTTCGATCATTTAGTTGTGTGTTGCGAGAGGTAGGTGGCGTTTCAAAGCCACCGTTGGCGCAAAGTAAACTTCGCAGGAAAATAAATCATTAGGGTGAATTTTAAATCATCAATATTGACTTCGCATTGTACGTACGTGATACGTGTTGCAGTGTTCTGTTTGTAAAACGCTCAAGAAGTAGACTAAAACACGGTTAATGCATTGAAGAACTTGTTAATTACACAGCCCCTTAAAACGTTTTCTACAGCAGGGGTTTCAAACATGCGGCCTCCACGAGTTTTAGTGCGGCCCGCGAAATAACTTTTAGAAGTTATGTGTTTACTCTGGCGGAATAATTTTGCTGTCTTACTTTAAAGTTTGTTTTTGGCCCCCAAAAGTTTTTGACACCCCTGTACTACAGTATTTATTTTGTACTTAATAAATTTATTTCTTTTCAGTGTCTTAAAATATTGTGTTAGAGAACAATATAAATTTAAACGAAGAGCATGAAGATTTATCTTCTTGTCCTGGTAGCCTTGTTTGGCAAAGTCTTTTGTCAAGGTAAGTGGGTTACGCCACGAGCACCGACGTTTACATCAACACAAACAGCTAAGCGTTTAATTTGTTTGTTTGTAAAAACACAATTGTCGCAAAACATGCTTAAAAAAATTTCTTGATTTAAAACGTGATTTTTTATCTACGCTCTTCTACCCCATGCAATTAAAATGGTTAAAAAATAGATTTTACAAAATTCTTTTGGTTTTTTAGATTGTACAGATACTTTGGATCAAAGTATATGTGACATTTACTATTCTGCCGGATTTTGTGTTCAACAAAACATTCAGGACGTGTGTGGCAAAACATGCAACCCTTCCCAGTGCTCCGGTAAGGATACAATTGTTCATTTGACACGTTGTTTACGCATAACTGTCAGATTCCACAATTGGGCACGAATATGTTTTCTGCTCAATATACAGTTGCAACGTCACAAAGTGCTCATCCAATGTATCTAATGCTGTTCACAGGGTTTCTCAGTCTACGCTGGGAAATTGTGTGTATGCACAGACGCAGAAAAATTACCTCGCTAGCCTTTACTGATTAAATAATTTGAAAAAAGCTTCGCACATATATATGCAGTGGTGGGATTAAGCCGGTTCGCACCTGTTGTATAAAACCGTCTCACGAAATTTTATGAGATCAGCGGACCGGTTAGCATTACTGGTTACTGTCAATGGACTTTTCGTAACAGAACCGGCTGAAGATATGATTTTTGTGACAGAACCGGCTGAACAAATATTTGAATCCCACCACTGTATATATGGTTTCATTTCGTTCATAATGAGAATCCCGTCTGTGTTTGTTGGTGTGGCCAAGTATAGAAAATATGTTTGATAATAAGTCAGATTGAATACATTTATACTGGCAGCGGACCTCAAGCGTCCATGCAGACAAGCGACCACGGTATACTTACTCATAAATCATAGTACGCCAGGCCCATTGAAGGCGTTCTACCGAACGATTGTTTGATAATGTTTACTCTATTGTTTAAGTTACTCTGTAACTTTTGAGCGCAATAGCTGTGAGCCAGGGTTAATTTTCGGCTCTGTTTTTATTTCTGTCCAAAATTTATTAAAAGAAACGTAGTTTTGTTGAAATGACCAGCCACTTTTTTTATATATTAACCTATACATACGCTAAACTCACAGTGCAACTTTGCAAGTGTAATGTTTTTTTTATTTTTATTTTTTTTACAGTAAATTGTATTGTTAATCATGGTATTAATAACGCAAGGGCTAATCAGGTCTTTTTCAATTTCGCAGACGTTGAATGTACCGACTTGCCACTGATTCCGTCAGATGGCAGCAACACTCCTTCTGGAACTACTTTTGCTGCTGGAACCATTGTTACCTATAACTGCAGCGATAACTATGTTCTGGTAGGTCCTGAAGTGAACATCTGCTTGCAAAATGGAAACTGGAACGAAACCACAGCGCCCACTTGTGAGCCAGGTACATGGTAAAATATATTTTTTCATAAAAGTATTCTGTACTTGGTAAGTATGAAAAGCCTGGGCATACGCGAAGGTTGCACTTTCAGCTTCAGCTACATTTTATAAAGATATTTGTAAGTCGGGCCTCGGGCCTGACATTTCACTCTGTGTCAGTTTTTTTTTAAATAAATTTAGCTAAAACTAGCTAAAATGTAGTTGCTGGATCCTGACCTAATGTCAAACATCCATCAAACGCCTTATTGTATATGTTGTCTTGGTCTTTCCTGAGGCTTTCAATCTAAACCGAAACGGGAAACAAACTTTCGAGCCTTAACGGGCTTCTCAAACACGAATCCGGTTCGGGCCCGGTTTCGGGCTTGTACTTTCGGGTTCGGGCTCAAATTTCGGGTCCGTTTACAACTCTAATTTAAGTAATAATGACACATCGTCAATGAAAAATAGCTCCGTAAGTGACAAACTGCATAAGTGTTTCTAAAACAAGTTTTTACCACAGCAGAATAATAACAACATGGATTTAAACTTTATGACAAAATATTATTCCAATACACGTTGTTCATAACCTGTTTATTTTCGTGCTTAGAATTAATCTCTAAATGACTTTCTCTAGAATGCCCCGCACCACCAACCGATCCAGAGCTTTCAATTTCCCCTATTGGACCTTACAAGAGTGGCGATACGATTATGTATGATTGCATTGACCCCACTGCTACATTATCTGGTCCCTATACCAGTACGTGCAATGGTACGCACTGGAGCTTGACTGATCTTCCGGACTGCGAAACATGTAAGTTATTACTAATGAATTAATAGTGTATAAAATCATGAGGGCAATAAATAAAACTGTGTTGGATGAGTTGGTAAATGTAAAATAAAATAATGCCCACAGCAATGCCAGTCTAAAATCAAGCACGTTAAATTCATGCTTAAATCCGAATCTAGGCTAGCAAGTATGCCACCACTTACAATTCTGAACCGTTTTTTGTTTGATTTGGTGCGTACTATTACCATAAAACTTCATATCGACAGCAAGATGATAACTTAGGAACAATATATACTATATAGGAACACTATAAAAGTAATTTAATCATAAATGCCAAAGTACTGGTTTATACAGAATACATCGTGCAGACGTTTTAACAATCTCCGTTGTCATCATCAGTGCAGGTTGTCAATTCAGCTTGTTGAAATGTCTGCACCATGTATTCTATATACACCAGTACTTTGGAATGAATGTTTATGATCAAAGGATTTTAACTATTTCGTAGACTAAATCCCACTCTGTATTCTCTGTTAAATATCCTGTACATTAGTGGTTTTATCCTTAATGATGGCTTGTATGCATTGTCGTTGGTAAAAATATCTGTCATTTTTTTCCGATGTACAGAACTCAAATGTCATTCTGAATCAGCGCTGAACCGTGACGATCTCTGGGATGGGACGAACCAGTATAAAAAATAGGGTGTACGGCCTTCAAAAGTGTAAACGTTTTGCTGTATTTGAAGTAGACCATAAGAAAACCGAAAAATCTTAAACCAAAGAAACAACAATTTCGCAACCCTAAAAACATTTTTTTCTACTTTTAGTTACAGCAAACGGCTTCCTTCAATTTTTTTTCTCACTTACCCCCTGTCATTGTTGAATGGTCCGACCCATTTCTCAGTCCGTCGCGCTTTAGTGCTAATTAAAAGGACTTACCGTTCTGATTTATATGGGAATAATTATTACATTCCCGTTCTGATATAATTATGTAAACATATATTTTTAGAAACGGGGTAAATTTGGGTCCAACAACTGCGTTAAACAATCTTCACCATTGGCGCCTCGTAGTCATGAGCATTAACCGAAACGTTATATAAAGCATGCTGGTTTTTCTATTTGGGCTGTTACACTCATCAACCGAAACGAAACATAAAGCATGCCGATTTTTCTAATTGGGACGTTATATTCAAACTGATAAACTGATCCGTGCATAGTGTTCCTTATGGGTTTTGTTTTTAGTTTATTCTCAACATATCTTTCAGCAACAAGTAACAAATGTTTTCACTTATCTTTTGCAGCTGATGCATGCGGCCCACCACCGATGATTGCAAGCGGTGGCATCAACCCAGAAAGCAGAGACTACGCAAATGGTGACTCCGTATCTTATGCATGCAACCCGCGACGTTTGATGGCCGGTTTTGGAATTAACACATGCTCAGAAGGAGAATGGTCAAACGCTGCCCCCTTCTGCTATCAAGGTGGGGAAAACACGGTTTTCGCTTCTCAAAGTTTTGTCACGGCTTGCAAAAACAATGTAGAGTAGATACCTACGCGACCCTGGCAAATCCGCGACAAAGTGCTTCAGCAAACACCCAAAACATCGCATATCTTTTGTTCTGGAACAGGTAGAAAGGTAAAATTTCACAACTGTACTAAATCGAGCACGCAGAATTTGTTTTGCTGCAAAACCCCAAAAATTGCATTTTATTTTTGTGTCAAAATATTTTTTTGGTAACTTAAAATAAAAAAAAGATTTTGGTAACTTATAATAAAACGGAAAAAATAAAGTATTGCTATTTTTTTCCAAAGCCTTACGGTTCCAAAAATTTAAGTGGTATGCGCCAAACACAGGGGCTGTTAGTAAAAAAATGCAATTTTGTTGAAAAAGAAGCAGCGCTTTAAATACCCTTCCAATGATTGAGCCGTTTGTTGCGCTTTGTAACAATCCACGATAGCGCATTTGCTTCCGCCTTAGTGCTTGTTTATGACAGGAGTGTCTTAATGGCGAATTACGGATTAAATGCGGACCACGACTGTATGGCTCGTCATTATTGGGATTGGGTTTTGGCGACTAGCGACTTCACGCAAAGCTTTCCATGGAATATTATTTACCATAAAAAAGAAAGCATATGTTGCGCTGACGCAACAAAATTTCACAGTTTTCTCTAATCTTGAGTATTTGTGTTCCAATTCTACGGATAAAAACTTTGCAAAAATTTTGGCTCGCGGGCGTCTTAACCTAAAAACAATTGACCACTGTTAAAAAAATCCTGACACAGCTGGTTTATCCAACAATAAGTTGGCCTATAGCCTATTTAAAGGTTTATTGACAACTTGTAAACATTTAAACAACATTGATTTGAAACACAAATTTCGTTTTGTAGATTGTGTCGACCAACAGGATTGTTCAGTCAACGTTCAGTTTGGCTACTGCGGATTTCCTTCTTATGCTGAGTACAATGAAGAATACTGCACAAAATCTTGTGATCTTTGCCTCAGTAAGTTAAAATGGTTTTCAGGCTATATCTGACGAGTTATTTACCTAAAACCAAGGTAAGCTTTAACAGGCTTATCAAACTATACCTTGTTTTGGGGAACTGTATATGACTTAGGCTACTGTTGCTAGGCTTGGTGTACATCCACTGGTTGCCAACTTTTTACCAACACTTTGCCTCACTTTTCATTTTTATTTCTTTCCGATATTCCACACAATACATAGACCAGAGGTGCACAACCTGCGGCCGTACGGCCGCATGCGGCCGAATAGACGATTTTGTGCAGCCGTGAACATGTTTATTAAAATATATGCACTGGCGGCCGTGACGTAAAAAACTCTTTTGCTAAATATTTTGACTTTCTAACTGCAATAAATAGATTTTGTAAGACTGTAAAGGATATTACCAGCCTAGTAACCCTGTGCATAACACTTTATATACGCCTATTGTGTGCAAACATGCAAATGAACAGTCATCTCTTGCGTCACAATATAGATTATGACGTCATAAATAGCTCAGACTGTTCGTCAGACTGTTCAATCTGTGGATCAAGTTTTAAATTATCTGGGCTTTTTAGACGCCATTAGATGGTTTATGTATGTGGGACAAGCCCTATTTTCACAGAATAAATTTAAAAACCAAAAACAAGCAGGTAATTGGCGGCCGTTGATGAAATAAGGATCTGCGATGCGGCCGTCTTTGCAAAAAGGTTGTGCACCCCTGACATAGACAATGCTACATTAAACAAACTTTATAAGGGTGATTATAACTTCAAGACTGCAAAAGTTTTTTCATAAACTGGATGCAAAATCGAGTAAAATTCCACTTGACGTGGCAAAATCTGTTTAAAAACCGCTGTGTTAAACCCAAGCCATAAACAAATTATTTAAGTTTAAACCAATCAATGTTTTCATGCAAAGATTGCACTGCACCCCCGGCCGGCGACGGCGTGACTGTTTCTCCTGCTGGTCCATACGTACAAGGACAGATTGTCAACTACACTTGCGAAAATGGAAACCTTTTCGGTTACAACCAAAATCTGTGTTTGGATGATGAGACTTGGTTTGACACAGTGGGGCCGATCTGCTCTCAAACAGGTACGCTGTTATACAGTAGATTAGATGCACTCCTAAAAGACATCCTTCGATTTTGGACTTATAAACAATAAACACTATAAATGACGAAAAAATACAACTTTTTCTTCCCAGTAGTGCACTATACAGAGATTAAATAAAGCTGTTCGACTTACACTGACTTGTTTTATGAATGGTTCATACGTCATTTCCGCTCATTGTTTTCCTTACACCCATCCTATACGCAGCCTGTAGTGTTAGCACCCTAGAGACTAGAATTGTCTATTTACACAAGTACAAGTTGCATTCAATTCCTCCTTTCAAGTTTTAACATTTCACCCCAAAGTGACTTTGTTGGCATCCTAAATGATATGCGTGTTTATAGTTAAGTAATAATTTAACCTGTTACACTGCTTGTTTTTTACTATCATGCCATTCTCTTAAAATCAAGCCTTTCCAACACTAAAATTCTAATACTGAACTAGCTGTCTCCTCCTTATAATTGATATCCTCACAAACCACTATTACACAAAAAAATCTTGGCACGCGAAGTCATTGCCAAATAGGAATAACAAGCAAATTGCCACACGTCGCTTAAAAGGTTGCCGACCCCTGACATAGGCTATACACTTAGATCTGAAACACACAAAAATGACCAACCTTAACAATAAAAGTAATTAACAATTTTACTACCACAGACTGCATCAATCTTCCAACGGACCCGAACGGTGTAAACACGCCGGCTGGCACAAATCATGACAACGGGACAGTGGTGAAATACAACTGTTCAGAGGGTTATTTAAGACTGCCCCCGTATGAAAATACGTGCAATGACGGCGTTTGGTCAGAGTCGGAAGCTGGACAATGTCTGTTAGGCAAGTGAACTGTTTTGTAACTCTTCATTGAAATTCTTTTTTTGCTTGCACCTGTCGACGGAAAGCTTTGCATAAGGTGGCTAATGTAACCACTTTAAAGTTCCGGTCAATCCCGTTTCTTTTTCTATGAGAGAAAAACTAAAACTTAAAGCGACACGAAATAGCACTTAAATAAACGGAACATACCTAATCTTTGGTTAGAGAGGTTTGGGCATTAAATTCGTCTGTAAAAATCCGAATGAGACCTGTACAACAGACAAACATTATCAGGAATAGAAATAAACACTAGAAAACATGGGATGAAGCCATACTTACCAGCACAATGTAAAAATGCAGCTTTAATCAGCTCGGTGAAAATCAGTAATTTATAGTTCACTAGCTGCTAAATAAAACACCAGTGTTTAAAATAAACTCTATGCTTGAGATCTTAAATAACTGCTTGCTTAAAGCGCACAGGAAAAACAAAAACCGAGGTCTACTTTTTTCACACAATATTTTTGTGTTTCTTTGTCTTGGTAAGGCCGAAACTGTGTAATGCTTTTTCGACACAATGCCTACACTGTTTACAATGTATTGGCCCATTGCATTAATAGTCGGCAGAAATCAGCAGCGTCAACCAAGATCATTGATTACAATTGAGCCACGTATCATTTTGTTCTAATCCTTTTCTTTTTTTCGAGCAGTTTGTGATTTTGATCCAGACTTTGACATAAAACTTGGATTCAACCTTATTGTCCCTGATGCGCTTTTACCTTACGAGGATCAAATTGGCACTTTGGTTCCCGGAGTTGTACTCAATTTCAATTGCACCATGGGTCGTCTCGAAGGCGTTTCCACCCTTGAGTGTCTTTCAAACGGCTCGATTTCTGCCCCATTCCCAGTCTGTCTTGCAGGTTGGTTAAATATATTTTCCTATCAGGAAATCGATCTAGTTCTTCACTGAGACACATTTTGGCTTGCTTAGGGTGTTTTCAATTAAAATCTACTTTGCGCTTATAATTGCGTAGTTTAAACGTACGGTATTCGAATGTGCAGTTTTAGCGTTCACTAAAAATTTTGCATGTCTCATTTATCGTTTTCATAGATATGCTCGAAGAGCGTGTGTATGAGATATTGTGCACCTTACCAGCAATAATACTCAAATATTGTCAAAAACAACGCAAAGGAAGCTACAAAGGAAACGATTTTAAACGACGTATTTTAACAAGCTGTGTGCGTTGTACGAACTGGGGCACGGCAGCGATATTTACTTCTTTACAACCGATTCAATAGTGATTATAATTCCACTATGCAACTGTTTTTCGCACAATTGGTTCTTTGTTTTTTATTATATTCTTCACTTTTTTTTGACTTAAATTTTTGACCAATATTCTGCATAGACGTATAGGTTTTAAACCCGGTACCGGCTGAAACGTTAAACTAGAAATCCTGCAGTAGTTTTAATCATTGCTTTGCAGAATGTGACCCGTTCCCAGCTTTAGACGAATTGCTTGAACTAACCTATAATGAACCACTCCACCACACTGAAGAAGTATTTCTTCAATGCGCAGGCTTAGCTACGATGGATGGTGCAAACACCCTGACATGCCTCGAAAATGGTTCTTGGGCGGGAGTTGTATTCCCGACCTGTACTGCAGGTAAGGATAACTTCTATTTTGCTGCGTGGTTTACAAACTGATTGAACGTTTGTATTTTTTAAGTAATATGCACGTTTAAACGCTTTTTAACTGTTTAACTGTTTATGACGTCACCATTTGTTCTGTTACGTTGCTTGTTGCCTGTTTATTTAATTGTTTTCACATAATAGCCGTACAATAGTCCGAAACGTGTGGCTACTGGGCAGTAAATCTTAAAACACTATACCTCACGGTTGATCCACATTTACCTAATTTTCGGTAGGGGACGCAATGAGCACTTTTACCAATCGTAAACAATATATCTCTAGAAATGTTGGCGTTAAAGGCTTTTGGAGTTGGATGTTAACATTTAAATTTCAATAAGATAAGAAAACCTTACATCCTTACATCCCTACCCTTCTACTCTTCAGCTGCAAAATAAATAATTCGGCTCTTTGCGCCATCTAATAAAAATTAGCTAAATGTTTGTTTCCTGTGAGGTATGGTAGAGCTACCATACAGGAACTTACCTTGAAAAGTTTGCGTATTTCTGATAGGTGGCGCAACAGAGCCTAAGTGTTTGCATTGGCAATACTTGTAGAAACTACAAACATTGCCACTGCAAACGTAAATACTCTGTTGCACCACCTATCGGAAATTAGCAGGCCTGTGATGTGAGTTCCAGTGCTTTACCGTGAGGTATGGTGTTAGTAGCTCTACTGTACTGGGCGAGTAATATACATTTTCTTTCAAACCAAATCCACTGCAAACAGTTATTTTTAAATAAAAAAACAAATGTCCACCAAAGACATTTTTTTCAATTCTCGGTCGCCAGTATATATATTTTAATCCGCAGGACACTTAAATACTAGTCGGTGTGATCGATTATTTTATCAAACAGAAGTTTCACAGCTGTAATAACAGCTGGTGTTTCTAAGACAACTATGTATCATGGCATTCACATCTAAAATATGTATTTTTTCCCGACAGAATGCGGTCCTGCTCCTATCAGTAATGCACTCGAACTAATCACCGACCCTGGTACCACAACAGAGGGGTCTATGATTGAATACGGTTGCATCAATGGAACTATTATGGGAGATGCCACATCCACATGTGAATCGAGTGGAAATTGGAGCATTACACTAGCTAACCTGCCAACCTGTGTTA
Source organism: Phallusia mammillata (assembly GCF_965637545.1). Classification (NCBI taxonomy): domain Eukaryota; kingdom Metazoa; phylum Chordata; class Ascidiacea; order Phlebobranchia; family Ascidiidae; genus Phallusia; species Phallusia mammillata. Next base: position 6,687,225 of record NC_137253.1, read on the forward strand.
TTGAGGCTCAACGTGGGTTATATTCTTTGTATCATGCACATGTTGTACATCTAATAAGCAATCACAGTTAAACGTTGTTTGGAAACCAAAGTCTAGCTGTTTGTAAAAGGGTTTGAAGTAAATCTCCGAAACCAGATAGTACCTTATTTTTGCAACTTTTTTGGATGTTGCTTAATATGAAAACGCGTTTCAAGAAATACAATCATTATTGACATCGGCTGTTACTCGTTTAAATAGATTAAATGAAGTAACAATATATTTGTAAGCGAAATACATTTTTTTGTATTACTTGGTACCTTGTTTCTATATTTAGTATTTTACTTAAAACAGCAGTCGTTAATGAGAATATTGTCTATAACGGGAAAAACATATCTCGTTCTCTCTAACCTTAAGTTTTATTGTTAATGATTTAGCGACAAAATATAAAACTTAGAAATTATTTCACCAGCTTGTCAGGCAACTCCATTGCTGACAGGAGGAGACTTTACCACTTCCAACACGTCCAATCCTGTTGGAACGATGATCCAGTACTCTTGCAATTCAGGGTACATAAAATCAGGAACCGATGACACCAACGAGTGTATTGGAAACGGAGAATGGATGTACCCCACTGTCACAGAAGTCTCATGTATTTCTCGTAAGTGATATAAAAAATAGGGACACAAACACAAAAACACTACTAGAAACCCTGCACTAACTCAACTTTTGAAAAATTAAAACCTGATTTTCACCTGAAAGTTATAAAAAAAGGGGTAAAATGGGGTCGTGTACAATGTAAGGCCCGGTTTGTTCAGACTCAAACACGAACACTAAGTGTGTTGCATATATTTTTTCCCTAGGCGGCCGGTAGAGTTAGACCTTTGTTGTGTAGCAAAGGTATGCTAAATACCGACAGATAGCGGAAAAAGCGCCATTATTTAAAAAAGAACAAAAACCAGTAAGACTGGAATACGGTTAGACATTTAAGATAAAGAACTAGTGGTTTAGGTTAATTCTATTGTTAACCTCAACAGCCCAAACCATCAGCGTTTTTAAAAATATTTGCGTGCGACACCTTCGGAAATTAGCAAATCTGTCCACTGTAAGTTCTCACGTTAGTAGTTCCACATAGGTGGGCGGGCAACGCCTGCAACGCATTTTTTTTTTCAATTACAAGTTTTTCAAATAGGTTTTATGCCTGTGCCAAATTAGCATGTGTAAAATGCTTCGATACTTTTTCCAATACCAAACCATTTCTCAATACTTTACTTGACAAGGTAATACACATATATAAGAAATAATTCGGTGTTGTTTTTTGCAGCCAAGTTGCTTGGGGTTTTTGATGGCAATAAGGACCTGGACCAATGTTCTGAAAAGGAATTAAATTTAGGTTCAGGCGCCCCGCATAAGCAAACTGCTGGTGGTGTGCTTACCAGAGCGAACTTCCCTATTTACTTCGATCAAATAGACAGATTCAATGCGTGAGAGAACCCTTATTTTTGTTGTCTTAAGATGTTTTTTGTTGTCTTATTATAATATTATAACATACAACAGCGTTAGCGACATTTTTAATGGTGTATATTGCACTGGTGCTATTGTAAAAACCTCACATACCAGACCTAGTAAAACCATTCTTCTATTAAAGGAAGGTGCAAATAATATTTGTATACCTCCCCTAGGTGGTAAAATTGACCCATTAGGGAGAGGGTGGTAAAAATCTCGGAATGATTTTAAAATGCAATACATAGGATATGTGTAAGGCCGGTTTCGTTTGTCGAATAAATGAAGGCATGCTTTTTAAAACATAATTTAAATCATAATTGCTACGTGAAAACCTCACATACCAGACCTAGTAAAAACAGTCATCTACTAAAGGAAACTTATGGTTTAAATGTAAAAAACTTTGTAATTTACAGACTTGGCGATTGGCTTTCGGAAAACAGCAACAGTTTGTTTGCAATCCATCAGCATTCAGGATCTTGTACAGTGTCTAACGGTTTTTTTGATGTAGTGATGCTTTTTAATGAAACTGACTACAACACGTCGGTAGGAAACAGTAGTCTTCTATTCAAATACACATCGTTGTTTTCTTGCACACAAATGAAAGTCCAACGAATTAACTTGTGACCTATTTCAGATGCACATGATGGAATATGAATGTAACTCCTGGACCCTTTCGCTTCTATTCGGATGTGCAATTGATCACCAATACGCTGTGGGAGCGGAGGCCGATGCAAATTACACTGTGATTTTCAGCGAGAATATCGTGGGGAAAGATGGCAATGTGTTGAGTAAGAAAACTGTATCCTAGTAGTAAAACCAAGGGCATTTCAGAAGCTTTTTTGTCGTTTGTGTACCTGTAGGTGTTTGTGGTTTTAGCATGGATCCATTTTGTTTCATTACAGTCCAACTTTAAAAACATCGTTCGCAGTAATATTAACCTTTTGCGCATCGAAACGTCATAATTCAAGCTGCCAAACTGGTAATATTTGCCGTTGCAGCAACAATTATTATTATGGCAGTTTTGTTATACTGATCCGAAAATAGAAAATCTGTTTATCTTACTGCTTTCATATACTGCGAATGATTCTTACCCATAATTTAAAATATCTTTTTTTATTTGCATAATGGTAATAAGGGTTCTAAACCCTTTTTTGGCACTTGTACTCTTTGCATTGTTGTGCTGTTTTCACTTTCATATTTACCTTAGTGCTTATGTGTCCATGCATGAAACTTAATTGAGATTTTGTTCAGATTTTGGAAAAATTGGGGCAAACAATTTCCGATCAAACAATCCCAACTTTAAGTTCTTAACCGTATCAGCTTTACCAAGCAATCATGCCAACTTTTCGGCAAACGCGGAATGTAAGTCTTTGTTTGTTGTGTATCTGTATTGGTCTGAACAAGCGGAAACAAAATTTTGCAGATTCTGGCTGCTTTAAACTGACATTGTTTTTTTTTTAATTTACGTGATACATAGCGAAAAAAAATATTTTTATTTTTTGCAAATTTATTAAAACATAAAGTCATTCATTCTTTTAAATTTAGGATAGACATATTCCACTTATAAGGCATCATCGATATCTTATTCAAATAAAATCATGAATAAAGTGCCGATGATTCCGTCGCACATTTAGTTAATTTTTGAAAGGTGGCGCAAAAGCACAAATCCTATTGAAAACAGTATGCAATTTGCCTACGATTAGGGGCTATTAGGGTTGGAGCTAGGTATTATCATTAAAAATTTAATGAAACTAACCCAGAAATTTAGTTCTTGATGTAAAAAAATTAAAAACTGACTCCCCAACCCTACACCTATTTAGCTGCTAAAAATAATTTAGCGACTGCGCCACCTATGAAAAATTATCTAAATTGGCGGCTGACGTGAGTTATGGTATAAGTAGCTCTACAGTTAAAAAAAAACTTTTTCTGTTTAGCTGCTAATATAATAGTTCAGGCTTTTTTCGCCACTTTTTTAGCTTTTAGCTAAATGTTGGGCTGACGTAAGTAGCTCAACTTTATATTTGAGCTACGGAATAGAAAAGTAAACCACTGACCACCAATGCGGGTTCTGAACCTTTTCACAAATGTGCAATGTGTTTGTTGTTACACTAGCTTTGTTGTGATGTTTTTGTTTTTTGTTTTTCAATTCGAGTTTTTGTGGTAGACTTTAGAATTCAGTATCCATGACGGATAGTAATTCCGTAACATAATGTACCCTTTATGTGATAGAACTGATTTAATACAATACAGTACAAGTCAATTCAATTTGAACGCAGATCTCAGCGAGATTGCATGCGGATCTGGCGTCACTTCCGGATGCAAGTACTTCCTCGGTTCGATGTATGATGACGTGGACGCTGACGGAGTCTACGATTTCCTTGAAAAACTTTCAGAAGTGGATTTTGAAGCCGCACAACCATAAGAAGCTCACCAATTTTTCAAATACCAAAACATTTTGTTAATATTGAATTATTTTTTAACAATTAGTAAACACAGATTGTAGTTACAACATTTGGCGTAAAATCGATAGTTTATCATTAGTTAAATTACGAAAATTATTACAGTTCTGCAATCGGTTATTTTCATCACACCTGCTTTTTGAAGCCAGCTTTTCAATGTTGGTGTTGCTGCATGCATATCTTGTTATATAATCGGAGGTTGAAAATAACCCATTAAAAACGAAAAATGTGTTTGAGTTAAAATAGTTTGTTTTTTCTCGCAAAACATCTCAACTTTTATCGATCGTTGTTTTAAATTGAAATAAACTTGATTCAAGTTGTTTTTGTTATTGGCTGTTGTGTACAAATGTATAGCAGTGGCGAGAAAAACGTCGGTAAAAAAGGGTGTTTTTTAGTTGCCAATTTCGATACAGTCTGTAAAAATATGTAGTTTCAGGTATTGTTAGGTGTTTTAGAACAAAACTACGCGATTTCAAAACAAAAATACGATAGTCGTTAAAAACCAAAACTGATTGTTTTAGTAGTTGCTTAGAAAAGCAGAAAAAACGCGTCACTTACGGAGGCAAGTACTTTCTCCGTTCGATGTATGATGACGTCAACACTGACCAAACTTTTGGTTTTCTTGAAAAACTTGCAGTTACAGACTTTGATGACATTAAACAACTATTGTCATATAGCAGATATTGTGTGCTGATATTGTGCTGCCACAAATTGTAAACTATAATCGGAAAATAAAAGCTGTTGGTGTCACACGTTGGTTTGTTCACTTGTCGAAAAGAAGAAAGTATAGGAGTTTTGCAATTGGACTTTAAGTTTTTGGCAACATTTTTGGCGACCAAAACCCGGCAAAACTGTATCGGACTATTGTTGACTATTGTTTCGAATTTGGCCTTTATTGAAAATAAGGTGTATTACACATTATGTTTGACCACAACCTAAACAAATTTACTGTTCTTGGGTGAATTATTCAAAACCGGACCCAAAAAAGTAGTTTAAATTCTACATGCACTAAAAAAGATATGTTGCACATACTGGAGTGTAGCCACAGCGAGTATCTGGTGTAAACATCTAATTCTGCTTGCAGTGATCATCAGTGCATGTACGTCCACTAGCGCTAACACCACAGTGTATACTAGGCGTTTCTTACAAACAAAATTCTTCAAATACAACTTATTTAGTCGTCAAATCGAAGCACGTTGTCTGTTGCTTCCTCTACACTGTTTTGGGTGGTACTAACTTATAAACAGCTCATTAAGCCCTATGTTAACGCGCGTAAAAATATTGATCCAAAATTAAAATATAGGGCCATTGCAGGGGGGTGGGGCACCAAACTACGGCCCACGACGTCATTTCTATCCGGCCTAAGTATTTGGTCTGAATATATATCATAGAAAAAATAAAGCTTTAGTTAAAAGTTGAAACATAATTTACTGTGAAAGTATTATTGCAACAACATGTAAGATTAAGTTCATCTAGTTTCACAGTACGCATGAAATCAAAAAATCCAAGGTTTGTACGAATTAGTCGAAGATCCGGATAAACCTAATCCGGTTTACTGTATCTATATGTTAGACGTTTTCTATATTATCACAACGTATCATTTGTTAGATGCTTTAATAGAAATCTTTTGTGAGCAGGATTTTTTCGCCCGAACGATTTGCAGCCGTTGAGCAGAATATGACCTGACATATTACTTCCTTAATTAGCCCTCAGATTATTTGCGCGTTCTGTGTCCGGATTTCTGTTTGTATTTCTTGCTTCAAAAATTTACAAACTTTGCGCACAGTTCTATCCAACAAATATAAACTGTTTGATTTAATATTGAAATATGTAACGTTCCCAAGTCAATGCTTTGTGTGGAATTGTTCAGTCTTTGTGTGCGTTTCTTTTGTGCAGAATCAATTGTTAACAACAGGCCTGGTGTGATTGTGTCATTAAGCCGGAATCGTATCACAACTGCAGTATTAGTAACTTTAAAGTCTGCTGCTAATCTGCAACTACCAGTTTTTTATAGGTCACCACTTAACAATTAGCATCATAACGTTGACGGCCCTGGATTTATAGATGAGGTATTGCTCTTCCAGCAGTTTTATTATACATCTGGATAAAGAATGCGACTCGTATGTGACGTCGAAGTATCATTTTTTTAATAAACCTGCTGGAAGAGCAATGCTTGTATATCACCTGGTATTGTAGGTTTAACTACAATTTATTTGTCACTACGTTGAAAACAGAGTTCTGCGATCTTTATCACTGATCAACCAAATATAATTAACATAGTCATAATTGAATAGCGAATCTTGCCTTTCTAAAGACAAAAGTTGTTGACGAGTACATTGTTCTGCTCGAAAACAACAAAACCGTTGGATTGGCTCGCAAAAGCACTGCATTAAAATGGCTAAGCGGGCATGCATAGGGCATTTTAAATCTGTAGGCTTGAACAGAGTCGCCGCGGCAGCACAGTCATATATTCAAACATGTCATATATTCAAACAATATTATTCAACTCGTATTTTTCTTAAATTACTGACAATCAAAAAATGAATAAATTTGCAAAAAAACAACAACACATTTTAAGCAGACCTAAAAGATATATTTAAAGAAGAACATGAGTTTCAACAATCGCTGTGCCCACTTTCAGTGCACCTTTACTTTGGAAGCTATCCTTGTAAATTAACAGGCCTTTACATGTTTTCAAAGACCTGGTTTGTAATATGAAGGAATAAAATAATGTTGCTATTATTGCATGGCATATATTATACTAGATGCAGCAGGTATAGGCGGAGCGATAAGGCTGTCATCACAGGTATGACCCGTACGCGCTGCCGAACAATAGTTACCGGCTCTCGGAGGAAACAATATGTCATCGGTTAGGGCAGTGGTTCCCATCTTTTTTCTTTTAAGGCGCATTTTAGAAAAAAACAAAAATTATTTGGCGCACTTCGAACATTTGAATAATTTTTTAGCTGACAACGGCACTAACTATGAGGTCATAAAGCCGCTATGCAGGTCACTCTCATAGTTAAATAGCCTAGTTGAACATCTCATAGACGTGGTGCATGTTGGCCTAGTGGTCTAAGCACCTGGTACTACTGCTCTACTTGATTGATTTTAATTTCAAAATTTTTGGCGGCACACCTAATGACATCTCCGCGGCGCATAGTTTGGGAACCACTGGGTTAGGGCTTCGGTGATTATTTCAACGAAACTAAGCATTCCTTTGCATTGCGGACGATTTTGACGAATCAGGAACCAGGATTAGGAGTCGTCAATGCTGCGCTGGCGGCTAGAAATCAGTAGCTAGGGATGTTTTTTCATACTTCACTGGTGTGTTGCGAGAGGTGTGTGACGTTTTAAGCTACCGTTGACGCAAAGAATTCTTTACAGACAAATAAATCATTAGGATAAATTTTAACTCATGTGTTTTGACTTCGCATTGTCCGTACGTGATACGTTTTGCAGTGTTATGTTTGCCCTTCAGAATAGTTTAGGCTACAACAGCGTTTATTGTGTACTAGTTATTGTTTTAAATGTGTTTCTTTTGCTTTCAGCGTCTTAAAACTGTTAGAGAACAATAATAATTTAAACGAAGAGCATGAAGATTCATATTCTTGTCCTTCTAGCCTTGTTAGGCGAAGTCTTTTGTCAAGGTTAGTGGGTTACGTCACGAGACTCACGACCACCGGACTTTACGTAAACTCAAACAGCAGAGCGTTTAATTTGTTTGTTTGTAAAACACAATTGTCCAAAAACATGATAAAAATGTTTTTGGGGGTTTAAAAACTTAGAAAACTTTAAAACAGTCGTAAAGAATCGCTCAAGAGTTTGCAAAAACTGTATAACAACAGTTGTTTAGGTCAGAGTTGTAAGTCGGGCCGGTAGCGGGCTCAGGTTTTGTCCAAAAACGGGCCTGATTTTGGCCTGACTTTACACTCTGCGTAACTATATTTATAAAAAATTTAACTACCTAAAAAAAGCTAGTTGCTGGACCTGACCTAATGTCAAGCAGCCTTTAAACGCCTTGTTCAAAACCGATTGGCTATTATTGTCTATGTCTGTTGTCTTGGCCTTTCTTGGTCTTTCCCGAGGCTTTCAGCGCAAAGACCTAAGCGGGAAACAAACTTTCGGGCCAAAACAGAAGTTTTTGCTACACGAGATTAATAACAACCTGGATTTAAACTTTTTGATAAATCTTATTTCAATACACGCTGTTGATAACCTGTTTTTTGTCGTGCTTAGCATTAATCTCTGAATGACTTCCTCCAGAATGCCCCGCAAAACGAGTAACTTTTACATTTCGCTATGTCCAAATCAGAACGGGAATGTCATTTTGATTTAGTGTTAAACCGTGACAAACACTGGGATGTATCAGACCATTATAAAAAATAGGTTATTAGGCCCTCTAAAGTCTAAAGTTTTGGTGTTTTTGCAATAGGCTGTCGTCAACCGAGATATCTTAGACTAAGGAAGCACCGATTCAGAAACGCTTAAAACAAAATTTTCTACCTTGGGTTTTCATCAAAACCATTTTGTAGAGCTTCTTACCTACACCCGGCCGTTGTTAAACGGTCCGACCCATTTCGCACTTCGTCAAACTTTAGTGCTAGAGCTTAATCGAAATAATTATTCCATTCCCGATCTGATCTAAACATATATTTTTAAGAACGGCGTCAATTTTTGTCTAAAGCGGCGTTTTGAAAACAATTTTACCATTGACGTCTCGTAGGCAGTGGCGTAGCCAGGGAGAGGCCAAAGGGACATGGCCTTTCCCAAATTTTAAAGTTGTACATTGATAAACTTTAATTTAGTGTAGTTTCGTCCCTCATCATTGTGGTTTCGTCTCTCAACTATCAAAGGAATATATAAATTACCAAAAATGACTTTTGTCACCAAGTTGTAAGCCGAAATCCATGCTTTTTTGATTTATGCAGACATGGAATAAATCAATAAAGCGTTTGGCTGTCCCGTCGAACTACAGTTTGGCAAGTCACGTTTTTGGTAACAACACGCCGAGGGTTAGTAAAAAGTTGTATTAGACAACAAATTATTTGGGCCCTCCAAAGATGTTAGGCTTCTCACACCACTGCTCGTAGGCATGATCATTTACCGAAACGTTTAAAACATAAAACATGCCGCTTATTCTATTTGGGACTTTATATTCAAACTGATGAACAGGTCCGTACATATACTATAGTATTCCTTATAGGTTTTTGGTTTTTGGTTGATTCTCAACATATCCTTTTTCAGCAACGAGGAACGCATGTTTTGACTGATGTAATCGGTGTCTTTTACAGCTGATGCATGCGGCCCACGTTCCATGATTGCAAGCGATGGCATCAACCCACAAAACAGAGACTACCGACATACTTTCTTTGTGGTTTATGCATGTAACCCGCGACGTTTACTTGGCGGTTCTGAGTTTAACCTCTGCTTAGAAGGACAATGGACAGATCCTGCTCCCGTCTGCTATCAAGGTAGGGAAAAACTGATTTCGCTTCTCCACGTTTTGTCACGGCTTGCATTTTTTTTGTCACATTCCACAATTACGCATTTACTTCCGGCTTGGTGCTTGTTTATCACAGAGGTGTCTAAAGTGCTGCCCACGGGTTAAATGCGGCCCACGACTGATGTTTTATATAATTTTGCTCATGGCCCGCCAATATTTGGACTACGGTTTTTGGTTGTGGCGGCTTCACGCAAAGCTGTCCATGCAATTTTATTTACTAGTAAAAAGAAAGCAATTTGGAAACCTGAAAAAAAAATCTTATCAATTTGGAATTGGATAACTGATCCTAGGAAAATGACTAATCACTTAAAGTCCGAATAATTGTGCTGAAATTCAATTAATTTATAAGCGGGTTATAAAATAAAGACTTAAAGTTAAAACTTTTGCATTTGCTACAGAAGCGTTATTCAGTTTAAAGCAACACTGTTTGACACAAAATCGATGCAGGTTTTAATGTCTTAAACGACCAGTCTTTGTAACCCTGCATTTAGCCACATTGCACGTTTACCTTTGTCGTCAGCCATTGTACGTGAGATGTATTGTTATGCTTGTCATGCTGTTGTTTACTCGGAGAAAAAAATAATTCAAAAACGAAAAATGCGTTTGAGGAAAAATAAATTCGTTTCTCATCTATACTTTCAAAGCTAATATACTTTCATGGATCGTTGTTTTGAAATGAAATAAACTTGATTTGACTTGGGTCATTACCCACTGCATGCAAGCATGCCGCAACGCAACAAGCAGATAGTGTTTTCAATTTGTATTAAATGGCCTTTTATGTTTTTTTTATTATTTTACAGCATAAAAATGCGTACTAGGATAGGTACAAAACCGAGTCTTTTGGTATTTGCTCAATGAACAAAGGAGTTAGTTAAACAAAATGAGAATGATAGGAAAAAGTTAAAATTTTGCATTTTTAATCTTTTGCAATAAACTCGTCACCGAAACGATAGATTGAGTGTCAGTGTTAACCTAAAAGACTTTTTATCTTTAAACTTCAATGCTTATTGATTTGTATTTCCTCGGATTTGAGTTCATTTAGTGCATGAGTAAGTTTCAAGAATTTGTTCGCTACTTACACCAGTGACAACAAGACTTTTTTTTGAAGACTCCTCGTTCGTCACTAAGTAGTGACGTAGTGGTGACGCCATTGCGCCGGAAACATGGCAGATGAATGTGACAACATAACATTTACACGCAGCATCCACTTACCAGGTGATTCACAATTGATAACATGGTTGGGGTGCGCTGTAGATATGATTACCAACAGCAGATATAGTAGGACAGATAGATAAGTAATTTTTGCTTTATAGATAAAATTAAGTGCAGGTGAGCTCAGAGCGACTTTGCTTAAACTATCGTGACTACCTAGACGAGACTAAATAGATTTGGTTAGCAGGCGCCTGATTTTTTTAGTACCATGTTTTATGATATTAAATTAACAGTAAACATCCATCATTCATTTGACACCATTTTTTAGCTAAGCAATTTTTGATTTACAGTTTTTGCTACCTTTCCTTCCTTAAACTTGTAGTGGAATTTAAAAGTTCACATCTATTCTAACATCATGGAACGTACAGTTGTGATGGCAATAGGTAAGCACAATAAAATAACCAGAAAGCTACTCATACCGATAACGGTACAGAAAATGGGTGAAAAGGGACGTGCGAAACATAAACACAGGCAATGGTCAATTAAACTAAGTTGTACTAATTTCATCAGAAACTCTCAAACATATTTATTTAGCATTTTAATCAGTTTTGTTGTAACTGCTATTTGTAAATTATGACCACCTTAAAATACAGGCTATTTTCATAGGATTCGTATGTATTTTCTCTTTTTTAGCTCTCTTTAGCTTTCAGCGGCTAAATTCGGAAGCATGCGAAAAGCTTCGGACTCATTCTGACATCGTTTGCAAAAATCCCATCGACTTTCGTGATGCACATGTGACCTGTCAACACAACTTAACCTTCATAGAAATGTATAAGGAACAATTGTGTGGAAACGCAGGTTAGTTGTTTATTCAGTTTCACCAAAGACTTGCGACATATCCTTTTTCCGTATTTGGCTTTCGATGTAAAATTCAACTCAAACTTCTTTTGGGGCAAAATAAAGGCTACACTGTGTTTGTGATTAATTGTTCATCTGTATTTCAAACTGTTTTTCAAACCTTAAATTTCGAAATTAAGTGGGTTTCGTTGCTATTTTTCCAGAGCAGGAGCGGACTCTATAGTTTCAACAACACTTAACATTGTTGTTTAAGCAAAGCTTGTTTTTTATGTTTTTTAGTCTTAAATGAACAAACGCCATAAATGTTTTTTTGTCTAAAATATAAATTTTACTGTTAGTTTAGATGCGTGAGTTTCTTTTCCAGTGTGCTACTTGCCTCCTATAAACATCGGAGTGACTGTTTCAAACTACAAAATGTTTTATAACCCTGGAGAAGTAGTGACCTATTATTGCTTAACTGAAAGTCAGATTTGGACAAATGAATGTCTTGGTAGAAACATCTGGTCCAACACATCTCCCACATGCACAAATCAAGGTAAGATTTCACAATTCCCTAGTAGTTTACTTCTGATGCATTGTTTAACTCATAAGGATTTGCGACCGAACTACAAGTCATATATGCCTTTGGAATGTTAGTTTTTCTCTTTTTAATAATCATACACGCTTGAAACAAATGCCATGACTTCCGCAAGAAACTGTATTTTTTACGCTGTATCAAATTTTGTTTTTCAGCTGAAACAACAACAGTCCCTGTAACGATAACGGCAGGTTTTACCGTTGCCATTACAACAGGTGTGTGAAATTGTTTGTCTTTTATTATTGACAAAGTAGTTTTTAAATCTTTGCTATAATTTGAAGAAGACACGACAGCTATGGAAGAAACAACGATGGGTGGAACGGAAGGTTAGAAACCGAACTATTTTTTCACAGACAAGCAAAAGTCAAGCGAATCAATTTGTTAAAGACTGTCTGAGGATCTGGCGCATATCTTTATGCTGAAAACCAAATACGACGTATTTAGGCTTTAAAGCAACATTACTCAATGTTGTTTATACCAAAAATATATTCTTAGTATAAGATGAACAAACGCCATTAAAATGCCTGACGAAGTTACATGACTTACATTATTCCGTTAGTTTTAAAATTATGAGTTTTGATAACAGCTGATTGCCAAGTTTAGGCCCCCGAAGCATTTTCCGTAAGTTCGAACGCGACCAGGTTACCGTAGGGCCAGCAATGTTGCATAATAAATTAGCATTGTTTGCTTAATCCAGTGAACAGAATTGCACCACAATTGCATCCTGTGATAACAATATCATGTTTATGTAATGCTTCCGGCGAACGATGGATGGTATTAAATGCAGGATAGATAGATGATCAGCTGCGTAACATTGTCCAAAAGGTTGTAGTTCTTATTCTTGGGTGAACACAAACATGAAAACGTCTCATCAGTCTGTTATCCTTATTTCGTCATTGTGGTTAGTGACAAAGTGACTCAAGATTTTACCAATGACACAACTTTACTCTACGCACATTGTTTGTGTTGTTGTAAAACATGTCAAAGCTCAATGAGTGTGACAGCTAGTTTTAACAAGTTGCTTTTTAGAAAAACCGAGCAGATTTTTGTTAAATGTGGTTTTGTTTGTCAAAAATTTCTTTTAATACCTTGGCATAGTGTTGCACAATAGGTAAAAAAATCTTGACCAACGGTCTGGTCTATTCACAACAGTACCTTGGTGCTTAACGCTGTGCGTGTGACCAATAAATTGGATTTTTTGTACAGAAGTTACGACAGTAGAAGAGGAAACGACCATGAGCGGTCCAATAAGTAAGTTGTAGTAGACAACCTCAAAAAGGGGTATAAATTCAAATATCTCAATCCCCTGCCCGATGTAAAAATCTATCTAAACCAAGAAATTGGTATCCCACATAATGATCACTATATAAAACGGCATACGCTTCAATTGGGTTTCTATCAGAGTAACAAATACCTTTTTGTACACAACAAATTTTACTTATGATAGGTCTTTTGATGACTTGTTAAAACTATATTTTACCCAAACTGACAAATGCAGACTAGTTTGCGTTAGCATGAAAAGCATGAAAAGTGAAAAACATCATTCGGTCAACCACTTTTTTCACGCAGAATTATCATCAATGTAAGCACTCTCTTTAGATAATTTAATATTGTATCAACACATTGCTGTGCACAACAACAAAAAACTTGAAATGGCACCCACAAAGTTTAACAATATTAGTTATAAATTGTTCGCAAAATAACAGATAAAAAATTAATGCATTGCCCAAATCAAAAAAAGTCCGGGAAAATCTTAAAAATTTTCTTATTAAATATTTTTGTTTTAAGCCTGTCTTCCTCCAAAGGATATTGCGGGAGGAACCCACTTTCCCAAACAGTCATCATACAATGTTGGAGATAAACTGTTGTACGAATGTGAATTTGGTCCGGCACAAAAAAGTGAACCGGTATGCATCGTTCCTGGAGTTTGGAGTCACGAACAAATATGTAAGTTGGCATTTCGGTACTAATGGTTTTGTTCTCGCTTTTACCCTTGTCATGTTGACCTACATTACGAAATTATTTAGTAACCTCAAAATTTAGAGAAAGTAGTTTGGGTGCAAAATCTTTAACACTAAACCTTTCCAACTATGTATTCTAATAACCGAGGCCTCCTCCCTAATTCGTAAAACGGTCAAAGACCCTGCACTAACGGCTTATCCCTAAAACCAAATTACAACGTGACTTCACTACTGGCCAAATCATACATATTACATCTAATAAAAAGTATTGTGCAAATACTTTACGACACGAATGCACAACAGCACCAAAAATCGTGCACACTTTACCGGGGCCAGGAGAGAACTGACTCACCAAAAGAAAATATATCGTCACATGCCGCTAGCAAAAGAGTCAATCACAACGCGCCACACACGGGAAATCACTGAACCGGGGATGCGTTCGAATTTCGAATTAACAGTGAATAACGAAACAAGCTGATTAAGTAGCCATCGGTTTACGTAGGATTGTGCAAAAACAATCATATATAAATCATATATGGGTTTATAAGGCATAGATTTTGCAAACAACATGTTGTGTTTTTCAAGTCAAGTACACAATGCTTTGCACCTGCTTGTGGTTTTTTACAGGCTTAGTGTAAAGCGTAGGTTTCTGCGATAAAAAAATCACAAGAAAAATTGCTTCAAACAACAACTTTACCTGGCAGGGAATTGGGGTCCACTAACAAAACAACGAGAGTGATCTTACTGACTTCCACCAAAAATTGTTTTTAGGTGCACCAGGTATTCCACAAGACCCACCTCAGTTTACCATTTCAACGTTTCAGAGAGTAACCGCCAAAGTATATTCCTGTGGAAGAGAAACTTTCGTCTGTTCTGCATCAAGTCAATGGATTTTGCCTGTCGAAACCTCGTGTGTGATTACAGGTAATTATGGTCTTCCTTGTTCTTACAATATCAATATTGTGGCCCACCTATGAGTTAAAGTTGCACGCTGTTTAGAATACGCCAAAGGTCGGCTTTCAATCACTAGTTCGGTTATTTATCATTAGTTCCGTTCTCCCTTTTGGGACTACTTTCGTAAAGACTATTTGCCATCTGTGTATACTTGTTGCAAACGTTAAGTATCACAAACAGAATAGAATAAAAAAAAATTCTCTCTCCACGAATCAATGATTGAAAAAATGGATTGTTATTAGATCAGTTGTCTAAGTTTTGTTGTTGCTTGTTTAACTACACTGTTGTTACCAGGCATATTTCATAAACTTTCGTTTCTCTTTAACCGGCAAATATTAACAAAACGTCCCACCTTTCGGCATCTCATACGTGGCGTCTTAACAGCCGTTGTTTTAACACAAAAGAAGTAAAAACGAACTGTATTATTATGTTTTTATTTCAGACGTGCCGACCACAGTGTTTTTGTACGACCTTACACAAATGTCAAGCGTCGATCTCAACCCAAACAACATAACTCTCATGAGAAATATTCACACAGAACTAACATACGTTTTCACAAACCACAATTCCAAGGTAGCAAGCGTTGCAGTGACCAATATCGTTTCAACCAACCTTCTGCGGTGAGTGAATAATTAAATAGGACTATAAATAACTGGACACACCATGAGGCTGTGTAAAGTCTGCTACGATAATTCAAAAGAGGAAAAGCAGAAAAAGCGTGTCTGTTGTAAAACTTTTTAAGTTAGGTAGACAAGACACGTCCTTAAATAGTAGCGTTAGTATAAAACAAATTGCCAGCGAAGTTGAATAAAACTTATTCATTTTATGTTCAATACTAAAGTTTTTAAGTTAGCTTGTTTCAAACCGGCCAACAAAAACATATATTTGCAAATAAAAAGCTATACTGGCAATTGTCAGTTGGTTAAGCACTAAAATTTTGTTTGTACATAGGATATCTAAGCTAAACTCGGAATTCCAATAGCTTTTAATAAATCTTTTTACAACACTTCTTGTTTTGTTTCAGGTATACCGTGAATGTGACTGGAAACAAGCTTGAGGTGGAACAACTCACTCAAAATATCCCACTTGAATCGTTCAGCCTTTTATCAGGCTCACCCTATTTAAGTGAGTACCCTTAGTTATCAACTACAAACGATGCATAAACTGTCACAAACATTTAAATATAAAAAAGCATTTATCGTGTGGTTTAAAATATACAAGATGTATCTATTAAAAGTTTTATCTGTTAGCATGCATATGGCTAACATATACATTGTCGACCTTTAGTGACATAAGAACTGATGCGGTTTAGTATAGAAAACGATTAGAAAAGGAAGCAGAACATAAACCATTTTGTAACATATTTATTGTTTTAGGCAAATGTAGTGAAACATGCTCAGGGAATTATACTTTTCCTTCAGTGCGGAACGGTTTCATCAGTTTTTCAAAAGAAGTTTGTTCAGGGGGTACGATTGGTTTTTACTTTGTTTGTTTTATTTTTATCTTCGGTAGGCAGTGAACACCTGATTGCGTCATTTTGACATTGAGTCCGTCGCCAAACTTCCTGCCTTTTATGTCAGTTAACTAATTAGATGATTTTTAATTTGGTGAAGGACCTATTGATTTCCCTTTAGTTCAACAGACCATATTTTGCTGGATCGAATTGCTTCTTAATGCTGACAGATTTTTAGCTCATTACATTGAGAACAGTTATTAAATCAAATGCACATGCATACGCTTTCAACCACATGTAAATAGAAAAGTAAGCAAGTTTATCCAAAGGAATCTATACAGTGGCCTGTCAGTACTTACAAACACTAAAATATATACACACAAAGTTAAATAAACGCGGACTAAAAGTTTTGTCCGATCTTAAAGGTTACTCCAGGGCATCAATGCACTGCGTGATGACGTCACGTATAACCGCGAATGGCTGGGTTATCGGAAGCGAATTTGACACCACTTCTTTATCAGAAACTGTTTGCAACAATTCTATTGCCGACATGCTGGTACGCTAAATAGATTTCAGTATTGCGCTAGCCTGAAAACTGCCGAAACGAATTTAGCTAACATATGTTAGGACCAATAGTTTTTAAAAAAGTTATTTCCCACATTTTGATTTTATTTGGTTGTTGGTAGTTCAATTTTTCTATTACAGCTTGGAAAGTAAAACCCGGACAAATAACAATTAAGTTTTTTTTTGAAACAAAGTTTAAGAATAAACGTAGAAAATGCAAAGTGAGGTTGTATCTTGGTTTCTCGTACTTTTAAAAACAGACAAAATCCTAACATTAAATTTTTGGGATTTCAAAATGCAAAATTCTTTACCGATCCCAAACCATCTGTGCTTTTCATTAGACCGCGAACGTGACGTTATACGCCGACGCAGAGGAGACAGTAAAGGAGCTACAGCTTCTGATGTCATCGTCGAGTTTGACTGAAAATCAAACTCTCCAAGCGATGCAAACGCTTCTTAATGTAGACAAGACTGTGACCGCCCATAAATACAATGTAAGACTTTGTCCAAACCTAACTCTAAGTAGCTACGAAAAAAGTAAAAACGAGGGCCTAAGTTTATACATCCAAAAAAATGTCCCACGTACGAAAAAGGTGTGGTACATTTTGAAAAACAAAACTCGTATCGACTGAACTTTAGGTCATTAACGCACTATGCACACTTATGACAACAAAGTGCAAAGAAGCGAGTAACCAGAGACCCGAAATGGTATAGATATGGACAACAGTAGCATATAATAAGCATACTGCAACTGTTCATAAGTCTGAGATCCCTGACCACTTAATTAGATTGTCTCTCACTCAAGTAAATGGCATCTCCAAACCTTATTTAAATAAAATAACGCACCATAGACATATCTTGCTTTATCGCTTTTTAGGTGACATCAAATTATGTTGGTGGGATTGTCGAGGTGGTTTCCCGAATTGCAGAGACCGTAGAAACATCCGACATTAAGTTGGGTGAGGGAAATTCCCTTAAACTGGTGAAGTTGGTCAACGAAGTATCAAATTACATCGACGCTGGAAGTTTTGCTGAATCACAGTTCGAAGTGCGGACAACCCGGGTTGCATTGAAGGTAGCAAAATTGTACTTCAGCAATGTAGCATTTAGTCTCGCACGTCTTACTGCCAACCTATCAGTTGAGGGTTAAGTAAACAAAAAATACATCGATAGTTGAAAGGGAAAACAAAATCTAAATCCATGTTAGATCTTTTTGCAGCAAAAATGTGCATCGACTGACTACGGCCAAATGTCTGGTTTGCTACTTTTAACCGTTATGATAGTAGTACTGGGAGTGGGACTGTTTGTTTCAAAACCACTGTGTCCAAAATAATATTCCCTTACAAACACAAACAAGACATAAGATAAATCGTGTATAAGTTCATGCAAAAAAAGGTCAATAAACCTAATCATTTTCTTCAGATAAATAGACCTAAACATTTTCCTCAGATTAAACTACTATCGGCAAACGTAAACACATCAACCTGGTTTGCCAACAGTGCCCCTAACGGAAGCTATTACTGGATGAACGTCTCCATACCGCCGCAAGTGGTTAAAGAACATATTGGAAACGAATCAACAATAATTTCCACATTTACGTACTTTTTAGGTGATGCCCTTTTTCCATCAGCCAACTCAGTCTCAGGGGTAAGAAAATAAAGCACTTAGAAAATGACAATTGTTGAAAACATGCGCATTCAAGGTCAATTTAGCTCAGCTTATCAGCTGTTATATAAGCTTGTCTCAATATATTGTATTTTTTCACCAACTTTTCAACGTCCTGTACAGGTCGCCTACAAACGTTGGTACTAAAATACAGTTGCCAGAAGAACTGTAAAATTAATTAAGCAGGTTATAAGGACCTTATCATTTACCAGAAGACCTTTTATATAAACTTAGTTGGAACATTGTGTGGTTATGTTAACATTTTAATCACTGGTGTTTCCCGACTTTATTATATTGCATTCCATTGCCTGTGCACTGTTAACACCAATTACAACGTTATAAAATGTAAGATATAAGTCAGTAGTGTTTTCTGTGTTGAGTTCGGATTTAAGTTTGCATAAAACATGATTGAATGAGTTGAGTTGAGTTGAGTTGAGTTTATTTCGCTTGGTAAAAGACAACATAGAAACACAATTGCACTAAAACAATCACCAAGCCGGAAATAGCTGGGCAACGTTAAAACGTTATGAAGCGCAAAAAAGTGTCGGGCACAATTAGTGGATGGTGGTACAACGCGCTGCAGCTACACCGTATTATATAAGGCGTTATGTGTCGGGTGCTCACAAGAAAGTGAGTGTGGCGCAGAGTGAGTATAACACGACTGGGGGAAAAACGATGGGGGGACCAGTCTCGGGGGCCCTAGAATCTAACCACCCGTGTTAGGGAAAGAGGGTGGGGTTCGACAGAAAAAGAAAGCACCGAAAGAAACCGTGTCGGATAGTTTCAAGCACCGGAGGGAAGAGCACACAACAAATCCCTAGTCGTCATTAATAGTTAACTCTGGACTCACTTGCAGATTGGACATGACTTCACCTTCTGCCACATTTTTGTCGTAATTTTACCCTAGTAAACTTTCATGTCAAATTCCAGCCTAAATTTCAAGCTCATTTTATTTTAAATTTTCATACGACACTTTTATTGCAGGTTGTGTCAGCAAGACTTGGAAAGAACCTGACATTAATTAATTTAAATCCGCCTGTAACGATCGAAATACTAAGCGAAGATCGCAAATATGGCAAACAAGAATCTAGTGGGGATCTCCAGGTAAGAAAATGTATGGAACTAATTTGGACCTGTGCTCTAGACGTCCAAGTCAAGACATTTGTGTAACACGTAACGAAAGAAAGCTATCTTCAAACCGTTATTAGGTCTTTTTGCAATAAAATCTGTAATTTTCAAGTTGCAGGGAACATATAGGCAATTGAGATACAAAAAAACAGCAGCCATTTTCAAGACAAAATCTTTTTCAGGTCCAATTCCTCAGGCAAAAGTGCGTTTATTGGGACTTTGAGGCGAATGATTGGTCGAGCGAGGGCTGTTGTTATGACAAACTCAAATCTCCTATCACGTGCAGCTGTAATCACATGACCAACTTTGCCATGCTGGTGGTAAGTTGGATCCCTTGAATTGAGCTGAGTGAAATTAGGTAGTTTGGTTGAAAAACGATCGTCAAGCTAAGAGATAGCACACCCATGTATATAATATAAACTTGTACCATAAAGCAGAAAAATGAAACCTTTAAAATGAAAGAAAAAAATAAATAGAAAAGACCCCACAGGGTGCACAGAATACACTGTAAATCCGTATGTCAATAGTAAACACGTCATCTTCATCAAGCAGTATAGGGCATTAATCCAAAATAACTTTGAGGTGATTGGGTTCAAATCCAAGAGTCAAAAGATTGCTACTACGATTATCGTATAGTACAGGAATATTGTTTCGGGAAATAGAAGTAATGTGTCGATACAATGATAAGTGAGCTAAAAGACTACAGACTGTTTCGATCTAGAAGTTGTCATTCTCGCCATGTCACCAGTTGCAATAATGAGGCCATACCATGGTCGAAACATTGTGGATTGTCTGTAGTTTTGTTAAAGTTTTTTTTTTTTTTTTTGAGAAAGTTTTGTTCATTTTCATCAGGCGCAGTGTACATTTATATTGGGCAAAATGCTCTATATTCGTAGAAAATTTATACCTGTTTCCAAAACACAATATCGCTGCAGAAAAGCCTAAACTTTGCATAAAAACGACAGTTAAGAAACAATTATTTTAACATTAAACTGGGATACTTTTCAGGAAACGGGTCAAGTTTACGATGATATCGCGTTGATAACTGTAAGCAAAGTTGGAACAATTATTTCTTCCATCGGTTTTGCCGCAGTCATCGTTCTTTATTTGTTGAACAAGTAAGATTGATTTAAGTCATATTGTTAGAAAAAGTTGTTGCATGATTTTTTTAATAAATTCAATGCACTTTACTCTAATAACATTTATTCAATAAAAATGTGAACGTATTTTTTTTCTATTAACTCGTAATCCGTTTGGTTGTACCAATATGTATTTTTTCATAGAAAATTTTTTTCCAAACTTCTACGTTACATCTTAGCCTTCAAAGTATTTTGACCTAAAAGGTCTCATCAGTACAGCTGGTGACGAGAGATCGGCCGCACGAGCTTATGTTGCCCCTCACGGCACTCCAGTTTTTTGAGAGCAAAAATCTAAAAAGCCATTCCTTACCAACCTGTTGGATGCCACAACTGGGCTTTATCCGGCTGCTGCCAACAAACTGAGATGTCGCAAGGCCGGTCTTACCAGCTGCACTGCTGAGACCAGTTAGGTCTAAACAATTTGCACTTTGTGCAGTTTATCGTGTATTGGCTCGGTGCTTTTATACTTTACATCTGTCTGCCATATTTTAGTAGCGCCTCCCAGAAAATTGAAGACCTTGATATACTGATAAGAACTATAATAGAATTTCTTGCACAGGGAAATGCGATCAAAAACTCCCAACCAAGTGCAACTTCATATTTGCTTCAATCTTCTCATATTTAATCTATTGTTCCTTGCTGGGGTTACACAGACAGAAAATAAGGACGGTTGCACAGCCATTGCTGCCATTTTACATTACTTCTTTCTGTGCAGTTGGTTCTGGATGGCAGTGTACAGTAATAAACTCTACAACTCGTTGGTTAAGGTAAGGCGTATGTCAAAGGCCGTTATTACTTTTATTAGAATGTTGTCGTAAAGTACCTAACAGGTAGTTTTAAAATGAAGTTTAAAAAGCAGGTTAAACGTACTGAGGATAGAAAAAACTTAAGCAAACGAAATTCCGAATAAAAGCATATTAAATCATCTTCCCTTTTACTCGAACAATTCACCCAGAAACCCCCTGTTACCTGCAAATCAAATAGTTTTTTTTCTTTTACTTCAACGTTCAGAAATGGCATGCCAAAAAATGTACATATTTTTCAATTCAAACTAAACACCAGAAATTTCAGTTAAACATTTTTTTCTACATGTACAGGTTTTTAAAACACCTGTAGACCATTTTATATGGAAGGGGTGCTTGTTTGCCTATGGCATTCCTCTACTGATTGTTGGAATAAATCTCGGAGTGACACTTGGATATTACGACGAGCAACTTGAAAACACAGATCTATGCAACTCGGGTAACCAAATAATATCTTATCTAGCAACATGTTAGAATACTGTATGCTTTAAGTTTCTCTCTACTGAATACAAGCTCATAATTAAGTAATTATTAAATACCTAAAAGGGCAAGTAACAGCATGTTTAAGCAAAGACCTTTATCCTATCTGTGTTAACATATATGCCAACCACTATTTATATTGCTCATTTGAAACTGTATTAGTAACTTTTGCGGGAAAATACTGTTCTTACCTAATTACACTTTGCAGGTCTTATGTCTTCACCAAATAAAAATGGTACTTCCAAATCTATAGAATACCAAGTTCAAACATTTCAATAATAATAACTAAGTTATATAACATACGCATAAACGTCCCTCTTAACACAGTATAAAGTATGTAATGAAATTTCCATCTGAAATCAGAAATACTAGCCAACACACATTACTGCGTGATTGAGCATACCCTGGGACAAAAACTTAGCATAGGGTGAGGTTTGAACTCACAACTCTTTGACTTCTTTTTTCAGCCAACAGCGATTTCACCGCCTCCACCTACAGAGCAGATCACATGTGCTGGCTGCATAAAGACTCTCTTTTATACGGCCTCATCATATTTGCTGCTGCTATCATGATCAACAATGTGATTGTGTTTGTGCTTGTGATGCGAAATGTTACTTGCAAACGAAAGAAGGTAAACACTTACGAAAAAAGAAAAGTTACTTTAAGTTTTGTACGTCGAAGTATTGTAAACATTAGCGTATGTTGCTTTTTGCTGAATAAAGTAACCGAAATATTTATTCGTTGATAAATATGGATAAATTTAAGAAATGCACCAAAAAGACTTCCATAAAACTTATTAAAGGATCAAACGTTACCCGTTACTATCGATGTTTCCTTTAAAATTCAGTATGAACTAAAATATTAGGTCACTTTAAAAACGTTCATATTTGGGATTTTGCAGTTGCTATGTAGCAGTATTCTTGTTTTAAAATTTTAGTTTTTGGCAAACTATTTAACTTGTAACTAAGATTTTAAATCTATGTGCAGATCCGATCAACTGCAACGAAGAAAAAGAAGTCGCAATACGTAATGATGGCGTGTACGATGGCTTTCACTATGGGATTCACTTGGATATTCGGTTTTCTCTTGCTGTTCTCCACCGACAAAACTTACCAGAATGTTATAAGTTGGTGTTTTGCAATAACAAACTCATGTCAGGTTGGTTTTAAAATGGTTTAACTAAAATTTGTCGCAGATAACTATCTTACACCATCTTAAAGTATTGTTAAAATAATAGTAAAATCACCAAACTTGTTTTATATCAGTTTAAAGGTTTACCTCAGTACACCCTAGTAACCCACGCACTTAAAAGGTTGAATTGCAAGCCCATATTCTTTGTACTAAAAAAAAACTAACCCAAAATGGGATTCGAACCCACGGGAGGAACAATCAGCGAAATTTTACCAATAAGTTGCACAAACATGGTGAATTTAAAAAGCAAGACGGAATTGTGGGTAGAGTTAGTAATACCATACATCACGACATACCCACATTTAGCTAGTTTTCGATACGTGGCGCACAGACAGTGAATTACTATTAAGCAGCTGAAGAGTAGTTGGTTAAGATGTATGTTTTTGCCAATTTTGCATTAGGTTTTAAGTTTTATTGTTAGTTTTATTGAATTTTGAATTCTAATACCTTATCATGACCTAATAGCCCAGCCGTGGGCATGTTTAGACATATATCCTTTTGAATGGGTAAAGTGGTCTTTGCGCACCTATCGAAAATTAGTTAAACGTGGGTCTGTCGCGAGGTATGGTGTTAGTAGCTGTACCGGAAAATTTACAGTCTGTGAGTTTCCTAGGAGAGCAATATCTAAAGTTTAACTATCTCAATTATATTTCCGTTTCCAGGGTGTCGGAATGTTCTATTTCACTTGTGTACGACGTGAAGACATGAGAAAGTTTTGGTTAAACCCGCTTCGCAAAGCGTCGTCTCGGTTGGCTACAAGTCTGAATCGAAAGCGAAGTGTGTATCGCTTAGCGCCAGTGACGTCACAAACCAATCAGTCTCACGTGACTGGACAGGAGTCGTCAGAGGGTGACATCACAACGGCATTGTAAAATCGCTTTAGAAAAGGAACAGAATTATATTAGATGTCGACTAAAATCAAAATGTTTCTTTATGGAAAACCACAAATCTATGCGGTTAAGGATATTGTTTAGTAACGTACAAATACAATTTCCTCGTTTAAAGTATCTGACTTCCAAGAGCATGTGGCCGGTACAAACATAGTACGCCAGGCCTATTAAAGACATTTTACCGAATCAGCTGGTCTCCCATGCATTCCCATATGGCAAGGCATGGACCAGAAAAATCTAGCCCGCGGTGGGATTCGAACCCACTATAGGAGTCTTTCCGGGACTTATGTCATGTGTGCCCTGATCGCTAGTCTGCATCGACGCTTCAGGGCTGATCCCAGTATGAATTCATTCATCTTATATGGGGTATAAATACAAAATTGAAAAAAATCTTTTTTGTGCTGAGAAGATTTTATTACCATGAGGGAATAAAACATTTACAGAGAAACTTAAATGTTGTGGAAAATATGGAAGGACTTATGTCCTTTTGCTGTTGCTTCACAACATTTATACAACAAAGGTGTGCATTAGTACAGTTGTGTCATGAGAAAATTAAAGAGTTCAACTTCACACCTGTACTTAAAATTTGTACTGAAATTTTTGTACTGAATTTGTACTACTTGTACTGAAAAAAAGAGTTGAATGATTTCATTTTGACGCCAAAATCAAGTGCAGTATAAGGCTATTACTATATAGTATTACAATTTATATTTTGTTAGGCTTGAGCAGTTGTGTGTCAACTTTACCACCATGCACATGTTTTATTTTATTTTTTCGCGTATCTTTTCCATCGCTAGTAAATAAACACCAACAAAGTGGTATTACTTTTCGATAAAATAAAAATTCTTAATATGGTTGGAGCCAAACTTTCATAAATAAGCATAAATGACGGTTATTATTGCAAGGCCGTCGTGCACAATGACGTAAAACGATTTCTATTCTTTTTGCTTCGAACATTCGCCTGTGCGCAGAAGATGTACGAGCAGTGCACGACTACTTAAGGGCGTAGCTTAGACCAAGTTGAATATTTGTTGTTACTTCAAAACGGTCAAATCCTTTATTCAAACAATATCACCTAGTTTGGTAAAAGATTATACATCAACTACAGACGTCGTTTAGGCTAGATGTATAGGTAGAGCAACTAACACCATACGTTTCGCCTGATCCAAAAATGCTTAATTTTCGATAGGTGGCGTAAAGAGCTGAATTATTTATTTAGCGGCTATAAATGGGTTGGGTTAGGAAATATTTACATAAAACTTTTACATTAGTAACTAATTTTTTGGGTTAGTTTTATTGAATTTTAAGTGCTAATACCTAACCCTAATAGCCCTAACCGTTAGCATTTTTTGAGATATACCGTTTTGAAAATTACGCACTTTTGGATCAGGCGAAACGTATAGTGTTAGTAGCTCTACCTATACATCTAGCCTAAACGACATCTGTAGTTGCTAAAAATCTGAAAAGAACTGTCGAAGGTAGTAAAGCAAGCGCTTAAACCCCAAAACCAGTATTGAAGTGATATAACAATCATTAAAACGGAAAAAACAAGTTTTTTTTAACATTTTCTGTAGAGGCCCCTCCTCGCCTCGACATGTGACGACCGTCCGATAAACGCCTATATTTTGTCGTCTCCAATTTAAAAACACAAGAACACTGTATGCAGAGAGAACTACAAAGCATGTAAAAGAAGGAGTCTCCCTAAACGGCAAGGATTTTTTATACAAGGTTTCGTTTGTGTATAATAAACGTAAAAAATGTTTTATAAAGTTAACACAAGGTAGCTGCCATTAATGATATTTGATCCCTCACTGAAACTGTTCTTTTGGTAGTTACATCATAGAACCAAAGAAAGTCAACGCATTTTCTTTAGCAGATGGCTTTGTTTAAACCTTATGTTAAATTCGTTCTATCCTCTTTATACGATGTTTACCATTGGCTGTTCAACATCGACACGCCCTGTTCCCGTGTAGACACCGACTACGTTCCATGTTTACACATCATTCACATCCCATGAGCGCTTGCATCCTGACAATAAACTTCCAAAGTAACTTCCCACATATGCTTGTTTAGCTAAAGCAGGCTTTGAAAGCAGATTAAAGTTTAGAAAAAGTTCCTTTTAGGGCGTGGCTTTGCATTCTTAACTTAGAACTTGGAGTGGGGATGCATCTGACTGTCAAGCCATTATCACTAGTGCAATTTAACAAGACCAGTCGTAGCTAAATTGTAAGTTGTTTTGGGAATAAATGTTTGATTTTAGGAAGTCTTCAGTTATAATTATTACCATCTTTTAACTGAAACAGTTTTGTTATTTAACGAATCTCCCGCAGACAATAAAATGTATAAAAGAAAGATTCTCTTATTCAATAAGAAACTGACGATGCTTATTTATTAAGGCGAAATATATATTTCTGTTTTAAAAGAAACGATTTGTGCTTATTATCTGTTTTTATAAGACTGACCAATATTATACCATCTTTTAAAACAGTTTAACGAATTGCCTTAAGTGTATAAAGGACACAAAACGAAAAACTAATTCATATTTTGTGGAACCTTGTAAGACTATTGCCCAAAGAAAACAGCAACTGTGCGTCGGCAAATGTAAATATGCAAAGACAGCATTAACTACACATACAGCTGGAAAGTAAGAGAACCAAATATGACACTTTTTTACTTGCAGGTCTAGGGATTTGCTTCAATATGAAAAGCTTTATTTTCCTTCTGCTGATAGCTTTATTAGCCATTGTTCATGCAAAATCATATTACCACACCACTAAACGTAAGTAAACTTGTTTACATTACTTGCATGGCTCGTTAATTAAGAGTATTTAGTATGAAACGATTTTAGAC
Organism: Phallusia mammillata; assembly: GCF_965637545.1. Taxonomy (NCBI): domain Eukaryota; kingdom Metazoa; phylum Chordata; class Ascidiacea; order Phlebobranchia; family Ascidiidae; genus Phallusia; species Phallusia mammillata. The sequence goes on from NC_137253.1 coordinate 6,714,337, forward strand.
ATTGACACATTAACTGTGTTTGTTAAGTTACTTGAACAATAAACATTAATCATTCTGCTGGATTTAAATTTAAAGATTAAGGGGAAAAATCCTAGTACACCAGCCCCATTAAAGGCGTCATACCGAATCAAGCTGATATCCCAAGAATTTAAATAAGGCAAATGCACAGACTTGCGTTTTTTGACGTCGCTAAATCTAAATATAAACATAAAGCAGCCTGAATTTGCCAATTTTATTTCACTATGTTCCAAGCAACTTCCTCAAAGTAACAGATGCTGCCTCAAAAAGCTGTTTTGAGTTTGTTGACGTTAAGCCATTCGAATAACCAGGCATATGCTGTTGTTTTTGCAGACAGCTACACAACCGTTAAGCATCATTACACAACCAAGACTCACCACTACACATCAACATCCCATCACTATTCTTCGAGTTCTCATCATTACTCCAAAACCCACCACTATGCAACCACTCATCACCACGGTTACGTCACACACCATTACGTCACATATGTACCCCACGTGGTTTTCCATCATGTGACGCATTTGACCCATCACTATGGTTACTCACATGGTCACCACGCCGCGGTAACTACCCATCATGGTTACTCACATGGCCATCACGCCGCGGTAACCACCCATCATGGTTACTCACATGGCCATCACGCGGCCACCACTCACCATGCCTACCATTCTCACGGTTACCACCATACACTGGTCACTGGGCATTTCCACCTGCATTACCATCCAGTCATCACTCACCACTACGGTTTGGTAACTCATCATTACGGTTACACCACACACATACACGGATATGGATACGGATTCGGTAAGTTTGTATTGATTTTAGTAACGGCAATACAACTTCGGAGCAAGTCATGATTGTAAATTGGTAATTTTTCCTGCAGGACATGGCCATAGCTACGGAGGACACCATGGCTACGGTGGACATGGCGGCTACGGTGGACATGGCGGCTACGGTGGACATGGCGGCTACGGTGGACATGGCGGCTACGGTGGACATGGCGGCTACGGTGGACATGGCGGCCACGGTGGACATGGCGGCCACGGTGGACATGGCGGCTGCGTCGGCGACGAATCACGTGAGGAAGATGCGAACAAAGTAGAAGAACAAGAACAAGATAACTAGAGGTAACGGGCTTTCTCAGACACGATAAGCAATTCTGTGTTGCAAAACCACTCCCATACAATCCCGTGTGTATTAGGTGCTTGATTAGAAGACTAAATAAATAAATAATAAACAAAGATTTAAAGAGAGTTATATCATAGTACGTCAGGCCTATTCAAGGCGTTGTACCGAATCAGCCGGTCTCCAAAGCTTTCCCATATGACAAGACACAGGCTAGCCAATAGGCTTGGCGTGCTATGATTTATCGATAAGCATGTTGTGATTGCTGGTCTGCGTCGACGCTTCATGGCTGATCCCAGTACGAATATGTCTATTTTAGTTGAAGAGAATTATGTTTAAAATAAAGAGAGTTGTTAGCTGGCTTATTTGAATGCATAGCAGCTGTGACTAAAAGTAGCTATATGTAGCAATTACAACAGCTAAGTAAAATTAAATAGATGAAACTAAATTTAAGTCATTAACCTGTCAAACCAGCAAAAAAATTAACAAAAGTTCAAACAACAAGCAATAAAACAGGCAGATCGACAGCGTACTCACATATGTGACCATAACACTTTTAGCCATTGCCCGTCAACCAAGTATAAAAATTAACCATACCAATTTCCTACACACTTTTTCCTATTTAGTCCAAATTTCATATGTTTTTCAGACAGAGGAGAGAATGGTTATTTCAAGGAATTTATTAACTGGAAATCAGGGTGTCGTTTGCAGCATCGTCTACATCTCGTAAAGAAATTGCTGATGCAAGATCTGTTTTGACGTGTTAACAGAATACAATATTTACCATAGAACTTATATGCAGAAATACAATTGTTTAGAAACGTTTTTGCACAGAATTTTCAATACCATCACTATATGGACACCTCATAAATGCATGCTTATGAAATGTTGTTACAATATTGTGGTTTGCCTAAATTAAACCCAGGTAGTCGGAGTTGTTTGGGCGCGTGTGGTTTGCATAAAAATACCCTAGAAAATATACTTCTAAATTTGTCCATGTAACCAGAAAACGTGCACAGAAAGCTTCTTACTTGCTTGAAACTGTTTTGCCCAATTTACCAAAAGAGTACAACTAAATATTATTGAATTGGTGCATAATTACACTTCGTTAAACGTGTTTCGAGCCAATTTAGCCAGAAACAAAAGTGTTTGTTTTCTTTTGCTGTGCACGATCTAGTATTATACAGCGGGCAATAAAAATACACAACTGAATGACAACGATTGGTACGTTTCTTGGTAAGTAGGAGAAAAGAGATTCGTCAAATCGTTGTAATTTGTACGAAATCCGTAGTGGAGCGCACTTACTTTTATAATTTGCGTGACGTACAGGCAAATTACCCCGTGTTTGTTACCAATAACAGTTATGACATATTAACGGAAAGGCTATTACTTTAACGACAAATATTTAAGTTATTTATATATTTAACGACAAATATATATTTAATATATTTAAGAAAGGATGTTATTTAATTAAAAAGTTCAATAATTTGCCAGAAAAATCAAGAAAGCTTTTGAGCTGAGAGAAAAAAGTGAATTGCTTCGAAGGGTTGTGGATCACTGACCAATAGACATATCACTTAAAAACATAAAAGCCAAGTGTGAAGCCAAGTTCGTTTTATTTAAAGTCGATCCCGCTCGACTTGAAAGGACCTGCCCGACTTGCAACATTGCCCAGAACCAAAAACACTTATGTTCATTAACTTATTGCTAAACTTTGGCACATATGCTCTAACACTGTCCAGGGGTGGGGAACCTTTTTGTTCACAAAGGCCACTCAACGTTTTATCGACACTCATGTAGGCCGCATAGACTATTGTGTAATTTTCTGTTGCAGAGTCGTTGGAATTACGGTCCAATCTGAATAAAGGTAAATAAACTTGCCACTACATTTCCACCTTCACTACAATATTCAGAATTTATTTCACTTGTAGATGCGCTTGTTTACGTATATCAGTGATCTAAGGGCAGCCTGTGACATCACAGACAAGTCTCAGACATTGGATTATGCGCAAACAATTGCTTTGTTTGTTACACAAGTAAGATTGTCATGAGATCTTGTCTTACAGAAATCGCTTTGTGAACCAATCTAAGGCAAACACCGCTGCATTAGAACTTATCAAATAGTAATGGGAGACAAAAAATCCCTACAAAATACATTTTCGTTGATTATTTTCGATGGGTGCAGCGTGCAATATCAAGATCCTAAAATGTATTTATGCATCGTAGGCCGCACTTAGTGCTTTAAAAGGCCGCAAGTGGCCTGTAGGCCGCAGGTTCCCCACCCCTGCTTAAGTCCGACGGCCTATACTTGTACCTAAATCTGATATTTAATTCCAAATTTCAACCTATTTTTGACAGATATAAACGTTTCCCAATTAAGCCAGTTTGACCAAATCAAAAATTACATTAAGAAAAGAGAACTATTACAAATGTAGAAATAATCTGAATTGAAACGCCTATTGCATGTTATGGAAACTGGATGGCTTTATTAATTTTTGAAACTTTCGCTGATAAACAACATGTTGTTGTTGGTTGTTAAATGAAATATAGGTTGTTAAAGGCATAAGTTGCTTCTTTGCAAACATTCTTTGAAGGAAGTTGTATCATTGACACGTGAAAAATCGGTAACAAACCTAATGAGGAAAAGCTGTCCTATTAAAAGGAAATAATTTGCATATATCAACTACTATATATACTACTATATTGCCAAGCCACAGATATAACAAAGTTTGTTAATTTGTGCTACAACAATGAACGTGTTATCTTTGTTTGTGATGTTGCCGGCTGTAGGACTTTTGTGTCCTTTTCAAGTGGTTAAAGGGAGTCTACGCTACCGACCTCCCAGTAACAAAGGGGCCGCAGTTCTCGCCCAAATCTACAAACACCTTGTAGTCAAAGAAGACGAATTGGAGGATGTTTATATTGAAGATAATTTCAATAACTAACTTCTTAAATAGCCTGTACTTGAAGCAATGGCAAAAGAGCATTAGTCAAGAATAAAGTTAAATACAAAATGTGTCATGTGTCCACGGAATGTTTTTACCCAAAGCCTAGAGTTTAAAAGCTTTGGCCTGATAAACAATATAAGCAACGGTTTTTGTAAAGTAACTTGGTTAAAGTTATAGACAAGGCATTCCAAACATGGGCCCCAGGAAAGGCATGATGTCGGGGACCTTGTAAGTGCACAACGATTTGTCAGATAAGGCGCCATGCTGCTACAACGTCGATTTTGTCGGAACAATCAAAACAATGATTTGTTTTTACTTTTCGCAAGTAAACACTACGTAATCGAAAAAAAATTCGGACAGAAGTCTAGAAAACGATTAGGCTTAGAAAAAAAAGAGGTCAGTTTTCCAAAAAGGATTGGAAAGCACTGACCCATGAACACAACACTTACATGAACCCGGGAGGAACCGGAAATTTAACTCTGAATAAGGTCCATTGTATAGTCAAACTAGAATCATGCCAGTTTTGTTTAAGCGCAAGCCAAAAGCCGACTTGACAGGACCGGCACGACCCACAGCTCCGTATAAATCGAAACAAAACTTATGCCCATTGACTTATTGCACAACTTGGCACATATGTTCTTGCACCAAACGATACAAGGAAGTTAATCATACAAGTACATTCTTGTTTGTTTCCATATTATCAACATCCTCTGGAGGAGGCGGAACTGAGAGTTTCAATTGCCGCATCTGCACGACAAAGCACAAAATTTTGCAAATGACAAAAACACATGCTCAAGCCAATCAAACTTTGGTGAGTTTGTTAAAGTTTGTAACAAAAACAGCATTATTTAGTAAAAGTTGAAAGATGGTTGATTAAAAGTATCATATTTCGTTATTGCACGACAGTTGTTACTTTCAATAAGGACCCCCAAAAATGTAAGTTATTTACTGATTTCCAATTTAATGTCTTCTTAAATCTTTAAGGTTGGACTTATATAATCAACTCCAGCAGCCCAAGACACGTTTCTGACTGCAAGGTTTAATTGTTTTGAAGTGCCTTTCCATAGGGTACGCAAAAGATTTTCTAATAATTGTTTCTTCCTAACATTGAGATGACTTCATATATTTTTTGGTAAAAGTCAAAATAGTAATGTAAGCTTGGGGATTTTGGCCGCTTGCAAAACTATAACATGTTTCCTTTAAACTCCAGCACATATGCATTGCGAATGTTAATGAGGCGCCAGAATTCCTGAAGTGCAATGTCACTTAATTGTTAACATCCGTTTTAGGATGGCGAACTACGATTTTCTATTGTGTAATTAGCTTGTGACAAACCATCTGTTTGGTGGAAAAACTGTTGAAAAGCTATAAAAAAACGCAAGTTTGACGAGACATTTACACCCAATAGTTTAAGACTTTGATGTAAAATTGTACTAAACATGGATCGACGACTTTGTCTTGTGGTTTTGATGGCAGTTGGACTTATGTGTCGCATTCAAGAAGCTGAAGGTTTTATCCCTAGGATTTCGTGGCCCGTGTTTGGAGACAGGTAACCCTGGCTTAAAATTAAGAGTATTTCACGTTGAAACTAAACATAAAAGCATGGAGTCGTTTCACGACTAAAATGGCGAAGTTATTTCATTCGGTCTTCAGTTTTTTTCTTTTACACGCCTTTCTATTTTTGTTTTGTTATAATATTGCCAATGATCCAAGCTACGATTTGGAAGAACTTGAAGAAGTTTCAAACGATCTTGGAAACATGATTAGGACTTCGCATGGGGACTTCGGCCATAGATGGCGTTTAACTAAAAAATTATATCTGGCTTCAGGAATGACGTATCATTCCAAAGTTGAACGCATTGCAACGTGTTTTTTTAGGTTCAACGATGACCCGTAACAAAGAAAATCGGCAGAATTTCACAAGAAACAAAACCATTAACAAAATTTTCATGTGTTTCCAGCGTATTCAATGTCACAGCAATATCAAGTCCGGAAGTTATTTCAGACAGAAGCATCATTTGTGCACTAAACCAATTGCAAAACAGTAGCACATGAAAGAAACTACGCGCGCAAGTTAGGCTGTAGTAAGAAAATATGTCGTTATGCAAATTGTGCAACTAATTCTGGTTTGAAATAAATAATTCAGACCATTTAAACTTTACACTTACTTATTATTTCGTTTAAATGTCACAATTTTATAAACGTTGTCATACCTTATTTATAACTAACTTCAATTAGGTGATCCAATAACTATACACAAATGTATGTTTTAAACAGCTTTTTAATTGTTTTCAACATATGGGTTTTCATACTTAAAATCTGATAGGTAAAACGATACTGATAACAAGATTTTAATTAGGCCACATCAATGGACGCGAACGCAATAGCAAAATGACTGTTGGATAAAAAAAAATGGTTTCGTTTTTTTAACCCTTTCTGCCGAAATTGTTTTGACAAAAAATGATGTTTAGACATGCTCTTGCTCTTTTAGGTTTTATGCAAAATCGATAGAAGATAGGCAAAAACTTTCTCTGGGAAAGTTGTTGGGTATATAATTTTCTACAATTTAAAGATAAAAAAATTGTCGATGACGTCATCACCTATGAAATGACGTCATTTTAATTCTATTTTTTCACGAAATTGCAGTTTATCGATGTTTTTCGTTACAACTGTTAGTTCCAAGTTGACGTCATTTAATTAGCTCATGACGTCATAATGATCAATTTTAGTTTCTTATTTTACAGTATTGAATGATAAAATTATTGTTTTTGAGGGTATGAAACTTGTTTTCAATAATATTTATTGGCAAATTTGACATTTCACTGACTTATTATAATGTTTACCAAATAGCTGTAACACATAATGCATTCACAAGCCTTTTTACATGGAATGTTTATTATGTATCATTACATCACAACATGAAAAATTTGGAAACGCAGTTCATAGAAGCAGGAAAACACAATTCCAAGCCTTCCCAAGGTACTTTGCATTGATTCTTCTGTATTTGTTGTCCATTCGTGAGGCCAAATCTCCTCATCATTTGACAAATGTAAATGCATTTCTGGGCCAGATACAATCAAAATATAGGTCAGCAAGCACCAACTTCCAAAGTCAAAATGCTTATACAACAGTTGTTTTCCTGACAAATAACTGCTATCATCACTAATAATAAAGCTAAACTGACTGATACAGCAGTATATTCAAGCAAATCAAGGCAAATTTACAGCCCCTGACTACCCACTTTCAAGCCTAATTCGGCTGAACACATCTCAAATTGTAAACAAAGATCGCCGCAACACGCGTGCAAAGCCCTGAAATCAACTCCAAACAGCTGTCTGTGAATCAACCAAGCGTAAAATATCAAAAAACGTCTCAAAAACAAAATTTGAAAAAAACTTGTTTTTTTCTAAATTTTCACTTTCTCCTTAGTGTAATTAATTTTTTTCAAATACTAACATATCATTTTTTTCGAATAAATTGAAGCCAATATCCATAAACTTTCCAACGCACCCCAGTTGGAAAAGAAATTCGCACTAATATGATTTTTATCGCTGTTAACAACGAGGCATGTCTCCATGCGCATTTATGCGCCCCTGGCAGGGTTGTAACTGTTGCGTAATCCAACATAGTTTGATTTACACACAGAATTTTTTGACTTTAGCAGTTATATATAGCAACATTACTTCAGCAATTAAATAAAAGATCAATCAATGAATTTGAAAATTATTCAAAGAAAGTCAAAATGGTTATGTAAACCTAAAGATTTTAGTCGCTTAAGATGTTTCCTTGAAATCCCAGCACATACGCTTTACGAATATTAATGAGGAGCTAGAATTCCTGAAGTGCAATGTTAATTAATTGTCAACATCCTTTTTAGGAAGGCGAACTACGAGTTTCTATTGTGCAATTAACGTGCGGCAAACCAATGGCAATGTTAATTCGTTCGGTCTTTAGTTATCTCGTGTTGAACGTATTTTTTTCTTTTTGCTGTAACATTGCCAATGATCCAAGGTACGATTCGGAAGAACTTGAAGAAGTTTTAAACGATCTTGGATGGAGACATGATCGCGACTTCCCTTTGGGTGAACATGACTTCTCTTTGGGTGAACATGACTTCTCTTTGGGTGACAAGGACCACGAATGGCAAAACTTGGGATAGCAAACTTTACAAGGTGAACTTCGGTCATAGATGGCGTTTAACTTTAAAACTATATTTGGCTTCAGTCACGAAGTATCATTTCAAGGTTTAACGCGTTGTAACGTGTTTTCTAGGCTCAACGATGAACCGAAACAAAGAAAAACAGCAAAATTTCCCAAGAAACAAAAGTTTTAATAAAACTTGTTATGTATTTCCAGCGTATTTCAATCTTACAGCAATATCAAGTTAGGAAGTTATATCAGACAGAAGCATCATTTGAGCACTAAACCTATTTCTGAAAAGTAGCACATGAAAGATGTTTGAAAGAAACCACACGCTCAAGTTTAGGCTGTAGGATGAAAATGTTGTGCAAATTTTGCAACTAATTCATCTGACCATTTAAACTTTACGATTACTTACAATTTCCTTTGAATTTCTACTAAGTACTAATAACAGCATCTAATGTTAAATGGGTAAAAAATCGAATGTCGCGTCCGTATATTACACCAGATGTCATAATTTTATAAACGATGTCAGATTTTATAAATAACTCACTTCAATTAGGTGATCCAATAACTATACACAAATGTATGTTTTAAAAAGTTTTTTACTTGCTTTCAACATATGGGTTTTCATACTTGAAATCTGAGGAAAAACGATACTGATAACAAGATTTTAAATAGGCCACATCAATAGACGCCAACGCAATAGCAAATAACTGTTCGATCAAAAAAATGGTTTCGTTTTTTTTGTAATGTAACGGTTGCGTAATCCAACATGGTTTGATTTCCACACAGACACAAGCTGATTTATTTTTTTGACTATAAGCGGTTACATATAGAAACATTACTCCAGCTAAGTGAAATTAAATAAATAAAAGTCATTAACCATTCAAAAAATCGAAACAATTAAATAAAAGTTTAAAAAAAAATTTAAGTAATTGTTTACTAAACTGAGTTTGCGACTTTTTCTGTAGCGGTGTGGTATGTCTTATAAGTTTTATGTTTATGCTTCAGACAAAAGGATGTAAGACAATAGTTGTGTCGGTTGGTATAAATAAATATACAAATGTAAAAAGTCATCCGCAATAGGAATTAAATAACAGATAGTCCCAAAGGTCTGTAAGAATAATTTTTGTGTACCCTAAGAATAATTTTTGACATACGGCGCTTTAATTACTGCTGCAAAGTCGTTCCTATTCCGAACAAGCACGTTTTATATTCATTCTATTTTTAAAATAGAAATATTATTTAATCAAACAAGTTCAATCCTACGGAAAAGTCCAAAAACCTTTGGATCAAAGACAAAGAGGTGAGTTGCAAAGAAGAGTTGGAAACCACTGACCAACAGACATATCATTTACTTATATTCCCGATTGCGACTCGAAAGGACTGGCCCGACTTACAACATTGCTTAAAACTCAAAACCAATTATGTTCATAAACTTATTGCTAAACTTTGGCACATATGCTCTAACACTAAACGACACAAGGAAGATAACCAGGCATGTGCATTCATGCTTGTTTCCTAACTGAGCACATTCCCTGCAGGATGCCAAACTAAAAGTTTCCATTGCAGCATCCACACACGACAAACTAGTATGTTTTGCAGATGTGTTAAACAAATCTATAATCAAGACACTTAAGTCTACTTAACAAACAACAGTTTCATCAGTTTTCCAAATCAAACAATCTAAACTGCAGACGTAATATTTCTTAAGTCTGACGGCCAAAACTTGTACATAAACTTGTAAATCTGATATTTGTTTCCACATGTTGTTAACAGATGTTTCCCAATTAAGCCACTTTGAACAGATTAAATATTACATTAAGAAAAGAGAACTATTACAGATGTAGAAATAATCTGAACTGAAATGCCTATTGCATGTTATGGAAATGGATTTTATTATTTTTGAAACTTTCGCTGATAAACAACATGTTGCTGTTGCTAGTTAAATGCAAATATAGGATGTTAAAAGCATAAGTTGCTTGTTTGCAAACATTCTTTGAAGCAAGCTGTATCATTGACACGTGACAAATCGGTAACAAACTTAAGGAGGAAAATATGTCCTATTAAAAGGAAATAATTTGTATGTATCAACTACTATATATACTACGATATTACCAAGCCACTGGTAAAACAAAGTTTGACTCTCTGTGCTACAACCATGAACGTACCATCGTTGTTTGTGATGCTTTAACCCAGGGCTTCCCAAACTGGGGGTCGCGACCCCGGAAGGGGTCGCTTAACAAACTTGAGGGGTCGCAGAGAGCTGTACCAATTTTGCAGAAAGTACTCTATACACTGGCCTTGACCTTTGTATAACGTCACAATGTCATTTTTGTACAAGTAACGTCGGTTTTACGTCGGATTTTAGCGCAACGCGCATGTAGTGACGCCATTAATCGAACAAATGTCGTTTGAAACAAATGCAACATAAAGATGACATTTTCGTAGTTATAGACTAGCGTTTAAGTATTGTGTGGCGCAATAACTTTCTCTGGTAAAAATAGATAATAAATTTACGATTTCTAAACAGTGTTTAATGTCCGTTTGCAAAGCACTGCAACGGCCTAAACTTGGTCCAAGGTGAGTGCCTATTTGCAAAACAATGTGACAGAAACTAAAGGCTAAAGCACGTAAAACGTATCGGTGTTTGGACGTGTAAAGTAGAAGACTCCGAGTACCGGTAAGTTGTTTTTAGTTTTCGCTCGAATTAGTCGTTATTATAAATACAACAAATGTATTTTTTGCATTGTTTATCATATTATCCGTGAAGGGTCGCGGAAAATTTAAAGAGATTATAAAAGGGGTCGCGATCAAAAAAGTTTGGGAAGCCCTGCTTTAACCAACAGCTAGAGTTAGAAAGCTTTTATCAAGACATATAAGTAACGCATTTTGTAAAGAAACCGGGTTCAAAGTCATAGATCAGTCCTTTAAACCTGGGGCTCCAGGGAGGTCATGATTCGTGCACAACAATTTGCCACACAAAGCGCCATTTCGCTACAATGTCGATTTCAGTAGGAGCAAGCAAAACAATAAATTTTGTTCACTTTTCGCAAGTAGACATTACATAATCAAAAAAAATCTAAAAATCGTTTCAACTTAGCCAAAAAAGGAGTTAGTTGTCTCAAAAGGTTAGATGGAATTGACCAATGAAAATATCACTTGCATGTACCCGGTATAAATCCGAAATTTAAGTCTGAATTAGGTCCAGTGTGAAGACAAGCGACAATCAAGCCAGTTTTGTTTAAGCGCAAGCCAAAACTTGACAGGACCGGCACGACCCACAGCTCCGTATAAATCGAAACAAAACATATGCCCATTAGCTTATTGCACAACTTGGCACATATGTTCTTGCACCGAACGACACAAGGAAGTTAACCATACAAGTACATTCATGCTTGTTTCCATATTATCAACATCCTCTGGAGGAAGCCGAACTGAGAGTTCCAATTGCCGCATCTGCACGACAAAGCAGAATATTTTGCAAATGACAAAAACAGATCCTCAGTCAAACTTCCATGAGTTTGTTAAAGTTAGTAACAAAAACAGCATTCTTTAGTAAAAGTTACAAAATGGCTGTTTTACCCAAGTATCATATGTCGTTATTGCACGACAGTTGGTACTTTCAATAATCACTCAAACAATAAATTTTAGTTATGGGCTGATTTCCAATTTAATCTTGTCTTACATCTTTAAAGTTGGACTTATAATCAACGTTAGCAGCCCAACGACCAGATAAGTTGATTCTTAGGACAAATTCAAGTTTCCGACTGCAAAGTTTAATTGTTTTGAAGTTACCTTTCCATAGGTTAACAAAAATGTCGTTCAACTGGTGTTAATGTTAAACAAAAATACTAGTTGTTTCTATCCATAACTTGTATTTTCGCTGAAAATTTTAACACCAGTTGAACGACATTTTTGTTAAATATGCAACCTGGTGGACGAAAACGCCTGTACAGCATTTTCTTTCCATAGGTTACGCACAAAGATTTTCTAATAATTGTTTCTTTTCCAAAATTAAGATGAATTTGTATATTCTTCGGTGAAAATCAAAATAGTAATGTAAGCCTGGGAATTTTAATCGCTTGCAAAACGATAACATGTTTCCTTTAACTCCAGCACACATGCATTGCGAATGTTAAGGAGGAACCAGAATTCCTGAAGTGCAATGTTATCTAACTGTCAACATCCTTTTAAGGAAGGCAAACTTCCAATTTCTATTGTGGAATTAACGTGTAACAAACCCTATGTTTGCTGGAAAGGAAAGTTATAAAAGCCCGCAAGTTTTGGCGAGTCATTTATACCTCTCAGTTTGTACTCAAAAATGGAACGACGAATTTGTCTTTTGACTTTCTTTTGACGGACATTAGTGCCGCTTCATCGTTTTGCAACGGACGCTACTCTTTTCGGATGGCCTTTGTTATAATATAATTATTTTTCATGGTATCACGCTGTTCTTGCGCCTTTCGCTTGTTGCTTGCATTCGTCATTCATTGCTCTGAAGAAGTCCTACCGTTCTGGTGGACGAAACGTCAGCGAAAATACAAGTTATGGATAGAAACAACTAGTATTTTTGTTTAACATTAACACCAGTTGAACGACATTTTTGTTCAACCAGTATGTTTTGCAGATGACAGATGAACAAATCCATAAGGCCACATAACTGCTACGATTTGGTGTAAATTTGTTCCAAAATAACATTCTGTTGGCAAGATTGGGCAAAAAGCTGATTGTTTAAACTACACAATATATTTAGATGTGACAATTGGTTCAATCAGTGGCTAAAAATAACAATAACATGAAGTCATGTCCTGTCTCCAAACTGATCCAAGGAGTGAGTGGCAAAACCAGGATAGCATTATTGGACAGATAGACTTCACCTAATAGATAGTGTTTGCCATTAAAACTATAACTGACTTCAGTAATGAAATGTATTATGCAAGGATAAAACACATTGTAACGAGTTTCTTGTTTTTTGTTTGTTTGTTTTTATTTCAGGCTTAACAATGACCCGTACCAGTCAACTACTTTATCCAAGAAACACAACCTTCAATAAAAACTTGTTATACATGTTCGCAGCGTATTTCAATCTCACAGCAATATCAAGTTAGGAAGTTTTATCCGACAGAAGCATCATTTGTGCACAAACCGTATTACTGACACTGGCACATATGCTCTCACACTAAAGCAGTGGTTCCCAAACTTTTACATATTTTTTTCAAAACGGTCCATTTGCCATTATTTCGAGGGCTCGCGGTCCTTAAGCCTCAATGTGTATTTCATAAAAACGAAAGTTGATTGCAGGATTTTAGCTAGTTATGCTAAATTGCGCATAGCAATTATCCAAAGACAGCATGTGACATCACAAACAGGACAAAAACATTACGATTGTGCGCGAACAATTGTATTTTTGATAGTTGTCATTCAATACAGGCCAATGTTTAGCAATGGAGACAGTCGATTCTCAATTCTACTTTGATTTTAAATTATTTAGTGGCACAAACTGACGCCAAATAAGATTATAGAATTACTTCAACCGCTTCGGGGTCCCCCAAAATGGCCTCACGGACCCCTAAGGGACCGCGGACCCCAGTTTGGGAACCGCCGCACTATAGATATTACAAAGGGACCACACAAGTAAGTTTATCTTGATGCTTTCTGGTTTCTTCGGACAAAATTAAAGATTATTAAAGACATGTTACTGCACATTGATCTATTCTTAATTACTTTGAAGTACGCTTAACGATTTTTAAACACTTGTTTTCCCAATCCTAAGATGACTTTATATTAGCAATATAGGTTGTGTAAAACCAGGCTTTAAGTCGCTTGCAAACTGTTGAACAACACGCTTGCTTTAACACTAGCACATATGCTTTACAGTAAAATGTTCATGAGGAGCCAGAATTCATCAAGTGCAATGTTAATTAATTGTCAACATCCTTTTTAGGAAGGCAAACTACGGGTTTCTATTGTGTAATTAACGTGTGACAAACCGTATGTTTGGTGGAAAAGCTGTTGGAAGTTTATATAAGCCCGCAAGTTTTGACGAGACATTTATACCCAATAGTTTGAGATTTGGATGTAAATTTGTGCTCAAAAATGGATCGACGACTTTGTCTTGTGACTTTGATGACAGTTGGACTTGTTTGTCTCATTCAAGAAGGTGAAGGCATAAACGTTGCTACTTTGCCCAGCACCATGGGAGATTTGGCCCATCTCAATCAAGAAGCAGAAGGCACAGACTTACTTTGGAATATGTGGCCCCTCATGGGAGACAGGTAAGCCTGGCTTAAATTAAGTATATTTCACGGTAAGCTAAAACATAAAAGCATGGAGTCATTTCACGACTAAAAAATGCGAAGTTGTTTCATTCGGTCTTTGGATATCCCGTTTTAAACGTGTTTCTTCGTTTTGTTATAACATTGCAAATGATCCAAGGTACGATTTGGAAGAACTTGAAGAGGTATTACACGATCTTGGATTGGATCACGATAAGGACCTCGGATGGAAACATTAGCGAGACTTTCGATAGTACAATTGACTTCGGCCAATGTAAAGTGTTTGACAAAAAAACTATAACTTGCTTCAGTAACGAACGATATTTTGCAAAGAGATAACGCCTTGTAACGTATTTCTTTTTTTGTTTTGTTTTTTAGGTTCAACGATGGTCAGATAACAAAAGTAAAACAACATTACTCAAGAAATAAAACTGTTAATAAAAACTTGCAATGTGTTCCCAGCGTATTTTCAATTATGTCAATTTGCTAGCAATATCAAGTTAGGAAGTTTGATTAGAGTTAGACAGACGCATTATTTGATGCACAAAACGTATTGCTAAACACTGTCACAAATGTTCTCACACTAAACAATGTAAGAACAGAACAACAAGTTTAGGTAGTAGGGAGAAAATTATTTGGAGATTGTGTAAACTGTAACAGGCGATTTAATTTTTACTACAAAGTCGTTCTTACTATGGACAATCATAGTACGCGAGGCACATTACAGGCGTTTTTCCGACTTAAGCCGGTCTCTCAAGCATTCCTAAATGGCAAGGCACAGGCTAGAACATCTACCCTGCAGTGGGATTCGAACTTTGGGATCGAAGTCTTGTCGGGACTCGCGCTCTACCAACTGAGCTACAAAGGCTTAATGGTGAACCATCCGAAAGTCGAATCACAAGCATCGTTGCCTGCAATGTATGCTGCACAAGTCAGCTTCGTAGCAGGGGATCGCCAGTTCGTACTATGATTCATAGATGAAAATGCCGTGATCGCTGGGCTGCATGAACGCTTGAGGACTGGTCTCTGCAAGAATGTATGTTCATCTTCGCATATTATGAACGGGCACGTTTTTCTAATGTTCATAGTTTTAGGTAAGGATATTATTTAATCAAAAAGTTTTATTTCACGTAAAAGTCCGGAAAGCTTTTTATCTCATGGAAAGGGTCAGTCGCTTAGAAGGGTTGGGAACCACTGACAAATAGAAATATCACTTACATATACCGGGCTGAGCTCCAAGAGTTATTGTTTGAAACCTGAATCAGGCCCGAAAGTTGGTGAAATATTTCTGTTTTTACGAAACATAAATAAACATTTTAAGTTATGGAATTAACTGTAAACTAATGCAAGGATTGAGTTGGAAGAACTTGAAGACATACTAAATAATCTTGAATTGAAACATGGTGAGGATTTGGGATGGAAGTAATGAAATATATTTTCCAAGGATGAAACGCATTGTAACGAGTTTTTGTTTTTTGTTTGTTTGTTTTTATTTCAGGCTTAACAATGACCCGTACTCAGCAAACTACTTTACCCAAGAAATACAACCTTCAATAAAAACTTGTTATATATGTTCCCAGCGTATTTCAATCTCACAGCAATATCAAGTTAGGAAGTTTTATCAGACAGAAGCATCATTTGTGCACAAACCATATTGCTGACACTGGTACATATGCTCGCACACTAAAGATGTTACAAAGCGATCACACACGCAAGTTTAACTTAATGTTTCTTAGGACAAAAAAATAGGTCCGTTTTGGAACCACTTGAGGACGTTCTAAACGATCTTGAATTGGAACGTGATCTGGACTACCTATGGCGAAATGACCAGGATTTCAATGGAAAGCCTTGGGATAGCAACTTTGTAAGGTGAACTTCGGTCCTAGATGTTGTTTAACAATAAAACTATATCTGGATTCTATAATGTTATTTTTATTTTTTCCAAAGTTAAACGCATTGTAACGTTTTTTTTTTAGGCTCAACGATGACCCGTAACAAAGAAAAACAGCAAAATTACCCAAGAAACAAAACCATTAATAAAAACTTGCAATTCTTACCCGCTTATTTCAATCTCAAAGCAATGTCAAGTTCAAAAGTTATATCAAACAGAAGCATTACTTGTGCACTAAACAGTACCACATGAAAGAAGTTAGAAAGAAACCACGCGCGCAAGTTTAGGCTGTAGGAAAGTTACGTTAAGCAACGTTTTTAACTTTAGGACATATAACATATAACTGTTAATATGAGGCATTACAAATAAACAACCGCTAAACAGTCAATCGCCAATAAATCTAAATTGAAAGACCACATTCCAAAAACTTACTAGTAGGATTTTCATCTCTCTAAGAAAGCAAAAAATCATTTTTTGTGCGTGCCAGTTGTCTTTACGATAAAAGACACTTTTGTGAATGGAAAAAATGTTGGGCCTTAATGTCAGTAATGGCAGACAAACAAAACCGTTATAAAATTTATTTGGAAGTAATTCTTTTTTCCAAACTGAAAAATGCTCCAATTAAACTAAAATGACCCCCTTACTGATATACTTAAAAAACATTTTACTTTGACAACTAAACCTTTTTATTTTTGTAACCATTGTAAAAATGTAACAAGTTTTTGATCAATTAGTAAACAAACACTTTCAAATTTGGTTTGGTCGCAAAAACTATTTCAAAAACTTGCAGGTCCAAATTTTTGTCACTCACTGTAAGTACGCATATATTTCAAAATTTGATCAAAACGGAAACATTTTTGCTTGATACTTAAAAACTATGAGCAGTGCGCCTTATTACCTTCCATGCCTACATACCTTCAGTCACCTTACTTCAATTAGGTGATCCAATGAATATAAATAACAAATCCTGCGGGAAACAAAACAGGCAGCTCGACGGCGCACTCTTATTGTGGCTATAACACTTGCAGGCATTGCCTGCCAACCGAAGATAAAAATTAACTGACCAAATTTATATTACCACTTATTTGATCTGTTTTTGAGACAGGGAAAATGATGCTCATTTCAAGAAACTTATTAACTGGAAATCAGTGTTGTTTTCAGCATTGTCTTTAAAAACTTATCCGGACACCACATAAAAAAACACTATAATGACACCCTATGCATGCTTATGAAGTATTGCAACTAAATAGTGTATTTTGCCTATATCCAGACATGGGGTCGAATACACGCGTTCTGTATTCGAATACTTTACGAATACCTGCATGACTGTATTCGAATTCATGAATACTTTGGTAATTTTTGAGTGACAGCAATTCGAATGGTATTCGAATAAACCGAGTCAAGTAATTGTATTCATGAATTGGTGACCAAAATACAACGACATGTAATTCGAATACTATTAGAATAAACCAAACCATGTATTCGTATTCATGAATACTTACACTCTTTTTAAAGTCCAGCAACTCGAATTGTATTCGAATAATGCGAATCAGGCATTCGTATTCACGAATTGTTTGGTAATGTTAAGGTTGCAGCAATTCGAATTGTATTCGAATAACACGGGTCAAGTATTTGTATTCGTGATTAGTTGACCAAAAAACTACAACGTGTAATTCGAATACTATTCGAATAAACCCCATGTGTGTATTCGTTTTCATGAATACTTACGTACTTTTTTAGATGTAGCAATTCGAATTGTATTCGAATTAATAGTTCTAGTTATTTGTATTCACGAATTGTTCAGTCGGTGTCAAAAGCAAACAATTCGAATAGCATTCGAATGCACCGATTTGGGTATTTGTAGTTGCGGAAAATAAAAGAAATAAAAGCGCCCCGAAACTCGAACAAAAAGTAACATTTACGTTTATGAATTTCAAATTTATTGGTGGAAATGTAAAACAAAGAGCTTTGTTTTGCCACATTAGCTTGACTGATGTAATTAACATGAGATTTGTGCTTCATAAACACGCTATGTGCTGAGAACAACCTAATGCTGCAAGCTTTGTAACACAATTCCATTTATGTAACGTCACAAACAGACTTCTATCTGTCATTGTTTCGTAACATAAACAAAACTTGTCAAATCAGGTCACAGATCATTGCCAATTTGAATTGTATTCGACTTTATTTGGCAAAAATATGTGACAACATATTCTCGACTACTCTTAGTCTGGAGGTAATTGACCATTCGAATTGTATTCGTAAAATGTAGTCATGTATTCGATTTTAAGAATTGTTACGTTGCCAAAGACCGACCACAATTCGAATTGTATTCGTAAAAATGTAGTCATGTATTCGAATTTGCAAATTCTTAGGTTGGCAAAGACCACAACAATTCGAATTGCATTCGAATGAATTCACTCAAGCGTTTGTATTCATGAATTGATGGTTCAAAAGTTAACATCAACTATTCGAATTGTATTCATTCATTATTGAACGAAATCCAAAATCATTCGAATACAGCACGAAGGTGGTAAAACCTGTATTCGAATGCATTCGAATACGAATGACGAATACGAATTGCCCCTAGTGTGCTTATATCACATCCAGATAGTCTGGTTTAGTCAGGTGCTCGTGTTTTTGCATAAAAATACCTTTGAAAATATGTTTTCTGAATTTGTCTATGTAACCGGAAAAATGGACAGAAAGCTTGGTACTTACTTGAAACTGTTTTGCTTAGTTCACTTAAAGAGAACAGAAAATGTAATAAATATTACTGAGCAGGTTTATGATACTTCGTTAAAAGTGTTTTTAAGATAATCTGAAGTGTTCGACTTTAAGCTAGAATGGAGATCCAAAAGTTGGTAAAAATGCAACCAAAATGAAGCCAAGCCCGTTTTATTCAAATCCCGATTGCGACTCGAAAGGACCGGCCCGACTTACAACATTGTTTAGACCAGCGGTTCCCAAACTGGGGTTCGCGGTCCTTTAGGGGTCCGTGAGGCAATTTTGGGGGGACCGCGAAGCGGGTAAAGTAATTCCATAATCTTATTTAGCGTTAGTTTGTGGCACTGAATAAGTTTAAATCAAGAGAATTGAGAAATCGACTGTCTCCATTGCTAAACAATAGCCTTTATTGAATGACAACTATCAAAAATGCAATTGTTCGCCCACAATCGTACTGCTTTTTGTCTTGTATGTGATGTCATAAGCTGTCTTTGGATGTTTATTATGTGCAATTTTGCAAAACTAGCTAAAAGTCTGCAATCAACTTTCGTTTTTATGAAATACACATTCCAGCTTAAGGACCGCGCGCCTTCGAAATAATGGCAAAGGGACCGTTTTGACAAAATAATGAAAAAGTTTGGGAACCACTGGTTTAGACCAAAAACCAATTATGTCCATTAACGTATTGCTAAACTTTGGCACATATGCTCTGACACTAATCGAGCAAGGAAGAAACCATGCATGTGCATTCATGTTTGTTTCTAATTGACAACATCCCCTGCAGGAAGCCAAACTAAGAGTTTCCATTGCAGCATCCACACACGACAAACCAGTATGTTTTGCAGGTGACTTAAATAAACGCATAATCAAGACACTCAAACTCCTGCGATTTTGTTTCAATTAGTTCAAATAAATAGCATTCTGTTCGCAAGGTTTGGCAAAAAGTTAGTTGTTTCAACCACACAATATACTTAGACATGACAGTTGGTTCCATCTGGGCAAAAATGTAATATGAATTCATGAACTGTTGTCCGATTCAAAAATCTGAAAGTTCCTCAAATCTATAAGCTTGCACTTATCACCAAAGCCAGTAGCCCAATATTTAAAGATGTTGTTTCTTATGACAAAAATTAAAGATATGTTTTTCCTAAATTTAAGGTGACTTGATATTCTCTGTTAAAAATCAACATGGTAAAGTAAAACAGGGGCTTTATGTCATTGTACAATGACAATTATGCTTCCTATAACACCAACACATATGGTCTAAAGTAGAATATTACTGAGGGACCATAATTCCAGAATTGAAATGTTATTCATTTGTCAACATCCTTATCAGTAGGGCGAAATCTAAGCGTTTCTATTGAGCAAATAAAGTATGGTATGAAACCATATGTTTAATGAGAAAGCTGTTGAAATACTATATAAACCCGCGGGATTTGTTGACCCAGTTATACCTCATAGTTTTAAAATATTGGTGCAAACCTGTACTAAAACAATGGACCGACGATATTTGCTTGTGACTTTCATGGTCGTTGGACTTTTGTGTATCACCCATGAAGCTGGAGCCTCTTTAGGCATAAGCGTAGGGTGGGGAATGCCAATCTTCGATGACAGGTAAAGCTGGCGATAATCAGTAGTCATTCTCAGCAAATCTAAAATATAAAAATATAGGGCTACTAAGTGATGAGTAAGTTGCAGACAGTGTACGGCTTTTCGCCGTGTATGGTATCTTCATTGTATCTGGTGACATGACGTTAATTAACCGTACAGACTAGCAATAATGTAACCAGATTAGTTTGTTGAGTGTAACAGACTGCAATAATTAAAAAATCTGATGAACGGCAGGGCACTTAAATTGCCGCACCCGCTTACACCAGCATATGGGTCCAACGTTTGTCACCAGCTACACCGAGGGGCCTTGAAGGTCAAAACAGTGTGCATTGTCCAAAGCTAATACAGTTTCAGTAATCGCCGAATTTCCTATGACTAAAATTGTCCCCTAAAATCAGTTATCTCTTTGGGTTTTTTTACCTTTTAAACATATATATTTATTTTATGCTTTTAACTCTTAAATTACCTAAGGATTGAGTTGGAAGAACTTGAAGACGTATTAAACGATCTTGGATGGAAACATTTTGAAGACCTCGGATGGAAACATTAGCGTGACTTTGGATTGCACAATTGACTTCGGCCAATGTACAGTGATTAAAAATAAAACTATGACTTGCTTCAATAACGAAGTATATTTTGCAAGGAACATACGCATTGTAACGTGTTTCTTGTTTTTTTTTAGGCTCAACGATGGTCAGATAACAAAACTAAAACAACATTACTCAAGAAATAAAACTGTTAATAAAAACATGCAATGTGTTCCCAGCGTATTTCAATTTGCTGGCAATATCAAGTTAGGAAGCTTTATTAGACAGACTCATCAATAGGTACACAAACCGTGTTGTTACCACTAGCACATATGCTTTCACACTAAACTTCCAACATTGTTTAGAACAGTGGTTCTCAACCTTTTTGCTTTTGTGGCCCACTTTCATTGCACAAAAATTCTGTGGCACAGTAAATTTTTATAATAGAAAGAAAACAACTATAAAATAGGTTTTGGGAAATCTTTATTTCCAGGTTAAAATCAGTTGTCAGTTTCTGGTTTATAAAATGTATTTATAAAATTATAAAATAGGTTTAAAACAAAAACTGCAGAACATATTTCAAACAGATTAAAAACTTGATGCAAAAATCATAAAACAGCACTTTCCCTTCTTTAATCAAGCACTTTCAGTCACGACCGGGTAATTGGACAATGCATATGCTGCTATTATCTGGCTTTATTGTAATTACAAAGTAGTTTATTAACCTACATCATAAACATACGGGGTTGCAGAAACTTAAAGTAACTTCATACTGCAAATAGATTAATTTAAATTAATTTACATTCCTTCTCACTTCCTCCCCAAGCCATTATTCTTGCAAAATTGAGTGTAGTGACACAAATGAAAGTAAATTTATAAATAAAGCTTTCTATTTGGTTGGTCTGTGGCCCAATCAAAATGCTTCCATGGCCCACTGGTTGAGAACCACTGGTTTAGAACCAAAAATCAATTATGTCCATAAACATATTGCTAAACTATGGCACATATGCTTTAACACTAAACGACACAAGGAAGACAATCAAGCATGTACATTCATGTTTGTTTCCTAACTGTCAACATCCCCTGCATGCTGTTTTTTGTTGTTTAAAGCACAGTAGCCCCAAATCTGCAAACACCTTGTCGTAAAGGGCGACCAATTGAAGGATGTTGATGTTGAAGATATTTTCAATAACTAACTGCTTAAGTAGCCTGTACTTGGTATAACGGAGAAAGAGCATTAGTCAAGAATAATCTAAAATATAAAATTTGTCATCTGTTTTTAACCAACAGCTAAAGTTAGAAAGCTATTGACCGATAACGACATATAAGCAACAATTTTTGTTAAAAAAAAACTGGGTTAAATTCATAGACCAGTCCTTTAAACCTGGGACCCTAGGAAAGCCATGATCCCAGGGGCCTTGAAAGTGCACAACAATTTGCCACACAAGGCGCCATGTTGCTACAATGTCGATCTTAGTGGGAAATAGCAAAACAATTATTCGCAAGTAGACATTAGGTAATCAAAAAAGAAATCACGAAAAAGTCTAGAAATCCTTTGAGCTTGGTCAGTTTTTTTGAAAACTGAAAAAAGAGATCAGTTTTCTCAAGTGGTTAGATACCACTGACCAATGAACGTATCACTTGCATGAACCCGAAATTTAAGTCTGAATTAGGCCCGTTGTGAAGTCAAACTAGAATCAAGCCAGTTTTGTTAAGCGCAAGCCGAAACCCGACTTGACAGGTCCGTATAAAACAAAACAAAATTTATGTCCATCAACTTATTACTTAACTTGGCACATATCTCCTCCCATTAAAAATACAAGGAAGTTACACACACACAGACATTTACGCTTGTTTCCATATTGTCAACATCCTCTGCAGGAGGCCGAACTGAGAGTTTCAATTGCCGCATTTGCACGACAAAACATAATATTTTGCAAATGACAAAAACAAATGCTCAAGTCACCCAAACTTGCACGAGTTTGTTTAAGTTTGTAACAAAAACAGCATTCTTTAGTAAAAGTTAAAAGATGGTTGTTTTAACCAAGTATCATATTTCGTTATTGCACGACAGTTGGTACTTTCAATAATCACTCAAACAATAAATGTAAGTGATGAACTGTTTTCCAATGTCTTCTTACATCTTTAAGGTTGGACTTATAATCAACGCCAGCAGACCAACGACCCGATAAGTTGTTTCTTAGGACAATTTCAAGACACGTTTCTGTCTGCAAGGTTTAATTGTTTTGAAAGTGCCTTTCCATAGGGTACGCAAAAGATTTTCAAATAATAGTTTCTTCCTAAAATTGAGATGACTTTATATATTTTTTGGTAAAATTCAAAACGGTCATGTAAGCCTGGGGATTTTGGCCGCTTCCAAAACGATAACATGTTTCCTTTGACTCCAGCACAGCCAGAATTCCTGAAGTCCAATGTTAATTAATTATCAACATCCTTTTTAGGAAGGCGAACTACGAGTTTCTATTGTGCAATTAACGTGTGACAAACCCTATGTTTGCTGGAAAAGCTGTTGGAAGGTTATAAAAGCCCGCAAGTTTTGATATACCATTTGTACCCAATAGTTTAAGATTTGAATGCAAATCTGTACTCAAAAATGGATCGACGACTTTGTCTTGTGGTTTTGATGGCAGTTGGACTTTTGTGTCTCATTCAAGAAGCTGAAGGTTCTATCCCTAGGATTTCGTGGCCCATCTTTGGAGACAGGTAAACCTGGCTCAAATAGAATATTTCACTGCAAGCATTGAGTCATTTCACTACTAAAAATGGCAACGTTAATTCGTTCGATCTTTAGTTATCTCGTTTCAAAACGTCTTTTTTCTGTTTGCTGTAACATTGCCAATGATCCAAGGTACGATTTGGAAGAACTTGAAGACGTATTGAACGATCTTGGATGGCGACAAGATGGGGACTTCTCTTTGGGTGAACATAACTTCTCTTTGGGTGACAAGGACCACGAATGGAAAAACTTGGGATAGCAAACTTTACAAGGTGAACTTCGGTCATAGATGGTGTTAACAATAAAATTATATCTCGATTCAGTAACGAAGTATCATTCCGATGACGAAACGCATTAAACGTTTTTTCTTTCAGGCCCAACGATGACCCGTTACCAAAAAAACAGCAGAATTGTCCAAGAAATAAAACCTTTAATAAACACTTGCAATGCATTTCCCGCGTATTTCAATCTTAAAGCAAAGTCAAGTTTAAAAGTTATATCAAACAAATGCATTATTTGTGCCCTAAACACTATCACATGGACATGTTAGAAAAAAACACGCGCACAAGTTTATGCTGTAGGAAGAAAATATGTTAAATATGTAAATATGCTCCAACACTAAACGACACAAGGAAGATAACCAGGCATGTGCATTCATGCTTGTTTCCTAACTGAGCACATTCCCTGCAGGAAGTCAAACTAAAAGTTTCCATTGCAGCATCCACACACGACAAACCAGTATGTTTTGCACGTGACTTAAATAAACGCATAATCAAGACACTCAAACTCCGACGATTTTGTTTGAATCTGTTCCGGAAATAGCATTTTGTTCGCAGGGTTTGGCAAAAAGCTGGAAGTTTTTACAACACAATATTTTTAAAAATGACAGTTGGTTCATTAAGCGTTTATATTGAGCAAATATAGTATGACATGAAATGGTTATTTTAATAATTTTGTTGTTATTTTAAGGGTTTTCAAACAAGTTGGCCTAAAAAACATTCAAAGCGCCGTTCAACAGTTTTTCCCAATAAAACAACCTAAACTACAGGTATAACATTGATCAAGTCTAATGCCGATCTAAACTTGCACCCAAATCTGCTAGTTGTTTCCAAATGTCAACATGTTTTTGACGCATGAGTACGTTTCCAAACTGGGTCACTTTGACTGATCAAATCTTGTGTTAAGAAAAGAAAACTAACAGAGATGTAAAAATAGTTTGAATTGAAACGCCTTATGCATGTAATGTAAATTGGAACTTGTGCTGATAACGAACATGTTATTGTTTGTTGTTTAAAGCATAATAGTTTCTTCTCTGCAAACATCCGTTGAAGGCAGATATCCCTTTATCCTTTAGCAAACATCCTTTATCACTTTATAATGGACACGTGACAAATCGGTAACAAGCCGAATTAATGTGGAAAATCTGTCAAATTAAAAGGAACTAATTTGCATATATCAACTACTATATAAATTGCCAAGCCACTGGTATCACAAAGTTTGACTATCTGTGCTACAACAATGAACGTGACATCTTTGCTTGTGATGCTGCTGGCTGTTGGACTTCTGTGTCCTATTCAAGTGGTTGAAGGCAGTCTACGCTACCGACCTTCCAGTAACAAAGGGGCCGCAGTTCTCGCCCAAATCTACAAACACCTTGTCGTAAAGGGCGACCAATTGGAGGATGTTGATATTGAAGAAATTTTCAATAACTAACTGCTTAAGTAGCCTTTACTTGAGGTAACGGAAAAAGAGCATTAGCGAAGAATAAACTGAAACATAAAATGTGGTTTTTAAGAGTTAGAAAGCTTTTGTCAGACATATAAGCAACGTTTTTTGTAATAAGAAACCGAGTTAAAGTCATAGACCAGTCCTTTGAACCTGGGGCCCCAGAAAAGTCATGATCTCAGGGGCCTTGTAAGTGCACAACAATTTGCCACACAAGGCGCCATGTTTTGCTCAATGTCGATTTTCGTGGGAACATGCAAAACAATGAATTTTATTTCTTATTCGCAAGTAGACAAAAGGTAATCAAAAAAATTCACGAAAAAGTCTAGAAAACGTTTGAGCTTAGAAAAATAGGTCAGTTGCCAAAAAATAGGTCAAAAATAGGACATATCACTTACATGAACTCGAAATTATATTTTTTTAAAGTCTGAATTAGGCCCAACATTGTTGAAATTAGGATTGGCCCATTCTCAAGTCAAGCCAGAATCAAAGCCGTTTTGTTAAAGCTCAAGCACAAACCCGACTGGAAAAGATCGGCCCGACTTACAGTTTCGTTCATAACTAAACACAATTTATGTCCACAAACTTATTGCTCAACTTGCCACATATGTTCTTGCACTAAACGGCACAAGGAAGTTAACCATACAAGTACATTCATGTTTGCTTCCATATCGCCAACATCCTCGGGAGGAAGCCAAACTGAGAGTTTCCATTGCAGCATCCGCACACGACAAACCAGTATGTTTTGCAGATGACAGATGAACAAATCCATAAGGCCACTATAACTGCTACGATTTGGTGTAAATTTGTTCCGAAATAACATTCTGTTCGCAAGATTGGGCAAAAATCTGATTGTTTAAACTACACAATATATTTAGATGTGACAATTGGTTCAATCAGTGGCTAAAAATAACAATAACATGAAGTCATGTCCTGTCTCCAAACTGATCAGGGGCGGCTCGTGCGAGGGGGCTGCGGAGCTGCAGCACCCCCAGTATTTTTACTTGACATTCCTATTCCAAGTTGTTATACCAAACAATCTTTACATATAGTTTTTATGTTTGATCAGTGTATACTAAGAATAACTTTTATGGCATTAATCGGCATTTTATTAAAATAAAATTAATAAAAATTTTGTATTATTTAAAAATTAAAATAATAATAATAATAATAATAATAAGTTATCTATGGCGGAGCTGCAGCTCCAGTTTCGTGACGTTTCATGACGTTTTCAGTTGTGCGCATGCGCACTTGAAAAAGCTACATGCCGGGCGAAATAGGCGAGAGGGGGCTGTGGCTCGCGCAGCCCCTCCCGTGACGTAGCGCTAGTTGTGTTGTCTGCTTCGCGTCAGTGAGCTCCAAAGCCAAACCCGTGTACTGTGTTTTTAAGTTCGACAGTGAGTGCAGTTAAATAATTATTTTGCTATCATTAAATTTATTGTTTGACTGTTAGTCGTGACTTTTTAAGATGACTGTAAGTGGGTTTCAGTTTTTACAGTTATCATTGAATTGAATAAGTGTATCTAACACCTTGAAAAAGAAAAAAGGTCATCTAACACCTTTTAAAGTCACAATTAACCTTTATAATAAATAACTGAATTAAAAAGATTGATGAAAGTATGGGACAAAAAATCTGCTACTCAAATGCCATGCAGGAATAAGCAACAACAAGAAATACTCAGTTTTAGTTCCTAATGCTACCAAAAAAAATTAAATTTGTGACTGTGAAGTTAAATGCCTCACTGAAATTCAGGCAATATCAAATGCAGAACAAACAACTGCAAGCAACAGGAATTTTGAAATGAAGACAAAAAAAGAGTGAAGACAATTTAAAGTGTGGATTTCTTAACACACCATGTGGACAGTATTTGCAACCAAGTGCAATCATGTGTATTGATATAATGGACATGTACTGTTTGTCTAATCTAAACAGTAGCTGCTAAATTGCTTCACAGGAAGTGTTTCTTAAGAATGAACATTCTACAGACAAGATAGTAGTGACACCAAGCACGTCCTATTGTTGACAAAGAAAAGCTAGTTACTCAAATGAAAATGTTTCTGTAGATCTGATGTTCATGATTACTTTAAAACAAATAATTAATCTAGAGATGATGTTTTGGTTAAATTACTAGGATGAAAAATCCTTTTTGCTGTTTTCATAATTCCTTCAAAGGCAAAACAGTTCTTTTTAACACTGAAAAGGATGCCAATTTTTCTGGGGAACACCAATATTTCCAAAAGACTTGCACTTGCAGTGCTAGTACTAAATAGAAAAACAGTTTCTTAGTTATCATTTGGGATTAAGGAAGAAGCTATCAATTATCATGCCCAAACTATAACTTCATGATTCATTTTGGTTGGAAAAAGGAAGCACAAGATTTAATAATATGGTTTAAATTTAAGTGAGAGTGTTGTAAATTTTAAAGCTTGAAGGCGTTTTGCACTTAAAAAAGAAATTATAAGCTATTTGCCAGCAAGCAGCAATTATAGCAGTTAAGAAACTAAAATACAATTAATAGTCTGTACACAAAAATTCAAGAAAGATGTTTAAATGAACAAGTTCTGAAACCAATGTAATGTGGTTGTTAAATTTGTTAGTTATGATACCAATAAAAAGCTGTATGGCTAGTTTTTTTTTGTCACAATAATCTGTGAAGTGTCATAGAATATGTTGAAAACGCTGACTGTGGCTAAATTTACTTAAATGAAACCTGACAATTTTTGTTGTCGAACTGAAATACTTCGACCTTTTTCGACTCATTTATATCTATTTTTTCTATTACTTTTTTTTCTATATTCCTGTTGTGTTTTACCGTATTTACAACCGCTTCGTTTCGAAGCTGTGCCACGTGTGCTTTTGTTTTTCACATTATTACTGAACGTTATTGTGTTTGGCCCGTCGCTGTGCAAGTAAACAAAATACACAAATGATGCCGTCTGCTGTTTACACTCGTGTACATTATTGCGTAACAAAAATTACGTCACAATGGAGTTGCTAATTAAGATTTGTATTACTTGTTTTTCTGCACAAAACAAATGGCTAGAAAACTAGAAATGTAGCTTTTCAATATATTGCCAACTCATATATATTCAGTAGAGGGGGGGGCAGCACCCCCACAAATTTCAGGCACGAGCCGCCACTGAAACTGATGCAAGGAGTGAGTGGCAAAACCAGGATAGCATTATTGGACAGATAGACTTCACCTAATAGTGTTTGCCATTAAAACTATAACTGACTTCAGTAATGAAATGTATTATGCAAGGATAAAACACATTGTAACGAGGTTCTTGTTTTTTGTTTGTTTGTTTTTATTTCAGGCTTAACAATGACCCGTACCGGTCAACTGCTTTATCCAAGAAACACAATCTTCAATAAAAACTTGTTATACATGTTCGCAGCGTATTTCAATCTCACAGCAATATCAAGTTAGGAAGTTTTATCCGACAGAAGCATCATTTGTGCACAAACCGTATTACTGACACTAGCACATAGGCTCTCACACTAAAGATGTTACAAAGGGACCGCACACGCAAGTTCAGCTTGATGCTTCTTTCTGGTTTCTTCCGACAAAATTAAAGATAATTAAGACATATTACTGCAAATTTATCTATTCTTAATTACTTTGAAGTACACTTAACGATTTTTAAACACTTGTTTCCCCAATCCCAAGATGACTTTATATTAGCAATGTTGTGTAAAAGCAATATAGGTTGTGTAACCCCGGCTTTAAGTCGCTTGCAAAGTGTTGAACAACATGCTTGCTTTAACACTAGCACATATGCTTTACAGTAAAATGTTAATGAGGAGCCAGAATTCACCATATGCAATGTTAATTAATTGTCAACATCCTTTTTAGGAAGGCGAACTACGGGTTTCTATTGTGTAATTAACGTTGACAAACCCTATGTTTGGTGGAAGAGCTGTTGGAAGGTTATATAAGCCGCAAGTTTTGACGAGACATTTATACCCAATAGTTTGAGATTTGGATGTAAATCTGTGCTCAAAAATGGATCGACGACTTTGTCTTGTGACTTTGATGGTAGTTGTACATATGTGTCTCATTCAAGAAGCTGAAGGCCTTATTTGGCCTTTCTCGGGAGATTTTGCCCATCTCATTCAAAAAGCTGAAAGCACAGACATACTTCGGAATGATTTGGCCCTCTTGGGAGACAGGTAAGCCTGGCTTAAATTAAGAATATTTCACGGTAAGTTAAAACATAAAAGCATGGATGAAAGCATCTATTCGCCACTAAAAATGGCGAAGTTGTTTCATTCGGTCTTAAGATATACCGTTTTAAACGTGTTTCATTGTTTTGTTATAACATTGCAAATTATCCAAGGTACGATTTGGAAGAACTTGAAGACATATTAAACGATCTTGGATTGGTTCACGATAAGGACCTCGGATGGAAACATTAGCGAGACTTTGGATAGCACAATGGACTTCTGCCGATGTACGGTGTTTGACGATCAAACTATAACTTGCTTCAGTAACGAAGTATATTTTACATTTTGCAAAGTGTTAACGAAATGTAACGTATTTCTTTTTTTGGTTTGTTTTTTAGGTTCAATGATGGTCAGAAAACAAAGTAAAACAACATTACTCAAGAAATAAAACTGTTAATAAAAACTTGCAATGTGTTCCCAGCGTATTTCAATTTGCTAGCAATATCAAGTTAGGATGTTCCAATAGATAGACGCATTATTTGATGCATAAAACGTATTGCTAAACAATAGCACAAATGCTCTCACACTAAACAATGTAAGAACAGGACAACAAGTTTGGGTAGTAGGGAGAAAATTATTTGGAGATTGTGTAAACTGTAACAGGCGATTTAATTTTTACTACAAAGTCGTTCTTACTATGGACAATCATAGTACGCGAGGCACATTACAGGCGTTTTTCCGACTCAAGTCGGTCTCTCAAGCATTCCCAAATGGCAAGGCACAGGCTAGAATATCTACCCTGCGGTGGGATTCGAACCTTGGGTTCGAAGTCTTGTCGGGACTCGCTCTCTACCAACTGAGCTACAAAGGCTTAATGGTGAACCATCCGAAAGTCGAATCACAAGCATCGTTGCCTGCAATGTATGCTGCACAAGTCAGCTTCGTAGCAGGGGATCGCCAGTTCGTACTATGATTCATAGATGAAAATGCCGTGATCGCTGGTCTCCATGAACGCTTGAGGGCTGGTCTCTGCAAGAATGTATGTTCATCTTCGCATATTATGAACGGGAACGTTTTTCTAAGTTTCATAGCTTTAGGTAAGGATATTATTTAATCAAAAAGTTTTATTTCACGTAAAAGTCCGGAAAGCTTTTTATCTCATGGAAAGGGTCAGTCGCTTAGAAGGGTTGGGAACCACTGACAAATAGAAATATCACTTACATATACCGGGCTGAGCTCCAAGAGTTATTGTTTGAAACCTGAATCAGGCCCGAAAGTTGGTGAAATATTTCTGTTTTTACGAAACATAAATAAACATTTTAAGTTATGGAATTAACTGTAAACTAATGCAAGGATTGAGTTGGAAGAACTTGAAGACATACTAAATAATCTTGAATTGAAACATGGTGAGGATTTGGGATGGAAGTAATGAAATATATTTTCCAAGGATGAAACGCATTGTAACGAGTTTTTGTTTTTTGTTTGTTTGTTTTTATTTCAGGCTTAACAATGACCCGTACTCAGCAAACTACTTTACCCAAGAAATACAACCTTCAATAAAAACTTGTTATATATGTTCCCAGCGTATTTCAATCTCACAGCAATATCAAGTTAGGAAGTTTTATCAGACAGAAGCATCATTTGTGCACAAACCATATTGCTGACACTGGTACATATGCTCGCACACTAAAGATGTTACAAAGCGATCACACACGCAAGTTTAACTTAATGTTTCTTAGGACAAAAAAATAGGTCCGTTTTGGAACCACTTGAGGACGTTCTAAACGATCTTGAATTGGAACGTGATCTGGACTACCTATGGCGAAATGACCAGGATTTCAATGGAAAGCCTTGGGATAGCAACTTTGTAAGGTGAACTTCGGTCCTAGATGTTGTTTAACAATAAAACTATATCTGGATTCTATAATGTTATTTTTATTTTTTCCAAAGTTAAACGCATTGTAACGTTTTTTTTTGGGCTCAACGATGACCCGTAACAAAGAAAAACAGCAAAATTAACCAAGAAACAAAACCTTTAATAAAAACTTGCAATTCTTACCCGCTTATTTCAATCTCAAAGCACTGTCAAGTTCAAAAGTTATATCAAACAGAAGCATTACTTGTGCACTAAACAGTACCACATGAAAGAAGTTAGAAAGAAACCACGCGCGCAAGTTTAGGTTGTAGGAAAGTTACGTTAAGCAACGTTTTTAACTTTAGGACATATAACATATAACTGTTAATATGAGGCATTACAAATAAACAACCGCTATACAGTCAATCGCCAATAAATCTAAATTGAAAGACCACATTCCAAAAACTTACTAGTAGGACTTTCATCTCTCTAAGAAAGCAAAAAATCATTTTTTGTGCGTGCCAGTTGTCTTTACGATAAAATACACTTTTGTTAATGGAAAAAATGTTGGGCCTTAATGTCAGTAATGGCAGACAAACAAAACCGTAATAAAATTTATTTGGAAGTAATTCTTTTTTCCAAACTGAAAAATGCTCCAATTAAACTAAAATGACCCCCTTACTGATATACTTAAAAAACATTTTACTTTGACAACTAAACCTTTTTACTTTTGTAACCATTGTAAAAATGTAACAAGTTTTTTATAAATTTGTAAACAAACACTTTCAAATTTGGTTTGGTCGCAAAAACTATTTCAAAAACTTGCAGGCCCAAATTTTTGTCACTCACTGTAAGTACGCATATATTTCAAAATTTGATCAAAACGGAGCCATTTTTGCTTGATACTTAAAAACTATGAGCAGTGCGCCTTATTACCTTCCATGCCTACATACCTTCAGGTACCTTACTTCAATTAGGTGATCCAATGAATATAAACAACAAATCCTGCGGGAAAAAAAACAGGCAGCTCGACAGCGCACTCTTATTGTGGCTATAACACTTGCAGGCATTGCCTGCCAATCGAAGATAAAAATTAACCGAACAAATTTATATTACCACTTATTTGATCTGTTTTTAAGACAAGGAAAATAATGCTTATTTCAAGATACTTATTAACTGGAAATCAGTGTTGTTTTCAGCATTGTCTTTAAAAACTTATCCGGACACCACATAAAAAACACTATAATGACACCATATGCATGCTTATGAAGTATTGCAACTAAATAGTGTATTTTGCCTATATCCAGACATGGGGTCGAATACACGCGTCCTGTATTCGAATACTTTACGAATACCTGCATGACTGTATTCGAATTCATGAATACTTTGGTAATTTTTGAGTGACAGCAAACGAATTGTATTCGAATAATGCGAGTCAGGCATTCGTATTCACGAATTGTTTGGTAATGTTAAGGTTGCAGCAATTCGAATTGTATTCGAA
Source organism: Phallusia mammillata (assembly GCF_965637545.1). NCBI lineage: Eukaryota > Metazoa > Chordata > Ascidiacea > Phlebobranchia > Ascidiidae > Phallusia > Phallusia mammillata. The sequence goes on from NC_137253.1 coordinate 6,747,594, forward strand.
TAACACGCGTCAAGTATTTGTATTCGTGATTAGTTGACCAAAAAACTACAACGTGTAATTCGAATACTATTCGAATAAACCCCAAATGTGTATTCGTTTTCATGAATACTTACGTACTTTTTTAGATGTAGCAAGCGAATTGTATTCGAATTAATAGTTCCAGTTATTTGTATTCACGAATTGTTCAGTCGTTGTCAAAAGCAAACAATTCGAATAGCATTCGAATGCACCGATTTGGGTATTTGTAGTTGCGGAAAATAAAAAAAATAAAAGCGCCCCAAACTCGAACAAAAAGTAACATTTAGGTTTATGAATTGCAAATTTATTGGTAAAAATGTAAAACAAAGAGCTTTGTTTTGCCACATTAGCTTGACTGATGTAATTAACATGAGATTTGTGCTTCATAAACACGCCATGTGCTGAGAACAACCTAAAGTTGCAAGCTTTGTAACACAATTCCATTTATGTAACGTCACAAACAGACTTCTATCTGTCATTGTTTCGTAACATAAACAAAACTTGTCAAATCAGGTCACAGATCATTGCCAATTTGAATTGTATTCGAATTTATTTGGCAAAAATATGTGACAACATATTCTCGACTACTCTTAGTCTGGAGGTAATTGACCATTCGAATTGTATTCGTAAAATGTAGTCATGTATTCGATTTTAAGAATTGTTACGTTGCCAAAGACCGACCACAATTCGAATTGTATTCGTAAAAATGTAGTCATGTATTCGAGTCTACGAATTGTTACGTTGCCAAAGACGGACAACAATTCGAATTGTATTCTTAAAAAATTATCGTGTATTCGAATTTGCAAATTCTTAGGTTGGCAAAGACCACAACAATTCGAATTGCATTCGAATGAATTCACTCAAGCGTTTGTATTCATGAATTGATGGTTCAAAAGTTAACATCAACTATTCGAATTGTATTCATTCATTATTGAACGAAATCCAAAATCATTCGAATACAGAACGAAGGTGGTAAAACCTGTATTCGAATGCATTCGAATACGAATGATGAATATGAATTGCCCCATGTCTGCCTATATCACATCCAGATAGTCTGGTTTAGTCAGGTGCTCGTGTTTTTGCATGAAAATACCTTTGAAAATATGTTTTCTGAATTTGTCTATGTAACCGGAAAAATGGACAGAAAGCTTGGTACTTACTTGAAACTGTTTTGCTTAGTTCACTTAAAGAGAACAGAAAATGTAATAAATATTACTGAGCAGGTTTATGATACTTCGTTAAACGTGTTTTCAAGATAAACTGAAGTGTTCGACTTTAAGCTAGAATGGAGATCCAAAAGTTGGTAAAAATGCAACAAAAATGAAGCCAAGCCCGTTTTATTCAAATCCCGATTGCGACTCGAAAGGACCGGCCCGACTTACAACATTGTTTAGACCAGCGGTTCCCAAACTGGGGTTCGCGGTCCTTTAGGGGTCCGTGAGGCAATTTTGGGGGGACCGCGAAGCGGGTAAAGTAATTCCATAATCTTATTTAGCGTTAGTTTGTGGCACTGAATAAGTTTAAATCAAGAGAATTGAGAAATCGACTGTCTCCATTGCTAAACAATAGCCTTTATTGAATGACAACTATCAAAAATGCAATTGTTCGCCCACAATCGTAATGCTTTTTGTCTTGTATGTGATGTCATAAGCTGTCTTTGGATGTTTATTATGTGCAATTTTGCAAAACTAGCTAAAATTCTGCAATCAACTTTCGTTTTTATGAAATACACATTCCAGCTTAAGGACCGCGAGCCCTCGAAATAATGGCAAAGGGACCGTTTTGACAAAATAATGAAAAAGTTTGGGAACCACTGGTTTAGACCAAAAACCAATTATGTCTATTAACGTATTGCTAAACTTTGGCACATATGCTCTGACACTAATCGAGCAAGGCATGTGCATTCATGTTTGTTTCCTAATTGACAACATCCCCTGCAGGAAGCCAAACTAAGAGTTTCCATTGCAGCATCCACACACGACAAACCAGTATGTTTTGCAGGTGACTTAAATAAACGCATAATCAAGACACTCAAACTCCTGCGATTTTGTTTCAATTAGTTCAAATAATAGCATAAATAGCATTAAATTTAAGGTGACTTGATATTCTCTGTTAAAAATCAACATGGTAAAGTAAAACAGGGGCTTTATGTCATTGTACAATGACAATTATGCTTCCTATAACACCAACACATATGGTCTAAAGTAGAATATTACTGAGGGACCATAATTCCAGAATTGAAATGTTATTCATTTGTCAACATCCTTATCAGTAGGGCGAAATCTAAGCGTTTCTATTGAGCAAATAAAGTATGGTATGCAACCATATGTTTAATGAGAAAGCTGTTGAAATGCTATATAAACCCGCGGGATTTGTTGACCCAGTTATACCTCATAGTTTTAAAATATTGGTGCAAACCTGTACTTAAACAATGGACCGACGATATTTGCTTGTGACTTTCATGGTCGTTGGACTTTTGTGTATCACCCATGAAGCTGGAGCCTCTTTAGGCATAAGCGTAGGGTGGGGAATGCCAATCTTCGATGACGGGTAAAGCTGGCGATAATCAGTAGTATTTCTAAGCAAATCTAAAATATAAAAATATAGGGCTACTAAGTGATGAGTAAGTTGCAGACAGTGTACGGCTTTTCGCCCTGTATGGTCTCTTCATTGTATCTGGTGGCATGACGTTAATTAACCGTACAGACTAGCAATAATGTAACCAGATTAGTTTGTTGAGTGTAACAGACTGCAATAATTAAAAAATCCGATGAACGGCAGGGCACTTAAATTGCCGCACCCGCTTACACCAGCATATGGGTCCAACGCTTGTCACCAGCTACACCGAGGGGCCTTGAAGGTCAAAACAGTGTGCATTGTCCAAAGCTAATACAGTTTCAGTAATCGCCGAATTTCCTATGACTAAAATTGTCCCCTAAAATCAGTTATCTCTTTGGTTTTTTTTTACCTTTTAAACAGATATATTTATTTTATGCTTTTAACTCTTAAATTACCTAAGGATTGAGTTGGAAGAACTTGAAGACGTATTAAACGATCTTGGATGGAAACATTTTGAAGACCTCGGATGGAAACATTAGCGAGACTTTGGAATGCACAATTGACTTCGGCCAATGTACAGTGATTAAAAATAAAACTATAACTTGCTTCAGTAACGAAGCATATTTTTCAACCCATTGTAACGTGTTTCTTGTTTTTTTAGGCTCAACGATGGTCAGATAACAAAACTAAAACAACATTACTCAAGAAATAAAACTGTTAATAAAAACATGCAATGTGTTCCCAGCGTATTTCAATTTGCTAGCAATATCAAGTTAGGAAGCTTTATTAGACAGACTCATCAATAGGTACACAAACCGTGTTGTTACCACTAGCACATATGCTTTCACACTAAACTTCCAACATTGTTTAGAACAGTGGTTCTCAACCTTTTTACTTTCGTGGCCCACTTTCATTGCACAAAAATTCTGTGGCCCAGTAAATTTTTATGATAGAAAGAAAACAACTATAAAATAGGTTTTGGGAAATCTTTATTTCCAGGTTAAAATCAGTTGTCAGTTTCTGGTTTATAAAATTTATTTATAAAATTATAAAATAGGTTTAAAACAAAAACTGCAGAACATATTTCAAACAGATTAAAAACTTGATGCAAAAATCATAAAACAGCACTTTCCCTTCTTTAATCAAGCACTTTCAGTCACGACCGGATAATTGGACAATGCATATGCTGCTATTATCTGGCTTTATTGTAATTACAAAGTAGTTTATTACATCATAAACATACGGGGTTGCAGAAACTTACTTCATACTGCAAATAGATTAATTTAAATTAATTTACATTCCTTCTCACTTCCTCCCCACGCCATTATTCTTGTAAAATTGAGTGTAGTGACACAAATGAAAGTAAATTTATGAATAAAGCTTTCTATTTGGTTGGTCTGTGGCCCACTGGTTTAGAACCAAAAATCAATTATGTCCATAAACATATTGCTAAACTATGGCACATATGCTTTAACACTAAACGACACAAGGAAGACAATCAAGCATGTACATTCATGTTTGTTTCCTAACTGTCAACATCCCCTGCATGCTGTTTTTTGTTGTTTAAAGCACAGTAGCCCCAAATCTACAAACACCTTGTCGTAAAGGGCGACCAATTGAAGAATGTTGATATTGAAGATATTTTCAATAACTAACTGCTTAAGTAGCCTGTACTTGGTATAACGGAGAAAGAGCATTAGTCAAGAATAATCTAAAATATAAAATTTGTCATCTGTTTTTAACCAACAGCTAAAGTTAGAAAGCCTTTGACCGATAACGACATATAAGCAACAATTTTTGTTAAAAAAAACTGGGTTAAATTCATAGACCAGTCCTTTAAACCTGGGACCCCAGGAAAGCCATGATCCCAGGGGCCTTGAAAGTGCACAACAATTTGCCACACAAGGCGCCATGTTGCTACAATGTCGATCTTAGTGGGAAATAGCAAAACAATTATTCGCAAGTAGACATTAGGTAATCAAAAAAGAAATCACGAAAAAGTCTAGAAATCCTTTGAGCTTGGTCAGTTTTTTTGAAAACTGAAAAAAGAGATCAGTTTTCTCAAGTGGTTAGATACCACTGACCAATGAACGTATCACTTGCATGAACCCGAAATTGTAAGTCTGAACTAGGCCCATTGTGAAGTCAAACTAGAATCAAGCCAGTTTTGTTTAAGCGCAAGCCGAAACCCGACTTGACAGGTCCGTATAAAACAAAACAAAATTTATGTCCATCAACTTATTACTTAACTTGGCACATATCTCCTCCCATTAAAGATACAAGGAAGTTACACACACACAGACATTTACGCTTGTTTCCAAATTGTCAACATCCTCTGCAGGAGGCCGAACTGAGAGTTTCAACTGCCGCATCTGCACGACAAAACAGAATATTTTGCAAATGACAAAAACAAATGCTCAAGTCACCCAAACTTGCACGAGTTTGTTTAAGTTTGTAACAAAAACAGCATTCTTTAGTAAAAGTTAAAAGATGGTTGTTTTAACCAAGTATCATATTTCGTTATTGCACGACAGTTGGTACTTTCAATAATCACTCAAACAATAAATGTAAGTGATGAACTGTTTTCCAATTTAATGTCTTCTTACATCTTTAAGGTTGGACTTATAATCAACGCCAGCAGACCAACGACCCGATAAGTTGTTTCTTAGGACAATTTCAAGACACGTTTCTGTCTGCAAGGTTTAATTGTTTGGAAAGTGCCTTTCCATAGGGTACGCAAAAGATTTTCAAATAATAGTTTCTTCCTAAAATTGAGATGACTTTATATATTTTTTGGTAAAATTCAAAACGGTAATGTAAGCCTGGGGATTTTGGCCGCTTCCAAAACGATAACATGTTTCCTTTGACACCAGCACATATGCATTGCGAATGTTAATGAGGAGCCAGATTCCTGAAGTCCAATGTTAATTAATTATCAACATCCTTTTTCGGAATGCGAACTACGAGTTTCTATTGTGCAATTAACGTGTGACAAACCCTATGTTTGCTGGAAAAGCTGTTGGAAGGTTATAAAAGCCCGCAAGTTTTGATATACCATTTGTACCCAATAGTTTAAGATTTGAATGCAAATCTGTACTCAAAAATGGATCGACGACTTTGTCTTGTGGTTTTGATGGCAGTTGGACTTTTGTGTCTCATTCAAGAAGCTGAAGGTTCTATCCCTAGGATTTCCTGGCCCATCTTTGGAGACAGGTAAACCTGGCTTAAATAGAATATTTCACTGCAAGCATTGAGTCATTTCACGACTAAAAATGGCAACGTTAATTCGTTCGATCTTTAGTTATCTCGTTTCAAAACGTCTTTTTTCTGTTTGCTGTAACATTGCCAATGATCCAAGGTACGATTTGGAAGAACTTGAAGACGTATTAAACGATCTTGGATGGAGACATGATCGGGACTTCTCTTTGGGTGACAAGGATTTAGAATAGAAAAACTTGAGATAACAAACTTTACAAGGTAAACTTCGGACATAGATGGTGTTAACAATAAAATTATATCTCGATTCAGTAACGAAGTATCATTCCGATGACGAAACGCATTAAACGTTTTTTCTTTTTAGGCCCAACGATGACCCGTTACCAAAAAAACAGCAGAATTGTCCAAGAAATAAAACCTTTAATAAACACTTGCAATGCATTTCCCGCGTATTTCAATCTTAAAGCAAAGTCAAGTTTAAAAGTTATATCAAACAAATGCATTATTTGTGCCCTAAACAGTATCACATGGACATGTTAGAAAAAAACACGCGCACAAGTTTAGGCTGTAGGAAGAAAATATGTTAAATATGTAAATATGCTCCAACACTAAACGACACAAGGAAGATAACCAGGCATGTGCATTCATGCTTGTTTCCTAACTGAGCACATTCCCTGCAGGAAGCCAAACTAAAAGTTTCCATTGCAGCATCCACACACGACAAACCAGTATGTTTTGCACGTGACTTAAATAAACGCATAATCAAGACACTCAAACTCCGACGATTTTGTTTGAATCTGTTCCGGAAATAGCATTTTGTTCGCAGGGTTTGGCAAAAAGCTGGAAGTTTTTACAACACAATATTTTTAAAAATGACAGTTGGTTCATTAAGCGTTTATATTGAGCAAATATAGTATGACATGAAATGGTTATTTTAATAATTTTGTTGTTATTTTAAGGGTTTTCAAACAAGTTGGCCTAAAAAACATTCAAAGCGCCGTTCAACAGTTTTTCCCAATCATACAACATAAACTACAGGTATAACATTGATCAAGTCTAATGACGATCTAAACTTGCACCCAAATCTGCTAGTTGTTTCCAAATGTCAACATGTTTTTGACGCATGAGTACGTTTCCAAACTGGGTCACTTTGACTGATCAAATCTTGTGTTAAGAAAAGAAAACTAACAGAGATGTAAAAATAGTTTGAATTGAAACGCCTTATGCATGTAATGTAAATTGGAACTTGTGCTGATAACGAACATGTTATTGTTTGTTGTTTAAAGCATAATAGTTTCTTCTCTGCAAACATCCGTTGAAGGCAGACATCCCTTTATCCTTTAGCAAACATCCTTTATCACTTTATAATGGACACGTGACAAATCGGTAACAAGCCGAATTAATGTGGAAAATCTGTCAAATTAAAAGGAACTAATTTGCATATATCAACTACTATATAAATTGCCAAGCCACTGGTATCACAAAGTTTGACTATCTGTGCTACAACAATGAACGTGACATCTTTGCTTGTGATGCTGCTGGCTGTTGGACTTCTGTGTCCTATTCAAGTGGTTGAAGGCAGTCTACGCTACCGACCTTCCAGTAACAAAGGGGCCGCAGTTCTCGCCCAAATCTACAAACACCTTGTCGTAAAGGGCGACGAATTGGAGGATGTTGATATTGAAGAAATTTTCAATAACTAACTGCTTAAGTAGCCTTTACTTGAGGTAACGGAAAAAGAGCATTAGCGAAGAATAAACTGAAACATAAAATGTGGTTTTTAAGAGTCAGAAAGCTTTTGTCAGACATATAAGCAACGTTTTTTGTAATAAGAAACCGAGTTAAAGTCATAGACCAGTCCTTTGAACCTGGGGCCCCAGAAAAGTCATGATCTCAGGGGCCTTGTAAGTGCACAACAATTTGCCACACAAGGCGCCATGTTTTGCTCAATGTCGATTTTCGTGGGAACATGCAAAACAATGAATTTTATTTCTTATTCGCAAGTAGACAAAAGGTAATCAAAAAAATTCACGCAAAAGTCTAGAAAACGTTTGAGCTTAGAAAAATAGGTCAGTTGCCAAAAAATAGGTCAAAAATAGGACATATCACTTACATGAACTCGAAATTATATTATTTTAAAGTCTGAATTAGGCCCAACATCGTTGAAATTAGGATTGGCACATTCTCAAGTCAAGCCAGAATCAAAGCCGTTTTGTTAAAGCTCAAGCACAAACCCGACTGGAAAAGATCGGCCCGACTTACAGTTTCGTTCATAACTAAACACAATTTATGTCCACAAACGTATTGCTCAACTTGCCACATATGTTCTTGCACTAAACGACAGAAGGAAGTTAACCATACAAGTACATTCATGTTTGCTTCCATATCGCCAACATCCTCAGGAGGAAGCCAAACTGAGAGTTTCCATTGCAGCATCCGCACACGACAAACCAGTATGTTTTGCAGATGACAGATGAACAAATCCATAAGGCCACTATAACTGCTACGATTTGGTGTAAATTTGTTCCGAAATAACATTCTGTTCGCAAGATTGGGCAAAAATCTGATTGTTTAAACTACACAATATATTTAGATGTGACAATTGGTTCAATCAGTGGCTAAAAATAACAATAACATGAAGTCATGTCCTGTCTCCAAACTGATCCAAGGAGTGAGTGGCAAAACCAGGATAGCATTATTGGACAGATAGACTTCACCTAATACAGTGGTTCTCAAACTGTGGTACGCGTACCACTAGTGGTACGCCGGGACTTTTCAGGTGGTACGCGAGTAGCTTTCTGCGATACCTAATTTACGTCCACTCTAAAATTGCAACTCAACTGACCCAACTGATTAGCCCTGGTTTGGGCGAAATTCGTGTTTTTTGACTTTCTTTTGAAATTGCTAAATATGCTAGCCGGGTTGAGAAAATTGGCTTATTTCTTGGTATCTATTCAAACAGGGTTTGAGACATTAGGTGGTACGCAGCGATACAAAAAAATTTTCAGGTGGTACGCGACCCGGAAAAGATTGAGAACCACTGACCTAATAGATAGTGTTTGCCATTAAAACTATAACTGACTTCAGTAATGAAATGTATTATGCAAGGATAAAACACATTGTAACGAGTTTCTTGTTTTTTGTTTGTTTGTTTTTATTTCAGGCTTAACAATGACCCGTACCAGTCAACTACTTTATCCAAGAAGCACAACCTTCAATAAAAACTTGTTATACATGTTCGCAGCGTATTTCAATCTAACAGCAATATCAAGTTAGGAAGTTTTATCCGACAGAAGCATCATTTGTGCGCAAATCGGATCACTGACACTGGCACATATGCTCTCACACTAAAGATATTACAAAGGGACCACACAAGCAAGTTTAGCTTGATGCTTCTTTCTGGTTTCTTCGGACAAAATTAAAGATAATTAAAGACATGTTACTGCACATTTATCTATTCTTAATTACTTTGAAGTACGCTTAACGATTTTTAAACACTTGTTTTCCCAATCGTAAGATGACTTTATATTGGCAATATAGGTTGTGTAAAACCAGGGCTTTAAGTCGCTTGCAAACTGTTGAACAACACGCTTGCTTTAACACTAGCACATATGCTTCACAGTAAAATGTTCATGAGGAGCCAGAATTCATCAAGTGCAATGTTAATTAATTGTCAACATCCTTTTTAGGAAGACGGGTTTCTATTGTGTAATTAACGTGTGACAAACCGTATGTTTGGTGGAAAAGCTGTTGGAAGGTTATATAAGCCCGCAAGTTTTGACGAGACATCTATACCCAATAGTTTGAGATTTGGATGTAAATTTGTGCTCAAAAATGGATCGACGACTTTGTCTTGTGACTTTGATGGTAGTTGGACTTGTTTGTCTCATTCAAGAAGCTGAAGGCGTAATTTTCCCAAGCCACTTTTTCCCCAGCGATTTTGCCCATCTCAATCAAGAAGTTGAAGACAAATCTGCTTCGCCTTTCATTGGAGACAGGTATACACGGTTTTACGAATATTTTGGAGTAAAACTAAAACATAAAAGCATCGATTCCTTAAATGCAAAGTGTGCAGCAGACAATCTAATCTGTTCCGGCGTATAAATTTTGATCAGTGGGCTAGTGCACTGAAAGGTTGTGTCTCAACAAATCTGTTTCATGCCACAATTTGGCACAGAAGTTTCATAATCTGGCTACTCCAGCTCACTAGAAAGCCAATGTCTTGCAACCAGCTAATGAGAACTTACGGGTCGAAACAAGGTGCACTATTTAAAGCTATTATAGCTTCGGTAACTGAGGGTTTTCACGACAAAAAGTGACAACAACAAGTTATCTCATTCGGCCTTATTTATCTCGTTTGTAATGTGTGTGTTTTATATGTTTTTTTTACATCGCAAATGATCCAAGGTACAAGTTGGAAGAACTTGAAGACGTTTTAAACGATCTTGGATGGAAACACGATCACGACTTCTCTTTGGGTGACAAGGACCACGAATGGATAAACTTGGGATAGCAAACTTTACAAGGTGAACTTCGGTCATAGATGGCGTTTAACTTTAAAACTATATTTGGCTTCAGTAACGAAGTATCATTTCAAGGTTTAACGCGTTGTAACGTGTTTTCTAGGCTCAACGATGAACCGAAACAAAGAAAAACAGCAAAATTTCCCAAGAAACCAAAGTTTTAATAAAACTTGTCATGTATTTCCAGCGTATTTCAATCTTACAGCAATATCAAGTTAGGAAGTTATATCAGACAGAAGCATCATTAGTGCACTAAACCTATTTCTGAAAAGTAGCACATGAAAGATGTTTGAAAGAAACCACACGCGCAAGTTTAAGCGGTAGGATGAAAATGTTGTGCAAATTGTGCAACTAATTCTGGTTTGGGATAACCATCTGACCATTTAAACTTTACGATTACTTACAATTTCCTTTGAATTTCTACTAAGTACTAATAACAGCATCTAATGTTAAATGGGTAAAAAATCGAATGTCGCGTCCGTATATTACACCATATGTCATAATTTTATAAACGATGTCAGATTTTATAAATAACTCACTTCAATTAGGTGATCCAATAACTATACACAAATGTATGTTTTAAAAAGTTTTTTACTTGTTTTCAACATATGGGTTTTCATACTTGAAATCTGAGGAAAAACGATACTGATAACAAGATTTTAAATAGGCCACATCAATAGACGCCAACGCAATAGCAAATAACTGTTCGATCAAAAAAAATGGTTTCGTTTTTTTTGTAATGTAACGGTTGCGTAATCCAACATGGTTTGATTTCCACACAGACACAAGCTGATTTATTTTTTTGACTATAAGCGGTTACATATAGAAACATTACTCCAGCTAAGTGAAATTAAATAAATAAAAGTCATTAACCATTCAAAAAATCGAAACAATTAAATAAAAGTTCCAATCAACGGTCACTAAAACAGGCACCTCGACGATGCATTCATTACTGTGACCTTAACACGTTTAGGCATTTCCTGCCAACCGACGATAAAAATTAACCGAACAACTTTTATCACAAACTTATTTTAATTTAGTCTAAATTTGAACCGTTTTCTAAAAATGGAGACAACATGATCATTTCAAGAAACTTATTATCTGGAAATCAGTGTGTCGTTTTTAACATTGCCTACATTACATGAAAAAATTGCTGATGCAAGTCGTGTTTCAAAGAGGAAACAGGGAAAAACTATTTACTATAGAACTAGTATGAAGAAATACAATTATTTAGAAAAAAACGTTTGTCACTATACGGACACCTTATAAACGCATGCTTATGAAATATTGCAAAGAAATAGTATGTTTTGCATATCTTAAACCCAGATAGTCTGGTTTTTATTGTATTTTTCGACAATCAGGCGGCAGTCCGAGAAATGAAAATTGCCTTTGTCGTTCACGGGGTTCGAACCCACGATACTTCCGGGGACGAATCCCGATCAGGTGTATATGGGTCAGGCGCGCCAGGCCATTCGGCCAAGTTTCCCGCCCAAATAGTCTGGTTTATTCAGGTGCCTGTGTTTTTTTTTGCATAAAAATACATTAAGAAAACTACAAAGCCAAAGATGTGAGTCGTTTATTTTTTTTGTCAACTGAATGGAACGAATTACGGCTTTATTACCATCTTAAGTTATTGAGAACAAAACCAACGATTTCTGTGATTTGTGTGCCTCGGTCACGAGACCGTTGCTAAGCAACATTATTACCATCACAATGTAATTGTAGCAATAACCTGATGCTAAAGATATGAAGGAAAGACACTTGTTAATCTGCATCTGGTAAATGTTACGTCTATAAATGTAGATAAGGTCAAACAATGACTATACAACTTGGTTTTAGGTAAAAATTTAAGTAATTGTTTACGAAACTGAGTTTGCGACTTTTTGCGTAGCGGTGTGGTATGTCCGATAAGTTTTATGTTTATGCTTCAGACAAAAGGATGTAAGACAATAGTTGTGTCGGTTGGTATAAATAAATATACAAATGTAAAAAGTCATCCGCAATAGGAATTAAATAACAGATAGTCCCAAAGGTCTGTAAGAATAATTTTTGTGTACCCTAAGAATAATTTTTGACATACGGCGCTTTAATTACTGCTGCAAAGTCGTTCCTATTCCGAACAAGCACGTTTTATATTCATTCTATTTTTAAAATAGGAATATTATTTAATCAAACAAGTTCAATCCTAAGGAAATGTCCAAAAACCTTTGGATCAAAGACAAAGAGGTGAGTTGCAAAGAAGAGTTGAGAACCACTGACCAACAGACATATCATTTACTTATATTCCCGATTGCGACTCGAAAGGACAGGCCCGACTTACAACATTGCTTAAAACTCAAAACCAATTATGAAAACTTATTCATAAACTTATTGCTAAACTTTGGCACATATGCTCTAACACTAAACGACACAAGGAAGATAACCAGGCATGTGCATTCATGCTTGTTTCCTAACTGAGCACATTCCCTGCAGGAAGCCAAACTAAGAGTTTCCATTGCAGCATCCACACACGACAAACCAGTATGTTTTGCAGATGTGTTAAACAAATCTATAATCAAGACACTTAAGTCTACTTAACAAACAACAGTTTCATCAGTTTTCCAAATCAAACAATCTAAACTGCAGACGTAATATTTCTTAAGTCTGACGGCCAAAACTTGTACATAAACTTGTAAATCTGATATTTGTTCCACATGTTGTTAACAGATGTTTCCCAATTAAGCCACTTTGAACAGATTAAATATTACAATAAGAAAAGAGAACTATTACAGATGTAGAAATAATCTGAACTGAAATGCCTATTGCATGTTATGGAAATGGATTTTATTATTTTTGAAACTTTCGCTGATAAACAACATGTTGCTGTTGCTAGTTAAATGCAAATATAGGATGTTAAAAGCATAAGTTGCTTGTTTGCAAACATTCTTTGAAGCAAGCTGTATCATTGACACGTGACAAATCGGTAACAAACTTAAGGAGGAAAATATGTCCTATTAAAAGGAAATAATTTGTATGTATCAACTACTATATATACTACGATATTACCAAGCCACTGGTAAAACAAAGTTTGACTCTCTGTGCTACAACCATGAACGTACCATCGTTGTTTGTGATGCTTTAACCAACAGCTAGAGTTAGAAAGCTTTTATCAAGACATGTAAGTAACGCATTTTGTAAAAAAACCGGGTTCAAAGTCATAGATCAGTCCTTTAAACCTGGGGCTCCAGGGTGGTCATGATTCGTGCACAACAATTTGCCACACAAAGCGCCATTTCGCTACAATGTCGATTTCAGTAGGAGCAAGCAAAACAATAAATTTTGTTCACTTTTCGCAAGTAGACATTACATAATCAAAAAAAATCTAAAAATCGTTTCAACTTAGCCAAAAAAGGAGTTAGTTGTCTCAAAAGGTTAGATGGAATTGACCAATGAAAATATCACTTGCATGTACCCGGTATAAATCCGAAATTTAAGTCTGAATTAGGTCCAGTGTGAAGACAAGCGACAATCAAGCCAGTTTTGTTTAAGCGCAAGCCAAAACTTGACAGGACCGGCACGACCCACAGCTCCGTATAAATCGAAACAAAACATATGCCCATTAGCTTATTGCACAACTTGGCACATATGTTCTTGCACCGAACGACACAAGGAAGTTAACCATACAAGTACATTCATGCTTGTTTCCATATTATCAACATCCTCTGGAGGAGGCCGAACTGAGAGTTCCAATTGCCGCATCTGCACGACAAAGCAGAATATTTTGCAAATGACAAAAACAGATCCTCAGTCAAACTTCCATGAGTTTGTTAAAGTTAGTAACAAAAACAGCATTCTTTAGTAAAAGTTACAAAATGGCTGTTTTACCCAAGTATCATATGTCGTTATTGCACGACAGTTGGTACTTTCAATAATCACTCAAACAATAAATTTTAGTTATGGGCTGATTTCCAATTTAATCTTGTCTTACATCTTTAAAGTTGGACTTATAATCAACGTTAGCAGCCCAACGACCAGATAAGTTGATTCTTAGGACAAATTCAAGACATGTTTCCGACTGCAAAGTTTAATTGTTTTGAAGTTACCTTTCCATAGGTTAACAAAAATGTCGTTCAACTGGTGTTAATGTTAAACAAAAATACTAGTTGTTTCTATCCATAACTTGTATTTTCGCTGAAAATTTTAACACCAGTTGAACGACATTTTTGTTAAATATGCAACCTGGTGGACGAAAACGCCTGTACAGCATTTTCTTTCCATAGGTTACGCACAAAGATTTTCTAATAATTGTTTCTTTTCCAAAATTAAGATGAATTTGTATATTCTTCGGTGAAAATCAAAATAGTAATGTAAGCCTGGGAATTTTAATCGCTTGCAAAACGATAACATGTTTCCTTTAACTCCAGCACACATGCATTGCGAATGTTAAGGAGGAACCAGAATTCCTGAAGTGCAATGTTATCTAACTGTCAACATCCTTTTAAGGAAGGCAAACTTCCAATTTCTATTGTGGAATTAACGTGTAACAAACCCTATGTTTGCTGGAAAGGAAAGTTATAAAAGCTCGCAAGTTTTGGCGAGTCATTTATACCTCTCAGTTTGTACTCAAAAATGGATCGACGAATTTGTCTTTTGACTTTCTTTTGACGGACATTAGTGCCGCTTCATCGTTTTGCAACGGACGCTACTCTTTTCGGATGGCCTTTGTTATAATATAATTACTTTTCATGGTATCACGCTGTTCTTGCGCCTTTCGCTTGTTGCTTGCATTCGTCATTCATTGCTCTGAAGAAGTCCTACCGTTCTGGTGGACGAAACGTCAGCGAAAATACAAGTTATGGATAGAAACAACTAGTATTTTTGTTTAACATTAACACCAGTTGAACGACATTTTTGTTAAACCAGTATGTTTTGCAGATGACAGATGAACAAATCCATAAGGCCACATAACTGCTACGATTTGGTGTAAATTTGTTCCAAAATAACATTCTGTTGGCAAGATTGGGCAAAAAGCTGATTGTTTAAACTACACAATATATTTAGATGTGACAATTGGTTCAATCAGTGGCTAAAAATAACAATAACATGAAGTCATGTCCTGTCTCCAAACTGATCCAAGGAGTGAGTGGCAAAACCAGGATAGCATTATTGGACAGATAGACTTCACCTAATAGATAGTGTTTGCCATTAAAACTATAACTGACTTCAGTAATGAAATGTATTATGCAAGGACAAAACACAATGTAACGAGTTTCTTGTTTTTTGTTTGTTTGTTTTTATTTCAGGTTTAACAATGACCCGTACCAGTCAACTACTTTATCCAAGAAACACAACCTTCAATAAAAATTTGTTATACATGTTCGCAGCGTATTTCAATCTCACAGCAATATCAAGTTAGGAAGTTTTATCCGACAGAAGCATCATTTGTGCACAAACCGTATTACTGACACTGGCACATATGCTCTCACACTAAAGCAGTGGTTCCCAAACTTTTACATATTTTTTTCAAAACGGTCCATTTGCCATTATTTCGAGGGCTCGCGGTCCTTAAGCCTAAATGTGTATTTCATAAAAACGAAAGTTGATTGCAGGATTTTAGCTAGTTATGCAAAATTGCGCATAGCAATTATCCAAAGACAGCATGTGACATCACAAACAGGACAAAAACATTACGATTGTGCGCGAACAATTGTATTTTTGATAGTTGTCATTCAATACAGGCCAATGTTTAGCAATGGAGACAGTCGATTCTCAATTCTACTTTGATTTTAAATTATTTAGTGGCACAAACTGACGCCAAATAAGATTATAGAATTACTTCAACCGCTTCGCGGTCCCCACAAAATTGCCTCACGGACCCCTAAGGGACCGCGGACCCCAGTTTGGGAACCGCCGCACTATAGATATTACAAAGGGACCACACAAGTAAGTTTATCTTGATGCTTCTTGCTGATTTCTTCGGACAAAATTAAAGATAATTAAAGACATGTTACTGCACATTTATCTATTCTTAATTACTTTGAAGTACGCTTAACGATTTTTAAACACTTGTTTTCCCAATCCTAAGATAACTTTATGTTAGCAATATAGGTTGTGTAAAACCAGGGCTTTAAGTCGCTTGCAAACTGTTGAACAACATGCTTGCTTTAACACTAGCACATATGCTTCACAGTAAAATGTTCATGAGGAGCCAGAATTCATCAAGTGCAATGTTAATTAATTGTCAACATCCTTTTTAGGAAGGCAAACTACGGGTTTCTATTGTGTAATTAACGTGTGACAAACCGTATGTTTGGTGGAAAAGCTGTTGGAAGGTTATATAAGCCCGCAAGTTTTGACGAGACATTTATACCCAATAGTTTGAGATTTGGATGTAAATTTGTGCTCAAAAATGGATCGACGACTTTGTCTAGTGACTTTGATGACAGTTGGACTTGTTTGTCTCATTCAAGAAGGTGAAGGCATAAACGTTGCTACTTTGCCCAGCACCATGGGAGATTTGGCCCATCTCAATCAAGAAGCAGAAGGCACAGACTTACTTTGGAATATGTGGCCCCTCATGGGAGACAGGTAAGCCTGGCTTAAATTAAGTATATTTCACGGTAAGCTAAAACATAAAAGCATGGAGTCATTTCACGACTAAAAATGCGAAGTTGTTTCATTCGGTCATTGGATATTCCGTTTTAAACGTGTTTCTTCGTTTTGTTATAACATTGCAAATGATCCAAGGTACGATTTGGAAGAACTTGAAGAGGTGTTACACGATCTTGGATTGGATCACGATAAGGACCTCGGATGGAAACATTAGCGAGACTTTGGATAGTACAATTGACTTCGGCCAATGTAAAGTGTTTGACAAAAAAAACTATAACTTGATTCAGTCACGAACGATATTTTGCAAAGAGTTAACGCCTTGTAACGTATTTCTTTTTTTTGTTTGTTTTTTAGGTTCAACGATGGTCAGATAACAAAAGTAAAACAACATTACTCAAGAAATAAAACTGTTAATAAAAACTTGCAATGTGTTCCCAGCGTATTTTCAATTATGTCAATTTGCTAGCAATATCAAGTTAGGAAGTTTGATTAGACAGACGCATTATTTGATGCACAAAACGTATTGCTAAACACTGTCACAAATGTTCTCACACTAAACAATGTAAGAACAGAACAACAAGTTTAGGTAGTAGGGAGAAAATTATTTGGAGATTGTGTAAACTGTAACAGGCGATTTAATTTTTACTACAAAGTCGTTCTTACTATGGACAATCATAGTACGCGAGGCACATTACAGGCGTTTTTCCGACTTAAGCCGGTCTCTCAAGCATTCCTAAATGGCAAGGCACAGGCTAGAACATCTACCCTGCGGTGGGATTCGAACTTTGGGATCGAAGTCTTGTCGGGACTCGCGCTCTACCAACTGAGCTACAAAGGCTTAATGGTGAACCATCCGAAAGTCGAATCACAAGCATCGTTGCCTGCAATGTATGCTGCACAAGTCAGCTTCGTAGCAGGGGATCGCCAGTTCGTACTATGATTCATAGATGAAAATGCCGTGATCGCTGGGCTGCATGAACGCTTGAGGACTGGTCTCTGCAAGAATGTATGTTCATCTTCGCATATTATGAACGGGCACGTTTTTCTGATGTTCATAGTTTTAGGTAAGGATATTATTTAATCAAAAAGTTTTATTTCACGTAAAAGTCCGGAAAGCTTTTTATCTCATGGAAAGGGTCAGTCGCTTAGAAGGGTTGGGAACCACTGACAAATAGAAATATCACTTACATATACCGGGCTGAGCTCCAAGAGTTATTGTTTGAAACCTGAATCAGGCCCGAAAGTTGGTGAAATATTTCTGTTTTTACGAAACATAAATAAACATTTTAAGTTATGGAATTAACTGTAAACTAATGCAAGGATTGAGTTGGAAGAACTTGAAGACATACAAAATAATCTTGAATTGAAACATGGTGAGGATTTGGGATGGAAGTAATGAAATATATTTTCCAAGGATGAAACGCATTGTAACGAGTTTTTGTTTTTTGTTTGTTTGTTTTTATTTCAGGCTTAACAATGACCCGTACTCAGCAAACTACTTTACCCAAGAAATACAACCTTCAATAAAAACTTGTTATACATATTTCAATCTCACAGCAATATCAAGTTAGGACGTTTTATCAGACAGAAGCATCATTTGTGCACAAACCATATTGCTGACACTGGTACATATGCTCGCACACTAAAGATGTTACAAAGCGATCACACACGCAAGTTTAACTTAATGTTTCTTAGGACAAAAAAATAGGTCCGTTTTGGAACCACTTGAGGACGTTCTAAACGATCTTGAATTGGAACGTGATCTGGACTACCTATGGCGAAATGACCAGGATTTCAATGGAAAGCCTTGGGATAGCAACTTTGTAAGGTGAACTTCGGTCCTAGATGTTGTTTAACAATAAAACTATATCTGGATTCTATAATGTTATTTTTATTTTTTCCAAAGTTAAACGCATTGTAACGTTTTTTTTAGGCTCAACGATGACCCGTAACAAAGAAAAACAGCAAAATTACCCAAGAAACAAAACCTTTAATAAAAACTTGCAATTCTTACCCGCTTATTTCAATCTCAAAGCAATGTCAAGTTCAAAAGTTATATCAAACAGAAGCATTACTTGTGCACTAAACAGTACCACATGAAAGAAGTTAGAAAGAAACCACGCGCGCAAGTTTAGGCTGTAGGAAAGTTACGTTAAGCAACGTTTTTAACTTTAGGACATATAACATATAACTGTTAATATGAGGCATTACAAATAAACAACCGCTAAACAGTCAATCGCCAATAAATCTAAATTGAAAGACCACATTCCAAAAACTTACTAGTAGGATTTTCATCTCTCTAAGAAAGCAAAAAATCATTTTTTGTGCGTGCCAGTTGTCTTTACGATAAAAGACACTTTTGTGAATGGAAAAAATGTTGGGCCTTAATGTCAGTAATGGCAGACAAACAAAACCGTTATAAAATTTATTTGGAAGTAATTCTTTTTTCCAAACTGAAAAATGCTCCAATTAAACTAAAATGACCCCCTTACTGATATACTTAAAAAACATTTTACTTTGACAACTAAACCTTTTTATTTTTGTAACCATTGTAAAAATGTAACAAGTTTTTGATCAATTAGTAAACAAACACTTTCAAATTTGGTTTGGTCGCAAAAACTATTTCAAAAACTTGCAGGTCCAAATTTTTGTCACTCACTGTAAGTACGCATATATTTCAAAATTTGATCAAAACGGAAACATTTTTGCTTGATACTTAAAAACTATGAGCAGTGCGCCTTATTACCTTCCATGCCTACATACCTTCAGTCACCTTACTTCAATTAGGTGATCCAATGAATATAAATAACAAATCCTGCGGGAAACAAAACAGGCAGCTCGACGGCGCACTCTTATTGTGGCTATAACACTTGCAGGCATTGCCTGCCAACCGAAGATAAAAATTAACTGACCAAATTTATATTACCACTTATTTGATCTGTTTTTGAGACAGGGAAAATGATGCTCATTTCAAGAAACTTATTAACTGGAAATCAGTGTTTTTTTCAGCATTGTCTTTAAAAACTTATCCGGACACCACATAAAAAAACACTATAATGACACCCTATGCATGCTTATGAAGTATTGCAACTAAATAGTGTATTTTGCCTATATCCAGACATGGGGTCGAATACACGCGTTCTGTATTCGAATACTTTACGAATACCTGCATGACTGTATTCGAATTCATGAATACTTTGGTAATTTTTGAGTGACAGCAATTCGAATGGTATTCGAATAAAACGAGTCAAGTATTTGTATTCATGAATTGGTGACCAAAATACAACGACATGTAATTCGAATACTATTAGAATAAACCAAACCATGTATTCGTATTCATGAATACTTACACTCTTTTTAAAGTCCAGCAACTCGAATTGTATTCGAATAATGCGAGTCAGGCATTCGTATTCACGAATTGTTTGGTAATGTTAAGGTTGCAGCAATTCGAATTGTATTCGAATAACACGGGTCAAGTATTTGTATTCGTGATTAGTTGACCAAAAAACTACAACGTGTAATTCGAATACTATTCGAATAAACCCCATGTGTGTATTCGTTTTCATGAATATTTACGTACTTTTTTAGATGTAGCAATTCGAATTGCATTCGAATTAATAGTTCTAGTTATTTGTATTCACGAATTGTTCACTCGGTGTCAAAAGCAAACAATTCGAATAGCATTCGAATGCACCGATTTGGGTATTTGTAGTTGCGGAAAATAAAAGAAATAAAAGCGCCCCGAAACTCGAACAAAAAGTAACATTTACGTTTATGAATTTCAAATTTATTGGTGGAAATGTAAAACAAAGAGCTTTGTTTTGCCACATTAGCTTGACTGATGTAATTAACATGAGATTTGTGCTTCATAAACACGCTATGTGCTGAGAACAACCTAATGCTGCAAGCTTTGTAACACAATTCCATTTATGTAACGTCACAAACAGACTTCTATCTGTCATTGTTTCGTAACATAAACAAAACTTGTCAAATCAGGTCACAGATCATTGCCAATTTGAATTGTATTCGAATTTATTTGGCAAAAATATGTGACAACATATTCTCGACTACTCTTAGTCTGGAGGTCATTGACCATTCGAATTGTATTCGTAAAATGTAGTCATGTATTCGATTTTACGAATTGTTACGTTGCCAAAGACCGACCACAATTCGAATTGTATTCGTAAAAATGTAGTCATGTATTCGAATTTGCAAATTCTTAGGTTGGCAAAGACCACAACAATTCGAATTGCATTCGAATGAATTCACTCAAGCGTTTGTATTCATGAATTGATGGTTCAAAAGTTAACATCAACTATTCGAATTGTATTCATTCATTATTGAACGAAATCCAAAATCATTCGAATACAGCACGAAGGTGGTAAAACCTGTATTCGAATGCATTCGAATACGAATGACGAATACGAATCCAGATAGTCTGGTTTAGTCAGGTGCTCGTGTTTTTGCATAAAAATACCTTTGAAAATATGTTTTCTGAATTTGTCTATGTAACCGGAAAAATGGACAGAAAGCTTGGTACTTACTTGAAACTGTTTTGCTTAGTTCACTTAAAGAGAACAGAAAATGTAATAAATATTACTGAGCAGGTTTATGATACTTCGTTAAACGTGTTTTTAAGATAATCTGAAGTGTTCGACTTTAAGCTAGAATGGAGATCCAAAAGTTGGTAAAAATGCAACCAAAATGAAGCCAAGCCCGTTTTATTCAAATCCCGATTGCGACTCGAAAGGACCGGCCCGACTTACAACATTGTTTAGACCAGCGGTTCCCAAACTGGGGTTCGCGGTCCTTTAGGGGTCCGTGAGGCAATTTTGGGGGGACCGCGAAGCGGGTAAAGTAATTCCATAATCTTATTTAGCGTTAGTTTGTGCCACTGAATAAGTTTAAATCAAGAGAATTGAGAAATCGACTGTCTCCATTGCTAAACAATAGCCTTTATTGAATGACAACTATCAAAAATGCAATTGTTCGCCCACAATCGTAATGCTTTTTGTCTTGTATGTGATGTCATAACCTGTCTTTGGATGTTTATTATGTGCAATTTTGCAAAACTAGCTAAAATTCTGCAATCAACTTTCGTTTTTATGAAATACACATTCCAGCTTAAGGACCGCGAGCCCTCGAAATAATGGCAAAGGGGCCGTTTTGACAAAATAATGAAAAAGTTTGGGAACCACTGGTTTAGACCAAAAACCAATTATGTCCATTAACGTATTGCTAAACTTTGGCACATATGCTCTGACACTAATCGAGCAAGGAAGAAACCATGCATGTGCATTCATGTTTGTTTCCTAATTGACAACATCCCCTGCAGGAAGCCAAACTAAGAGTTTCCATTGCAGCATCCACACACGACAAACCAGTATGTTTTGCAGGTGACTTAAATAAACGCATAATCAAGACACTCAAACTCCTGCGATTTTGTTTCAATTAGTTCAAATAAATAGCATTCTGTTCGCAAGGTTTGGCAAAAAGTTAGTTGTTTCAACCACACAATATACTTAGACATGACAGTTGGTTCCATCTGGTCAAAAATGTAATATGAATTCATGAACTGTTGTCCGATTCAAAAATCTGAAAGTTCCTCAAATCTATCAGCTTGCACTTATCACCAAAGCCAGTAGCCCAATATTTAAAGATGTTGTTTCTTATGACAAAAATTAAAGATATGTTTTTCCTAAATTTAAGGTGACTTGATATTCTCTGTTAAAAATCAACATGGTAAAGTAAAACAGGGGCTTTATGTCATTGTACAATGACAATTATGCTTCCTATAACACCAACACATATGGTCTAAAGTAGAATATTACTGAGGGACCATAATTCCAGAATTGAAATGTTATTCATTTGTCAACATCCTTATCAGTAGGGCGAAATCTAAGCGTTTCTATTGAGCAAATAAAGTATGGTATGCAACCATATGTTTAATGAGAAAGCTGTTGAAATGCTATATAAACCCGCGGGATTTGTTGACCCAGTTATACCTCATAGTTTTAAAATATTGGTGCAAACCTGTACTTAAACAATGGACCGACGATATTTGCTTGTGACTTTCATGGTCGTTGGACTTTTGTGTATCACCCATGAAGCTGGAGCCTCTTTAGGCATAAGCGTAGGGTGGGGAATGCCAATCTTCGATGACGGGTAAAGCTGGCGATAATCAGTAGTATTTCTAAGCAAATCTAAAATATAAAAATATAGGGCTACTAAGTGATGAGTAAGTTGCAGACAGTGTACGGCTTTTCGCCCTGTATGGTCTCTTCATTGTATCTGGTGGCATGACGTTAATTAACCGTACAGACTAGCAATAATGTAACCAGATTAGTTTGTTGAGTGTAACAGACTGCAATAATTAAAAAATCCGATAAACGGCAGGGCACTTAAATTGCCGCAGCCGCTTACACCAGCATATGGGTCCAACGCTTGTCACCAGCTACACCGAGGGGCCTTGAAGGTCAAAACAGTGTGCATTGTCCAAAGCTAATACAGTTTCAGTAATCGCCGAATTTCCTATGACTAAAATTGTCCCCTAAAATCAGTTATCTCTTTGGGGTTTTTTTACCTTTTAAACAGATATATTTATTTTATGCTTTTAACTCTTAAATTACCTAAGGATTGAGTTGGAAGAACTTGAAGACGTATTAAACGATCTTGGATGGAAACATTTTGAAGACCTCGGATGGAAACATTAGCGAGACTTTGGAATGCACAATTGACTTCGGCCAATGTACAGTGAATAAAAATAAAACTATAACTTGCTTTAGTAACGAAGCATATTTTTCAACCCATTGTAACGTGTTTCTTGTTTTTTTAGGCTCAACGATGGTCAGATAACAAAACTAAAACAACATTACTCAAGAAATAAAACTGTTAATAAAAACATGCAATGTGTTCCCAGCGTATTTCAATTTGCTAGCAATATCAAGTTAGGAAGCTTTATTAGACAGACTCATCAATAGGTACACAAACCGTGTTGTTACCACTAGCACATATGCTTTCACACTAAACTTCCAACATTGTTTAGAACAGTGGTTCTCAACCTTTTTGCTTTTGTGGCCCACTTTCATTGCACAAAAATTCTGTGGCACAGTAAATTTTTATGATAGAAAGAAAACAACTATAAAATAGGTTTTGGGAAATCTTTATTTCCAGGTTAAAATCAGTTGTCAGTTTCTGGTTTATAAAATGTATTGATAAAATTATAAAATAGGTTTAAAACAAAAACTGCAGAACATATTTCAAACAGATCAAAAACTTGATGCAAAATTCATAAAACAGCACTTTCCCTTCTTTAATCAAGCACTTTCAGTCACGACCGGGTAATTGGACAATGCATATGCTGCTATTATCTGGCTTTATTGTAATTACAAAGTAGTTTATTACATCATAAACATACGGGGTTGCAGAAACTTACTTCATACTGCAAATAGATTAATTAAAATTAATTTACATTCCTTCTCACTTCCTCCCCACGCCATTATTCTTGTAAAATTGAGTGTAGTGACACAAATGAAAGTATATTGATGAATAAAGCTTTCTATTTGGTTGGTCTGTGGCCCAATCAAAATGCTTCCATGGCCCACTGGTTTAGAACCAAAAATCAATTATGTCCATAAACATATTGCTAAACTATGGCACATATGCTTTAACACTAAACGACACAAGGCAGACAATCAAGCATGTACATTCATGTTTGTTTCCTAACTGTCAACATCCCCTGCATGCTGTTTTTTGTTGTTTAAAGCACAGTAGCCCCAAATCTACAAACACCTTGTCGTAAAGGGCGACCAATTGAAGAATGTTGATATTGAAGATATTTTCAATAACTAACTGCTTAAGTAGCCTGTACTTGGTATAACGGAGAAAGAGCATTAGTCAAGAATAATCTAAAATATAAAATTTGTCATCTGTTTTTAACCAACAGCTAAAGTTAGAAAGCCTTTGACCGATAACGACATATAAGCAACAATTTTTGTTAAAAAAAACTGGGTTAAATTCATAGACCAGTCCTTTAAACCTGGGACCCCAGGAAAGCCATGATCCCAGGGGCCTTGAAAGTGCACAACAATTTGCCACACAAGGCGCCATGTTGCTACAATGTCGATCTTAGTGGTAAATAGCAAAACAATTATTCGCAAGTAGACATTAGGTAATCAAAAAAGAAATCACGAAAAAGTCTAGAAATCCTTTGAGCTTGGTCAGTTTTTTTGAAAACTGAAAAAAGAGATCAGTTTTCTCAAGTGGTTAGATACCACTGACCAATGAACGTATCACTTGCATGAACCCGAAATTGTAAGTCTGAACTAGGCCCATTGTGAAGTCAAACTAGAATCAAGCCAGTTTTGTTTAAGCGCAAGCCGAAACCCGACTTGACAGGTCCGTATAAAACAAAACAAAATTTATGTCCATCAACTTATTACTTAATTGGCACATATCTCCTCCCATTAAAGATACAAGGAAGTTACACACAGAGAGACATTTACGCTTGTTTCCATATTGTCAACATCCTCTGCAGGAGGCCGAACTGACAGTTTCAACTGCCGCATCTGCACGACAAAACAGAATATTTTGCAAATGACAAAAACAAATGCTCAAGTCACCCAAACTTGCACGAGTTTGTTTAAGTTTGTAACAAAAACAGCATTCTTTAGTAAAAGTTAAAAGATGGTTGTTTTAACCAAGTATCATATTTCGTTATTGCACGACAGTTGGTACTTTCAATAATCACTCAAACAATAAATGTAAGTGATGAACTGTTTTCCAATTTAATGTCTTCTTACATCTTTAAGGTTGGACTTATAATCAACGCCAGCAGACCAACGACCCGATAAGTTGTTTCTTAGGACAATTTCAAGACACGTTTCTGTCTGCAAGGTTTAATTGTTTTGAAAGTGCCTTTCCATAGGGTATGCAAAAGATTTTCAAATAATCGTTTCTTCCTAAAATTGAGATGACTTTATATATTTTTTGGTAAAATTCAAAACGGTAATGTAAGCCTGGGGATTTTGGCCGCTTCCAAAACGATAACATGTTTCCTTTGACTCCAGCACATATGTATTGCGAATGTTAATGAGGAGCCAGAATTCCTGAAGTCCAATGTTAATTAATTATCAACATCCTTTTTAGTAAGGCGAACTACGAGTTTCTATTGTGCAATTAACGTGTGACAAACCCTATGTTTGCTGGAAAAGCTGTTGGAAGGTTATAAAAGCCCGCAAGTTTTGATATACCATTTGTACCCAATAGTTTAAGATTTGAATGCAAATCTGTACTCAAAAATGGATCGACGACTTTGTCTTGTGGTTTTGATGGCAGTTGGACTTTTGTGTCTCATTCAAGAAGCTGAAGGTTCTATCCCTAGGATTTCGTGGCCCATCTTTGGAGACAGGTAAACCTGGCTTAAATTAAGAATATTTCACTGCAAGCATTGAGTCATTTCACGACTAAAAATGGCAACGTTAATTCGTTCGATCTTTAGTTATCTCGTTTCAAAACGTCTTTTTTCTGTTTGCTGTAACAATGCCAATGATCCAAGGTACGATTTGGAAGAACTTGAAGACGTATTAAACGATCTTGGATGGAGACATGATCGGGACTTCTCTTTGGGTGACAAGGATTTAGAATAGAAAAACTTGAGATAACAAACTTTACAAGGTAAACTTCGGACATAGATGGTGTTAACAATAAAATTATATCTCGATTCAGTAACGAAGTATCATTCCGATGACGAAACGCATTAAACGTTTTTTCTTTCAGGCCCAACGATGACCCGTTACCAAAAAAACAGCAGAATTGTCCAAGAAATAAAACCTTTAATAAACACTTGCAATGCATTTCCCGCGTATTTCAATCTTAAAGCAAAGTCAAGTTTGAAAGTTATATCAAACAAATGCATTATTTGTGCCCTAAACACTATCAAATGAACATGTTAGAAAAAAACACGCGCACAAGTTTATGCTGTAGGAAGAAAATATGTTAAATATGTAAATATGCTCCAACACTAAACGACACAAGGAAGATAACCAGGCATGTGCATTCATGCTTGTTTCCTAACTGAGCACATTCCCTGCAGGAAGCCAAACTAAAAGTTTCCATTGCAGCATCCACACACGACAAACCAGTATGTTTTGCACGTGACTTAAATAAACGCATAATCAAGACACTCAAACTCCGACGATTTTGTTTGAATCTGTTCCGAAAATAGCATTTTGTTCGCAGGGTTTGGCAAAAAGCTGGTTGTTTTTACAGCACAATATTTTTAAAAATGACAGTTCGTTCATTAAGCGTTTATATTGAGCAAATATAGTATGACATGAAATGGTTATTTTAATAATTTTGTTGTTATTTTAAGGGTTTTCAAACAAGTTGGCCTAAAAAACATTCAAAGCGCCGTTCAACAGTTTTTCCCAATAAAACAACCTAAACTACAGGTATAACATTGATCAAGTCTAATGCCGATCTAAACTTGCACCCAA
Source organism: Phallusia mammillata (assembly GCF_965637545.1). Lineage (NCBI taxonomy): Eukaryota > Metazoa > Chordata > Ascidiacea > Phlebobranchia > Ascidiidae > Phallusia > Phallusia mammillata. Next base: position 6,774,997 of record NC_137253.1, read on the forward strand.
ATCTGCTAGTTGTTTCCAAATGTCAACATGTTTTTGACGCATGAGTACGTTTGCAAACTGGGTCACTTTGACTGATCAAATCTTGTGTTAAGAAAAGAAAACTAACAGAGATGTAAAAATAGTTTGAATTGAAACGCCTTATGCATGTAATGTAAATTGGAACTTGTGCTGATAACGAACATGTTATTGTTTGTTGTTTAAAGCATAATAGTTTCTTCTCTGCAAACATCCGTTGAAGGCAGACATCCCTTTATCCTTTAGCAAACATCCTTTATCACTTTATAATGGACACGTGACAAATCGGTAACAAGCCCAATAAATGTGGAAAATCTGTCAAATTAAAAGGAACTAATTTGCATATATCAACTACTATATAAATTGCCAAGCCACTGGTATAACAAAGTTTGACTATCTGTGCTACAACAATGAACGTGACATCTTTGCTTGTGATGATGCTGGCTGTTGGACTTCTGTGTCCTATTCAAGTGGTTGAAGGCAGTCTACGCTACCGACCTTCCAGTAACAAAGGGGCCGCAGTTCTCGCCCAAATCTACAAACACCTTGTCGTAAAGGGCGACGGATTGGAGGATGTTGATATTGAAGATATTTTCAATAACTAACTGCTTAAGTAGCCTTTACTTGAGGTAATGGAAAAAGAGCATTAGCGAAGAATAAACTGAAACATAAAATGTGGTTTTTAGGAGTTAGAAAGCTTTTGTCAAACATATAAGCAACGTTTTTTGTAATAAGAAACCGGGTTAAAGTCATAGACCAGTCCTTTGAACCTGGGGCCCCAGAAAAGTCACGATCTCAGGGGCCTTGTAAGTGCACAACAATTTGCCACACAAGGCGCCATGTTTGCTGTCGATTTTCGTGGGAACATGCAAAACAATGAATTTTATTTCAATTAAAAAAAAATTCACGCAAAAGTCTAGAAAACGTTTGAGCTTAGAAAAAGAGGCCAGTTGCTTCAAAGGGTTGGACAGCACTGACCGATGGACATATCACTTACATGAACTCGAAATTATATTTTTTAAAGTCTGAATTAGGCCCAACATTGTTGAAATTAGGCTTGGCCCATTCTCAAGTCAAGCCAGAATCAAAGCCGTTTTGTTAAAGCTCAAGCACAAACCCGACTGGAAAAGATCGGCCCGACTTACAGTTTCGTTCATAACTAAACACAATTTATGTCCACAAACTTATTGCTCAACTTGCCACATATGTTCTTGCACTGAACGATACAAGGAAGTTAACCATACAAGTACATTCATGTTTGCTTCCATATCGCCAACATCCTCGGGAGGAAGCCAAACTGAGAGTTTCCATTGCAGCATCCGCACACGACAAACCAGTATGTTTTGCAGATGACAGATGAACAAATCCATAAGGCCACTATAACTGCTACGATTTGGTGTAAATTTGTTCCAAAATAACATTCTGTTCGCAAGATTGGGCAAAAATCTGATTGTTTAAACTACACAATATATTTAGATGTGACAATTGGTTCAATCAGTGGCTAAAAATAACAATAACATGAAGTCATGTCCTGTCTCCAAACTGATCCAAGGAGTGAGTGGCAAAACCAGGATAGCATTATTGGACAGATAGACTTCACCTAATAGATAGTGTTTGCCATTAAAACTATAACTGACTTCTGTAATGAAATGTATTATGCAAGGATAAAACACATTGTAACGAGTTTCTTGTTTTTTGTTTGTTTGTTTTTATTTCAGGCTTAACAATGACCCGTACCAGTCAACTACTTTATCCAAGAAACACAACCTTCAATAAAAACTTGTTATACATGTTCGCAGCGTATTTCAATCTCACAGCAATATCAAGTTAGGAAGTTTTATCCGACAGAAGCATCATTTGTGCACAAACCGTATTGCTGACACTAGCACATAGGCTCTCACACTAAAGATGTTACAAAGGGACCACACACGCAAGTTTAGCTTGATGCGTCTTTATGGTTTCTTCCGACAAAATTAAAGATAATTAAATCATATTACTGCAAATTTATCTATTCTTAATTACTTTGAAGTACGCTTAACGATTTTGAAACACTTGTTTCCCCAATCCTAAGATGACTTTATGTTAGCAATATAGGTTGTGTAAAAGCAATATAGGTTGTGTAACCTGGGCTTTAAGTCGCTTGCAAGTGTTGAACAACATGCTTGCTTTAACACTAGCACATATGCTTTACAGTAAAATGTTAATGAGGAGCCAGAATTCACCAAGTGCAATGTTAATTAATTGTCAACATCCTTTTTAGGAAGGCGAACTACGGGTTCTATTGTGCAATTAACGTGTGACAAACCCTATGTTTGGTGAAAAAGCTGTTGGAAGGTTATATAAGCCGCAAGTTTTGACGAGACATTTATACCCAATAGTTTGAGATTTGGATGTAAATCTGTGCTCAAAAATGGATCGACGACTTTGTCTTGTGGCTTTGATGGTAGTTGGACTTGTTTGTCTCATTCAAGAAGCTGAAGGCGTAATTTTCCCCAGCCACTTTTTCCCCAGCGATTTGGCCCATCTCAATCAAGAAGTTGAAGACAAATCTGCTTCGCCTTTCATTGGAGATAGGTATACACGGTTTTACGAATATTTTGGAGTAAAACTAAAACATAAAAGCATCGATTCCTTAAATGCAAAGTGTGCAGCAGACAATCTAATCTGTTCCGGCGTATAAATTTTGATCAGTGGGCTAGTGCACTGAAAGGTTGTGTCTCAACAAATCTGTTTCATGCCACAACTTGGCACATAAGCACAGAAGTTTCATAATCTGGCTACTCCAGCTCACTAGAAAGCCAATGTCTTGCAACCAGCTGATAAGAACTTACGGGTCGAAACAAGGTGCACTATTTAAAGCTATTATAGCTTCGGTAACTGAGGGTTTTCACGACAAAAAGTGACAACAACAAGTTATCTCATTCGGCCTTATTTATCTCGTTTGTAATGTGTGTTTTTTATATGTTTTTTTTTACATCGCAAATGATCCAAGGTACAAGTTGGAAGAACTTGAAGACGTTTTAAACGATCTTGGATGGAAACACGATCACGACTTCTCTTTGGGTGACCGTGACTTCTCGTAAGGTGACAAGGCATTAGAATAGAAAAACTTGAGATAACAAATTGTGCAAGGTAAACTTCAGCCGTAGATGGTGTTTAACAATAAAACTATATCTGGCTTCAGCAACGAAGTATTATTCCAAGGATGAAACGCATTGTAACGTGTGTGTTTTTTTCAGGCTCAATGATGACCCGTAACAAAGAAAAACAGCAATATTAACCAAGAAACAAAACCATTAATAAACACTTGCAATGCATTTCCCGCGTATTTCAATCTCAAAGCAATTAATGTCAAGTTCGAAAGTTATATCAAACAGAAGCATTATTTGTACACTAAACAGTATCACATGAAAGATGTTAGAAAGAAATCACGCGCGCAAATTTAGGCTGTAAGAAGAAAATATGTTGAAGCCTAGAAGCCTTTTATATGTTATTTCGATCACAATAAAGTTCAGAAAAGCAACGTTTTTAACTTTAGGACATATAACTGTTGATCTGAGGCATTAACAACGAATAAACAACCGCTTGACAGTCTAACACCAATAAATCTAAATGAAAGACCACATTCCAAAAACTTACTATTTAGACTTTCATCCCTCAACGAAAGCAAAAATAACCCCCTTTCTAATATATCTCAAAAAGTTTTCATTTTGACAACAAAACCTTTCCATTTTTGTAACCAATTTTTTAAATTTTTTTTAGGTTGCAAACAAACAATTTTAAATTAATTTGGTCGTAAGAACTGTTACAAAGAACTTGGTCCAAATGTTTGTAAGTCAGTGTAAGTACGTGTATAATTTAAAATTAAAATAAACGGAAATATTTCTACTTGTAACCTATATCAAAACTATATCTTATTACCTTCCATGCCTATACATACCTTCAGGTACCTTACTTCAATTAGGTGATCCAATAAATATACACAAATGTATGTTTTTTTTAATTGTTTTCAACATATGGGTTTTTATACTTGAAATCCGATAGATAAAACGATACTGGTAGTAAGAATTTAAATGAGCCACATCAATTGACGCGAACGCAACAGCAAATTACTGTTGGATCACACAAATGGTTTGTTTTTTTGGAATGTACTCGGTCGTAGTCCAACATGGCTTGATTTCCACACATAATCAAGCTGATTTAATTGTTTGACTTTAGCAGTTATATATAGCAACATTACTTCAGCTAAGTAAAATTAAATAGGTAGAACTAAATTCATTAGTCATTAACCCCGTCAAAAAAGTCAAAACAATTAAATAAAAGTTCAATCAACGGGAAATGAAACAGGCAGCTCGACGGCGCACTCATAATTGTGACCATAACACTTTTAGGCATTGTCTGCCAACCGACGATAAAAATTAACCGAACAACTTTTAATCACAAACATATTTCCATTTAAATTTGATCCGTTTTCTAAAAAAAGGGGCAAAATGGTCATTTTTAGAAACTTATTATCTGGAAATCAGTGTGTCTTTTTTAACATTGCCTACATTTTACTATAGAATTTCGATGCAGAAATACAAATCTTTTGGAAAAACGTTTGTTACTATATGGACACCTTATAAACGAATGCTTACGAAGTGTTGCAAAGAAATAGTGTGTGTTTGCCTTCATTAAACAGAGATAGTCTTATTTCTTGTAAAGTTTGGAGTGAAAGAATTTAATTCAAATTTTCAAAAGTTTTTTCAAAAGCAAATATAACTACCTTTTTTAATTGTACGAGTGGTGCACACTTGACGCACAGACAATTAATACCTGAAATTTATTGCTAATATCCGAGATAAACAATATACAAACGAAAACTACAAAGCCTAAGATGTGAGTCGCTTATTTTTATTTTAAATTGTCAACAGAAGGGAAAGAACGAATTTCGGCTTTATTACCATCTTAAGTTATTGAGTTTAGTTAATTTGGAAGGTTCATGTGAATTCGTTTAAAATTGGGCCAAAACAAAACCAACGATTTCTGTGATTTGTGTGCCTCGGTCACGAGACCGTTGCTAAGCTACATCGTTCCCATCACAATGTAATTTTAGCAATAACTTGATGCTAAAGATATAAACGGAAAGCACTTGTTAATCGGCATCTGGTAAATTACGTCTATAAATGTAGATAAGTTTAAACAGTCACTATACAACTTGGTTTTTGGTAAACATTTATTCAAAGAAATTGTTTACTAAACATAGTTTGCCACTTTTTGCGTTGCTGTGTGGAATGTCTTATAGTTAGTTTATGTTTCAGACTGAAGGGTTTAAGTAGATAGTTGTGTCGGTTTAAATGAATATACACATGTAAATAGTCATCCCCAATAGGACTTAAACAAATGGCAGTCCCAAAGGTCTGTAAGAATAATTTTTGTGTACCATAAGAATAATTTTTGACATACGGCTCTTTAATTGCTGCTGCAAAGTCGTTCCTATACTAAACAAGCACATATTTTATTCATTCCATTTTTAAATAGAAATAGTATTTAATCAAACAAGTTCAATTCTACGGAAAAGTCCAAAAACCTTTGGATCTCAAACAAAGAGGTGAGTTGCTAGGAATAGTTGGGAACCACTGACCAACAGGCATATTATTTACTTGAACCCGTATCAGCGCGAAACTTTATTATTCAAAGCTTAAATGAGGTCCGAAAGTTGGTAAAATTACGGCAAAATTGCCGAGCGTAAAGTTAAGCCCGTTTCATTCAAATTCAAATCCCGATTGCGACTCGAAAGGACCGGCCCGACTTACAACATTATTCAGAACCAAAAACCAAATATGTCCATAAACATATTGCTAAACTTTGGCACATGTGGTCGAACACTAAACGGCACAAGGAAGATAAACAGGCATGTGCATTCATGCTTGTTTCCTAATTGACAACATCCCTGCAGGAAGCCAAACTAAGTGTTACCATTGCAGCATCCACACAGAACACGCCAGTATGTTTTGCAGATGACTTAAAAAATCCGTAAGGCCACAACAACTGCCACGATTTTGTATAAATTTGTTCCAAAATCGCATTTCTGTAAGGTTGGGCAAAAAGCTGGTTGTTTCAACCACACTATATTTTTAGTCATGACTATTGGTTCAATAAGGTTTTATATTGAGCATATAATGCATGGTACGAAATGGTAATTTTCGTAATTTTGTTTTTATTTTAAGAGTTCTCAAACAAGTCGCTTAACAGTTTTCCCAATCAAACAACCTAAACTGCAGGAATAACATTGGCCAAGTCTAATGACGACCCAAACTTGCACCAAAATCAGATATTTGTTTCCAAATGTCAACATGTTTTTGACGGATATGAACGTTTCCCAAGTGGGCCACTTTGATCCGCATCAGACATTTTGTTGTGAAAAGAAAACTATTACAGGTGTAGAAATAATCTCAATGGAATTGCATGCAATGGAAACAGAATAGTTAAATTATATTATTGAAATTTGTGCTGATAAACAACATATTGTTGTTGGTTGTTAAAAGCATCATAGTTGCTTATTTGCAAAGATCCTATGAAGGAAGCTAACGCTGTATCATTGACACGTGACAAATCGGTAACAAACCTAATGTAGAAAACCTGTCAAATTAAAAGGAACTAATTTGCATATATCAAGATAAGGCGCCATGTTGCTCCAATGTCGGTCTTAGTGGGAAAAAGCAAAACAATAAATTTATTTTATTTTCTCAAGTAGACATTACGTAATAAAAAAACACGCAAAAGTCTAGAAAACGTTTGAGCTTAGTAAAAGAGGTCAGTTGCTTCAAAGGGTTGGACAGCACTGACCGATGGACATATCACTTACGAAATTATATTTTTTTAAAGTCTGAATTAGGCCCCAAAGTTGTTGAAATTCCGATTGGCCCAGTCTCAAGTCAAGCCAGAATCAAAGCCGTTTTGTTAAAGCTCAAGCACAAACTCGACTGGAAAAGATCGACCCGACATACAGTTTCGTTCATAACTAAACACAATTTATGTCCACAAACGTATTGCTCATCTTGCCACATATGTTCTTGCACTAAACGATACAAGGAAGTTAACCATACAAGTACATTCATGTTTGCTTCCATATCGCCAACATCCTCGGGAGGAAGCCAAACTGAGAGTTTCCATTGCAGCATCCGCACACGACAAACCAGTATGTTTTGCAGATGACAGATGAACAAATCCATAAGGCCACTATAACTGCTACGATTTGGTGTAAATTTGTTCCAAAATAACATTCTGTTCGCAAGATTGGGCAAAAATCTGATTGTTTAAACTACACAATATATTTAGATGTGACAATTGGTTCAATCAGTGGCTAAAAATAACAATAACATGAAGTCATGTCCTGTCTCCAAACTGATCCAAGGAGTGAGTGGCAAAACCAGGATAGCATTATTGGACAGATAGACTTCACCTAATAGTGTTTGCCATTAAAACTATAACTGACTTCTGTAATGAAATGTATTATGCAAGGATAAAACACATTGTAACGAGTTTCTTGTTTTTTGTTTGTTTGTTTTTATTTCAGGCTTAACAATGACCCGTACCAGTCAACTACTTTATCCAAGAAGCACAACCTTCAATAAAAACTTGTTATACATGTTCGCAGCGTATTTCAATCTAACAGCAATATCAAGTTAGGAAGTTTTATCCGACAGAAGCATCATTTGTGCGCAAATCGTATTACTGACACTGGCACATATGCTCTCACACTAAAGATATTACAAAGGGACCACACAAGCAAGTTTAGCTTGATGCTTCTTTCTGGTTTCTTCGGACAAAATTAAAGATAATTAAAGACATGTTACTGCACATTTATCTATTCTTAATTACTTTGAAGTACGCTTAACGATTTTTAAACACTTGTTTTCCCAATCCTAAGATGACATTATATTGGCAATATAGGTTGTGTAAAACCAGGGCTTTAAGTCGCTTGCAAACTGTTGAACAACACGCTTGCTTTAACACTAGCACATATGCTTCACAGTAAAATGTTCATGAGGAGCCAGAATTCACCAAGTGCAATGTTAATTAATTGTCAACATCCTTTTTAGGAAGACGGGTTTCTATTGTGTAATTAACGTGTGACAAACCGTATGTTTGGTGGAAAAGCTGTTGGAAGGTTATATAAGCCCGCAAGTTTTGACGAGACATTTATACCCAATAGTTTGAGATTTGGATGTAAATTTGTGCTCAAAAATGGATCGACGACTTTGTCTTGTGACTTTGATGACAGTTGGACTTGTTTGTCTCATTCAAGAAGGTGAAGGCATAAACGTTGCTACTTTGCCCAGCACCATGGGAGATTTGGCCCATCTCAATCAAGAAGCAGAAGGCACAGACTTACTTTGGAATATGTGGCCCCTCATGGGAGACAGGTAAGCCTGGCTTAAATTAAGTATATTTCACGGTAAGCTAAAACATAAAAGCATGGAGTCATTTCACGACTAAAAAATGCGAAGTTGTTTCATTCGGTCTTTGGATATCCCGTTTTAAACGTGTTTCTTCGTTTTGTTATAACATTGCAAATGATCCAAGGTACGATTTGGAAGAACTTGAAGAGGTATTACACGATCTTGGATTGGATCACGATAAGGACCTCGGATGGAAACATTAGCGAGACTTTGGATAGTACAATTGACTTCGGCCAATGTAAAGTGTTTGACAAAAAAACTATAACTTGCTTCAGTAACGAACGATATTTTGCAAAGAGTTAACGCCTTGTAACGTATTTCTTTTTTTGTTTTGTTTTGTAGGTTCAACGATGGTCAGATAACAAAAGTAAAACAACATTACTCAAGAAATAAAACTGTTAATAAAAACTTGCAATGTGTTCCCAGCGTATTTTCAATTATTTCAATTTTCTAGCAATATCAAGTTAGGAAGTTTGATTAGACAGACGCATTATTTGATGCACAAAACGTATTGCTAAACACTGTCACAAATGTTCTCACACTAAACAATGTAAGAACAGAACAACAAGTTTAGGTAGTAGGGAGAAAATTTTTTGGAGATTGTGTAAACTGTAACAGGCGATTTAATTTTTACTACAAAGTCGTTCTTACTATGGACAATCATAGTACGCGAGGCACATTACAGGCGTTTTTCCGACTCAAGTCGGTCTCTCAAGCATTCCCAAATGGCAAGGCACAGGCTAGAATATCTACCCTGCGGTGGGATTCGAACCTTGGGATCGAAGTCTTGTCGGGACTCGCGCTCTACCAACTGAGCTACAAAGGCTTAATGGTGAACCATCCGAAAGTCGAATCACAAGCATCGTTGCCTGCAATGTATGCTGCACAAGTCAGCTTCGTAGCAGGGGATCGCCAGTTCGTACTATGATTTATAGATGAAAATGCCGTGATCGCTGGTCTGCATGAACGCTTGAGGGCTGGTCTCTGCAAGAATGTATGTTCATCTTCGCATATTATGAACGGGCACGTTTTTCTAAGATTCATAGCTTTAGGTAAGGATATTATTTAATCAAAAAGTTTTATTTCACGTAAAAGTCCGGAAAGCTTTTTATCTCATGGAAAGGGTCAGTCGCCTAGAAGGGTTGGGAACTTCTGACAAATAGAAATATCACTTACATATACCCGGCTGAGCTCCAAGAGTTATTGTTTGAAACCTGAATCAGGCCCGAAAGTTGGTGAAATATTTCTGTTTTTACGAAACATAAATAAACATTTTAAGTTATGGAATTAACTGTAAACTGATGCAAGGATTGAGTTGGAAGAACTTGAAGAAATAATCTTGAATTGCTAAATAATCTTGAATTGAAACATGGTGAGGATTTGGGATGGAAGTAATGAAATATATTTTCCAAGGATGAAACGCATTGTAACGAGTTTTTGTTTGTTTGTTTTTATTTCAGGCTTAACAATGACCCGTACTCAGCAAACTACTTTACCCAAGAAATACAACCTATAAAAACTTGTTATATATGTTCCCAGCGTATTTCAATCTCACAGCAATATCAAGTTAGGAAGTTTTATCCGACAGAAGCATCATTTGTGCACAAACCATATTGCTGACACTGGCACATATGCTCGCACACTAAAGATGTTACAAAGCGATCACACACGCAAGTTTAACTTAATGTTTCTTGTTTCTTAGGACAAAACAAAGATAATTAAAGATATGTTACTGCAAATTCGTCTATTCTTAATTATTTTGATGTTAACTTTCCATATGGTACACCTAACGATTTTTGAACACTTGTTTATCCAATCCCAAGATGACTTTATATTACCAATATATGGTTGTGTAAAACCTGGGCTTTAAGTCGTTTGGAACGATAACATGCTTCCTTTAACTCCAGCACATATGCTTTATGAATGTTACTGAGGAACTAGAATTTTTAAAGTGGAATGTTACTTACTTGTCAACATTCTTTTTTGGGAAGGCGAACTACGAGTTTCTATTGTGTAATTAACGTGTGACAAACCCTATGTTTGGTCGAAAAGCTGTGGGAAGGCTATAAAAACCCGCAAGTTTAGACGAGACATTTATACCCTTTTGTTTGAGAATTGGTTGTAAATCTGTGCTAAAAAATGGATCGACGACTTCGTCTTCTGGCTTTGATGGGAGTTGGACTTATGTGCCTCATTCAAGAGGCTGAAAGCCAAATTATCTTTGACCCCTTGTGGACCGCGTTTGGAGACAGGTAAATCTGGCTTAAATTCAAAATATTTCACGGTAAAGTTAAAACATTTGAGCATGGAATCATTGCACGACTAAAAATGGCAATGTTAGTTCGTTCGGTCTTTAGTTATCTTGTTTTAAACGTATTTTTTTCTTTTTGCTGTAACATTGCCAATGATCCAAGGTACGATTCGGAAGAACTTGAAGAAGTTTTAAACGATCTTGGATGGAGACATGATCGCGACTTCCCTTTGGGTGAACATAACTTCTCTTTGGGTGACAAGGACAACGAATGGAAAAACTTGGGATAGCAAACTTTACAAGGTGAACTTCGGTCATAGATGGCGTTTAACTTTAAAACTATATTTGGCTTCAGTAGCGAAGTATCATTTCAAGGTTTAACGCGTTGTAACGTGTTTTTTAGGCTCAACGATGAACCGAAACAAAGAAAAACAGCAAAATTTCCCAAGAAACAAGAGGTTTAATAAAACTTGTCATGTATTTCCAGCGTATTTCAATCTCACAGCAATATCAAGTTCGGAACTAATTTCAGACAGAAGCATCATTTGAGCACTAAACCAATTGCAAAACAGTAGCACATGAAAGAAGTTAGAAAGAAACCACGCGCGCAAGTTTAGGCTGTAGGAAGAAAATATGTTGTTGTGCAAATTGTGCAACTAATTCCGGTTCGAAATACATATTTCTGACCCTTTAAAGTTTACACTTACTTACTATATCGTTTGAATTTCTACTAATAACAGCATGTAATGTTAACTGGGTCAAAAAATCAAATGTCACAACTTTATAAACGTTGTCATATATTATTCGTAACTTACTTTAATTAGGTGATCTAATAACTATACACAAATGTATGCTCCAAACAGTTTTTTAATTGTTTTCAAAATATGGGTTTTCATACTTGAAATCTGAAAGATAAAACGATACTGATAACAAGATTTTAGATAAGCCACATCAATAGACGCGAAAGTAACTGTTGGATCAATAAAAATGTTTCGTTTTTTTGTAATGTAACTGTTGCGTAATCCAACATTGTGGCCAAAACACTTTTAGGAATTGACTGCCAACCGAAGATAAAATTAACCGAACAAATTTTTATCACCACTTATTTCTATTTAGTCTATATGATTTGCCTAAAAGGGAAAATAAAGATCATTTGTTTTCAACATTTTCTTGTTTTATCAATATATGGACAATGAACAAAAAATGAACAAAAAGCTTCTTATTTACTTGAATCTGTTTTGCCTAGGTCACGTAAAGCGAACAGAATTTGTAACAAATATTGCTAAACATGTGCGCAATTACACTTTGCTAAACGTGTTTTCAAGATAAGCTAAATCATTCGGCACCAAAATGTAAGCTTATTATACAACGGGTAATAGAGAAACACAACTAAAGTTCAAAAACGTATACGTTTCTTGGTAAGTTTGGGGAGAAAGAATTTGCAAAAATAGTTCAAATTAAATTAAATTTGTAAATTTGATTAAATTAAATTAAATTTGTAAATTTGTCTAAAAAATTGGGCCGAAACAAAACCAACGATTAATGTGATTTGTGTGCCTCGGTCACGAGACCGTTGCTAAGCAACATCGTTACCATCACTATGAAATTGTAGCAATAACCTGATGCTAAAGATATGAAAGAAAAGCACCAGTTAATCGGAATCTGGTAAACTTTACGTCCATAAATATTATAGATAAGGTTAAACAGTGACCATGCAACTTGGTTTTTAGTAACAATTTATTTAAAGGATTTGTTTACTAAACTAAGTTTGCGACTTTTTGCGTAGCGGTGCGGTATGTCTTATAAGTTTTATGTTTATGCTTCAGACAGAAAGATGTATGAAGATAGTCGTGTCGGTTGATTTAAATGAATATAGAAATGCAAATAGTCTCCCGCGACAGGATTTAAATAACAAATAGTCCAAAAGGTCTGTAAGATTAATTCTGTAAGACGACAATCAGTAGTATTTCAAAGTAAAGCTAAAATATACATATATCGGGCTAGTAAGTTATAAGTAAGCTGCAGACCATGCACCTAACAGGCTAATAAAACTCAACAAACCTGATGACTGGCAGGGTACTTAAATTGCCAAGCCCGGTTACACAAGAATATGAGTCCAACGTTTGTCACCAGCTACACCCAGGAGACCTTGTAGGTCAAAACAATGTGCACTTTTCAAAGCTAACGTAATTTTAGTAATTGCCGGATTTATTATGACCAAAATTGTTTACCAAAATAAGTTATCTCTTTCGTTTTTTACGTTTTAAACATATATATATTCCTTTGATGCTTTAACTCTAAAGAAATGAAGGGTTGCGTTGAAAGAAGAAATTTTAAACGATCTTGTATGGAAACATGATGAGGATCTCGGATGGAATCATTAGCGAAACTTTGGTTTGCACAATTGACTTCGGCCAATGTACAGTGTTTGACAATAAAACTTGCTTCAGTAACGAAGTATCGGTAACAAATCTTATGTGGAAAATCTGTCAAATAAAAAGGAACTAATTTGCGTACATCAACAACTATTTGCATATATCAATAAACATATGTCTTTGCACTAAACGATACAAGGAAGTTAACCATACAAGTACATTCATGTTTGTTTTCAAATATGTGTTTAATGTTTAACATCGCAAATGATCTAAGGTCCGTTTTGGAACCACTTGAGGACGTTCTAAACGATCTTGAATTGGAACGTGATCTGGACTACCTATGGCGAAATGACCAGGATTTCAATGGAAAGCCTTGGGATAGCAACTTTGTAAGGTGAACTTCGGTCCTAGATGTTGTTTAACAATAAAACTATATCTGGCTTCTATAATGTTATTTTTATTTTTTCCAAAGTTAAACGCATTGTAACGTTTTTTTTAGGCTCAACGATGACCCGTAACAAAGAAAAACAGCAAAATTACCCAAGAAACAAAACCTTTAATAAAAACTTGCAATTCTTACCCGCTTATTTCAATCTCAAACCAATGTCAAGTTCAAAAGTTATATCAAACAGAAGCAATATTTGTGCACTAAACAGTATCACACGAAAGAAATTAGAAAGAAACCACGCGCGCAAGTTTAGGCTGTGGAAAAGTTACGTTAAGCAACGTTTTAAACTTTAGGACATATAACATATAACTGTTAATATGAGGCATTACAAATAAACAACCGCTAAACAGTCAATCGCCAATAAATCTAAATTGAAAGACCACATTCCAAAATCTTACTAGTAGGACTTTCATCTCTCTAAGAAAGCAAAATATCATTTTTTGTGCGTGCCAGTTGTCTTTACGATAAAAGACACTTTTGTGAATGGGAAAAATGTTGGGCCTTAATGTCAGTAATGGCAGACAAACAAAACCGTAATAAAATTTATTTGGAAGTAATTCTTTTTTCCAAACTGAAAAATGCTCCAATTAAACTAAAATGACCCCCTTACTGATATACTTAAAAAACATTTTACTTTGACAACTAAACATTTTTATTTTTGTAACAATTGTAAAAATGTAACCATTTTTTCAAAGTTGTAAACAAACACTTCGTAAAAACTATTTCAAAAACTTGCAGGTCCAAATTTTTGTCACTCACTGTAAGTACGCATATATTTCAAAATTTAATCAAAACGGAAACATTTTTGCTTGATACTTAAAAACTATGAGCAGTGCGCCTTATTACCTTCCATGCCTACATACCTTCAGTCACCTTACTTCAATTAGGTGATCCAATGAATATAAACAACAAATCCTGCGGGAAACAAAACAGGCAGCTCGACGGCGCACTCTTATTGTGGCTATAACACTTGCAGGCATTGCCTGCCAATCGAAGACAAAAATTAACCGAACAAATTTATATTACCACTTATTTGATCTGTTTTTGAGACAAGGAAAATAATGCTCATTTCAAGAAACTTATTAACTGGAACTCAGTGTTGATTTCAGCATTGTCTTTAAAAACTTATCCGGACACCACATAAAAAAACACTATAATGACACCATATGCATGCTTATGAAGTATTGCAACTAAATAGTGTATTTTGCCTATATCCAGACATGGGGTCGAATACACGCGTCCTGTATTCGAATACTTTACGAATACCTGCATGACTGTATTCGAATTCATGAATACTTTGGTAATTTTTGAGTGACAGCAATTCGAATGGTATTCGAATAAAACGAGTCAAGAATTTGTATTCATGAATTGTTGACCAAAATACAACGACATGTAATTCGAATACTATTAGAATAAACCAAACCATGTATTCGTATTCATGAATACTTACACTCTTTTTAAAGTCCAGCAATTCGAATTGTATTCGAATAATGCGAATCAGGCATTCGTATTCACGAATTGTTTGGTAATGTTGAGGTTGCAGCAATTCGAATTGTATTCGAATAACACGGGTCAAGTATTTGTATTCGTGATTAGTTGACCAAAAAACTACAACGTGTAATTCGAATACTATTCGAATAAACCCCAAGTGTGTATTCGTATTCATGAATACTTCGTACTTTTTTAGATGTAGCAATTCGAATTGTATTTGAATTAATAGTTCTAGTTATTTGTATTCACGAATTGTTCAGTCGTTGTCAAAAGCAAACAATTCGAATAGCATTCGAATGCACCGATTTGGGTATTTGTAGTTGCGGAAAATAAAAGAAATAAAAGCGCCCCAAACTCGAACAAAAAGTAACATTTACGTTTATGGAATGCAAATTTATTGGTAAAAATGTAAAACAAAGAGCTTTGTTTTGCCACATTAGCTTGACTGATGTAATTAACATGAGATTTGTGCTTCATAAACACGCTATGTGCTGAGAACAACCTAAAGTTGCAAGCTTTGTAACACAATTCCATTTATGTAACGTCACAAACAGACTTCTATCTGTCATTGTTTCGTAACATAAACAAAACTTGTCAAATCAGGTCACAGATCATTGCCAATTTGAATTGTATTCGAATTTATTTTGCAAAAATATGTGACAACATATTCTCGACTACTCTTAGTCTGGAGGTAATTGACCATTCGAATTGTATTCGTAAAATGTAGTCATGTATTCGATTTTACGAATTGTTACGTTGCCAAAGACCGACCACAATTCGAATTGTATTCATAAAATGTAGTCAAGTATTCGAGTCTACGAATTGTTACGTTGCCAAAGACGGACAGCAATTCGAATTGTATTCTTAAAAAATTATCGTGTATTCGAATTTGCAATTTCTTAGGTTGGCAAAGACCACAACAATTCGAATTGCATTCGAATGAATTCACTCAAGCGTTTGTATTAATGAATTGCTGGTTCAAAAGTTAACATCAACTATTCGAATTGTATTCGTTCATTATTGAACGAAATCCAAAATCATTCGAATACAGCACGAAGGTGGTAAAACCTGTATTCGAATGCATTCGAATACGAATGACGAATACGAATTGCCCCATGGCTGCCTATATCACATCCAGATAGTCTGGTTTAGTCAGGTGCTCGTGTTTTTGCATGAAAATACCTTTGAAAATATGTTTTCTGAATTTGTCTATGTAACCGGAAAAATGGACAGAAAGCTTGGTACTTACTTGAAACTGTTTTGCTTAGTTCACTTAAAGAGAACACAAAATGTAATAAATATTACTGAGCAGGTTCATGATACTTCGTTAAACTTGTTTTCAAGATCAACTGAAGTGTTCGACTTTAAGCTAGAATGGAGCTCAAAAAGTTGGTAAAAATGCTACAAAAATGAAGCCAAACCCGTTTTATTCAAATCCCGATTGCGACTCGAAAGGACCGGCCCGACTTACAACATTGTTTAGACCAGCGGTTCCCAAACTGGGGTTCGCGGTCCTTTAGGGGTCCGTGAGGCAATTTTGGGGGGACCGCGAAGCGGGTAAAATAATTCCATAATCTTATTTAGCGTTAGTTTGTGCCACTGAATAAGTTTAAATCAAGAGAATTGAGAAATCGACTGTCTTCATTGCTAAACAATAGCCTTTATTGAATGACAACTATCAAAAATGCAATTGTTCGCCCACAATCGTACTGCTTTTTGTCTTGTCTGTGATGTCATAAGCTGTCTTTGGATGATTATTATGTGCAATTTTGCAAAACTAGCTAAAATCAACTTTCGTTTTTATTAAATACACATTCCAGCTTAAGGACCGCGAGCCCTCGAAATAATGGCAAAGGGACCGTTTTGACAAAATAATGAAAAAGTTTGGGAACCACTGGTTTAGACCAAAAACCAATTATGTCCATCAACGTATTGCTAAACTTTGGCACATATGCTCTGACACTAATCGAGCAAGGAAGAAACCATGCATGTGCATTCATGTTTGTTTCCTAATTGACAACATCCCCTGCAGGAAGCCAAACTAAGAGTTTCCATTGCAGCATCCACACACGACAAACCAGTATGTTTTGCAGGTGACTTAAATAAACGCATAATCAAGACACTCAAACTCCTGCGATTTTGTTTCAATTAGTTCAAATAAATAGCATTCTGTTCGCAAGGTTTGGCAAAAAGTTAGTTGTTTCAACCACACAATATACTTAGACATGACAGTTGGTTCCATCTGGGCAAAAATGTAATATGAAGTCATGAACTGTTGTCCGATTCAAAAATCTGAAAGTTCCTCAAATCTATAAGCTTGCACTTATCACCAAAGCCAGTAGCCCAATATTTAAAGATGTTGTTTCTTATGACAAAAATTAAAGATATGTTTTTCCTAAATTTAAGGTGACTTGATATTCTCTGTTAAAAATCAACATGGTAAAGTAAAACAGGGGCTTTATGTCATTGTACAATGACAATATGCTTCCTATAACACCAACACATATGGTCTAAAATAGAATATTACTGAGGGACCATAATTCCAGAATTAAAATGTTATTCATTTGTCAACATCCTTATCAGTAGGGCGAAATCTAAGCGTTTCTATTGAGCAAATAAAGTATGGTATGAAACCATATGTTTAATGAGAAAGCTGTTGAAATGCTATATAAACCCGCGGGATTTGTTGACCTATTTATACCTCATAGTTTTTGAAATATTGGTGCAAACCTGTGCTTAAACAATGGACCGACGATATTTGCTTTTGACTTTGATGGTCGTTGGACTTTTGTGTATCACCCATGAAGCTAGAGCCTCTTTAGGCATAAGCGTAGGGTGGGGAATGCCAATCTTCGATGACGGGTAAAGCTGGCGATAATCAGTAGTATTTCTAAGTAATGCTAAAATATAAAAATATAGGGCTACTAAGTGATGAGTAAATTGCAGACAGTGTACGGTTTTTCGACCTGTATGGTCTCGGCATTGTGTCTGGTGACATCACGTTAACCATACGGACTAGCAATGTTGTAACCAGATTACGGCTCAGTTTGTTGAGAGTAACAGCGTAAAAAAATCATTTAAATTGTCGCACCCGGTTACACCAGCATATGAGTCCAACGTTTGTCACCAGCTGCACCGAGAAGACCTTGAAGGTCAAAACAGTGTGCACTGTCCAAAGCTAACATAGTTCAAGTAATCGCTGAATTTCTTACGACTAAAATTGTCCCCTAACATAAATTATCTCTTTCGTTTTTTTACTTTTTAAACATATATATTTATTTTATGCTTTTAACTATTAAATGACCTAAGGATTGAGTTGGAAGAACTTGAAGAAGTTTTAAACGATCTTGGATGGAAACATTTTGAAGACCTCGGATGGAAGCATTAGCGTGACTTTGGATTGCACATTTGACTTCGGCCAATGTACAGTGATTAAAAATAAAACTATGACTTGCTTCAATAACGAAGTATATTTTGCAAGGAACATACGCATTGTAACGTGTTTCTTGTTTTTTTTTAGGCTCAACGATGGTCAGATAACAAAACTAAAACAACATTACTCAAGAAATAAAACTGTTAATAAAAACATGCAATGTGTACCCAGCGTATTTCAATTTGCTAGCAATATCAAGTTAGGAAGCTTTATTAGACAGACTCATCAATAGGTACACAAACCGTGTTGTTACCACTAGCACATATGCTTTCACACTAAACTTCCAACATTGTTTAGAACCAAAAATCAATTATGTCCATAAACATATTGCTAAACTTTGGCACATATGCTTTAACACTAAACGAACGAGGAAGAAACCATGGATGTGCATTCATGTTTGTTTCCTAACTGACAACATCTCCTGTAGAAAGCCAAACCAAGTGTTTCCATCGCAGCATTCACACACGACAAACCAGTATGTTTTGCAGGTGACTTAAAGAAACGCCTAATTAAGACACTCAAACTCCTACGATTTTGTTAAATTTGTTCTAAAATAGCATTAAAAATCTTGACGTTTCTCACGTCTACTAGCTTAAACTTGCCAGAAGGCCAATGTTTAAATGTGCAGTTTCTTTGACAAAATCAAAGATATTTTTCTTCTCAAATTTTAAATGGCTTGATATTCTCAAAATATAAAGAAGATTCAAAACGGTTATGTAAAGCAGGGGCTTTTGGTCACTTGCACAAAGGCAATGTGCTTTTTACCTAACACATACACTCCAAAGTAGAATGTTACTGAAGAGCCAAACTCCTGAATTAAAATGTTATTCATCAACATCTTTGTCAGTTGGGCGACTTTGCTTGCGAGTTTAATGACCGTTGGACTTTGTGTACTCCTGAAGCTGAAGCCTTATAAGCGTAAGTCTAGGGTGGAAGAATCGGCGGAGTGAAGCTGGCAACAATCAGTAGTATTTTGCATAAACCTTGAATATAAAAATATAGGGCTGCTATAAGTGATAAGTAAGCTGATGACAGTGCACATCTGGTGGCATGACATTGACTAGTCGTATGGTAACCAGATTATAGCACAGTTGGCTGGGAGTAATAGGCTAAAAAGCTAACCAAAAGGATTTGAATGCCCTAACCCGGTTACATCAGCATATAAGGGCAACGTTTTTTTCTAAACTTATCCTAGGATTGAGTTGGAAGAACTTTAAGACATATTAAATGATCTTGATTTAAAACATGATCAGGACTTAGCATGGAAACATTAGTAAAATCAGGATAGCACAATTCGACAGGTAGACGTCGTCCAATAGATAATGTTTACCATTAAAATTATAACAGGCTTAATTGGAATATACATATTGGAAAGTTGATACGCATTGTAACGTGTTTCTTGTTTGTTTTTTTGTTTTTTTTTATTTCAGGCTTAACAATGACCCGTACCCACCAAACCACTGTACCGAAGAAACAAGACCTTCAATAAAAACTTGTAATGTGTTTTCAGCTAATTTTAAAATCACAGAAATACCAAGTTAGGAAGTTATATCAGACAGAAGCATGATTTGTGCACAAACCGTATATACTCTCCCACTAAAGATGTTACAAAGGGATCACACACGCAAGTTTAACTTAAAGTTTCTTTTATGTTTCCTAGGACAAAGTTAAAGATAATCAAAAAATATGTTACTGCAAATTCGTCTATTCTTAATTACTTTAAAGTTAACTTTTCATGTGGTACGCTTAACGATTAAAACGCTTGTTTCCCCAATCCTAAGATGGCTTGATATTATCTTCATAGGTTGTGTAAAACCAGTGCTTAAGGTCGCTTGCAAAACGTCAACATGCATTACTACAATGTTGCCTAATTGTCAACATCCTTGCAATTAACGTGTGATAAACCCTATGTTTGGTGGAAGAAGTGTTGGACGGTTATAAAAACCGGCAGGTTTTGACGAGACATTTATATCTCTTACTTTGAGAATTGGTTGTAAATCTGTGCTAAAAATGGATCGACGACTTTGTCTTGGGGCTTTGATAGCAGTTGGACTTATGTGTCTCATTCAAGAAGTTAAAGGCCAAATTCCCTTACCCTTGTGGGTCGCGCTTGGAGACAGGTAAACCTGGCTTAAATTAAAAATATTTCACTGTAAAGCTAAAAACATTTGAGCATAGAGTCATTTCACGACTAAAAATGGCAACGTTAATTCGTTCGGTCTTTAGTTATCCCGTTTTAAACGTATTTTTTCTTTTTGCTGTAACATTTTATCCCTTTATACCTTTGTGGCCCGCGTTTGAAGACAGGTAAACCTGGCATAAATTAAGAATGTTTCATGGTAAAGCGAAAACATAAAAGCATGGAGTCATTTTACGAAAAAATGACAAAGATAGTTCATTCGGTCTTAGTAATCTCGTTTAAACGCGTTTTCTTTTCTGTTATAAGTTATAACATTGGTAATGATCCAAGGTATGATATGGAAGAGCTTGAAGACGTATTAAACGATCTTGGATGGAAACATGATGAGGATCTCGGATGGAAACATGATGAGGACCTCGGATGGAAACATGATGATGACCTCGGATGGAAACATTAGCGAGACTTTGGATAGCACGATCGACTTCTGCCAATGTAAAGTGTTTGACGATAAAAAAATAACTTGCTTCAGTAACGAAGTATATTTTTCAACCCATTGTAACGTGTTTCTTGTTTTTTTAGGCTCAATAACAAAAGTCAGATAACAAAAGTAAAACAACATTACTCAAGAAATAAAACTGGTAATAAAAACATGTTATATGTTCGCAGCGTATTTCATTTTTCCAGCAATATCAAGTTAGGAAGCTTTATTAGATATATAACACTAGCACATACGCGCTCACACTAAAGCAGGGATTAGCAACCTTTTTAGTGACGCATGTCAATTTACTTGTTATTTCCATGTGGCAATGACTTCGCGTGCCAACATTTTTTCTGAGTTGTAGTAGTTTGTGCCAGAGGATGTCAATCATAAGGAGAGAGCAGAGCGTTTAGTGCATGTTCTAAAAGAATGGCAAGATAGGAAACTAAAAACAAGCAGCGTAACATGTTAAATTAGTACTTCACTAAAAACACGCAGAACGTTTGGCGTGCCAACAAAAATCACTTCGCGTCTCAACCTTGGCACGCGTGCCAGGGGTTGCCGACCCCTGCACTAATGGGTGTAAAAAAGAAACCACAAGTTTAAGTAGTCGGGAGAAATTCGAGATTTTGTGACTGATTCTGGTTTGGAATAATCTTTTCTAGGCCACTTAAATAACATTGTTTAAACTAGTGCTAAAACCAGCACTTAAATTTATCCTTTTCCAGAACTTCGTGTTCCTTCTATGAGTTATGCACGTGACAGAATATCTCTCAACTTACGAGCAATGCTTGTATATTACGCCACAAGTGACAAAAGAAGGCACTTGTTTGCGCACAATTAGCACTTTTTGTTTTGTCTGTGACGTAACACCTAGCCTTGGATCAATCCCATAAAACTACATAATATCAATGATACATATCGCGACAGAAAAACTTTCGTAAGGAGTAGATTATTTTTGGAATGTTACAAAGTTATCGATTTGGCAAACCAAACAAGTGTTATAGCGGGCCAGATGAAATGACATCAAAGGCCGCATCAGGTCCGCGGGCCGTAGTTTAGTGACCCCTGATTTAAAGGGAGAAAACCTATGGAAAGTGACATCAACGTATATAAACCCGGAAAGTTTTGGTGTCCTATACTTCAAGTAGAGAATTCTAGTATTTTGTTCTTAGTATAATTTACAAGGGTTGATCTTTGACATGGATTTGAATCCTGGAACTTAATAATAAGAATGAGTTTGCGCTAATTATATTTTGTCTTTACCTGTTATTCTACCAAATAATACATGTCGTTCAATACGGTAGAACTACTAACACTGGAATTTTGCTTGCGCCCGGTTTAGTAAGTGGCGCAACGGAGCATAGGCGTTTATGGTGCTCACTCAGCCATTATTCTTACCATAAACCCAAATTGCTGAGTCAGCATCACAAACGCCTATGCTCCGTTGCGCCACCTACCAGCAATTCCAAGACCGGGTGCAAGCCAAAGTCCAGTGTTAGTAGCTCTACCGTTCAATACAGTTCAATGATTATTTATATTTGTTTGTGAGCTCTAACGTTTTTTTTGTATACCTTCTAGTCAAAAGTGAAATAAGTTACGTCAAAATAAGGTGTTTCTCAAATTAAAAGGCAAGGGTGGTTCTTAATTTTTTAAGTGTTACAGTGCATTAGCCAACCGTGTTGAATTGGGATAATTCATTACCAACTATATAGTCTTTAACCTAACATCATCAAGAATTAGGCAGTTGCGAAGAAGGATACATTATTTGTTTTTGTATTTTTTTAACTTGAACTCCTTAAATCAATAAAAGCGGTCATATTACATCGTACGCCAAGAGCAACGTTGGTTCTGTTTAATTACCAACAAGTGGTCTATAACAAAGTTTCATCGGCAAAATACCTTGTTTACTGTTAGTGCAAGCGGACACATGGATGTGGAACATGAGGAATTAGGAAGTGGCCACGCCCATAACTCTATTTCTTTGCCAATTTGTCAATACGCTTGGAAAAGGGGCGTGTCATAACTGCAATATTGATACGTAACTTGCGAAAACAGACCTCGAATCCGTATGTGGTAAAGAGAAACGGTCGACAACACACGGAGCCAAATTGAATAATAACTTAGATCCTTCACTGAAAAAACTAGCAAAACTTGTTTTTCCACCAAAGCTACAAAAAAAACTTCCCAATGTCCTTTCGTTGAAATTCATCAATCAATTATTTTTAAATGAAAAAAGTTCACATTCAAGTTACCACAACGCATAGCATATCTGCCTCCTATATTACAAACCAATTGAAAGAAAAAAACTGTAAGTTTGTTTGATAGCTATCCAAAACCAATAAAAAGTTGAAAACCAATAAAAAGTTCGTTTATTTGTTGGCTGAAGAAGTTACTTCATTGGTTGGTTGGAGACGGAAAAAGGTTGTTTTCCCAAAATTTCAGTACATTTGTTCTTTATTGCTTAACTATTAACGATCAAACTGTTGACCGTGATGATTAGAAAAGGTGAATGACAACTATCAAAAATGCAATTGTTCGCCCACAATCGTACTGCTTTTTGTCTTGTCTGTGATGTCATAAGCTGTCTTTGGATGATTATTATGTGCAATTTTTCAAAACTAGCTAAAATCAACTTTCGTTTTTATGAAATACACATTCCACCTTAAGGACCGCGAGCCCTCGAAATAATGGCAAAGGGACCGTTTTGACAAAATAATGAAAAAGTTTGGGAACCACTGGTTTAGACCAAAAACCAATTATGTCCATTAACGTATTGCTAAACTTTGGCACATATGCTCTGACACTAATCGAGCAAGGAAGAAACCATGGATGTGCATTCATGTTTGTTTCCTAATTGACAACATCCCCTGCAGGAAGCCAAACTAAGAGTTTCCATTGCAGCATCCACACACGACAAACCAGTATGTTTTGCAGCTGACTTAAATAAACGCATAATCAAGACACTCAAACTCCTGCGATTTTGTTTCAATTAGTTCAAATAAATAGCATTCTGTTCGCAAGGTTTGGCAAAAAGTTAGTTGTTTCAACCACACAATATACTTAGACATGACAGTTGGTTCCATCTGGGCAAAAATGTAATATGAAGTCATGAACTGTTGTCCGATTCAAAAATCTGAAAGTTCCTCAAATCTATAAGCTTGCACTTATCACCAAAGCCAGTAGCCCAATATTTAAAGATGTTGTTTCTTATGACAAAAATTAAAGATATGTTTTTCCTAAATTTAAGGTGACTTGATATTCTCTGTTAAAAATCAACATGGTAAAGTAAAACAGGGGCTTTATGTCATTGTACAATGACAATATGCTTCCTATAACACCAACACATATGGTCTAAAGTAGAATATTACTGAGGGACCATAATTCCAGAATTAAAATGTTATTCATTTGTCAACATCCTTATCAGTAGGGCGAAATCTAAGCGTTTCTATTGAGCAAATAAAGTATGGTATGAAACCATATGTTTAATGAGAAAGCTGTTGAAATGCTATATAAACCCGCGGGATTTGTTGACCCATTTATACCTCATAGTTTTTGAAATATTGGTGCAAACCTGTGCTTAAACAATGGATCGACGATATTTGCTTTTGACTTTTATGGTCGTTGGACTTTTGTGTATCACCCATGAAGCTGGAGCCTCTTTAGGCATAAGCGTAGGGTGGGGAATGCCAATCTTCGATGACAGGTAAAGCTGGCGATAATCAGTAGTATTTCTAAGTAATGCTAAAATATAAAAATATAGGGCTACTAAGTGATGAGTAAATTGCAGACAGTGTACGGTTTTTCGACCTGTATGGTCTCGGCATTGTATCTGGTGACATGACGTTAACCATACGGACTAGCAATGTTGTAACCAGATTACGGCTCAGTTTGTTGAGAGTAACAGCGTAAAAAAATCATTTAAATTGTCGCACCCGGTTACACCAGCATATGAGTCCAACGTTTGTCACCAGCTGCACCGAGAAGACCTTGAAGGTCAAAACAGTGTGCACTGTCCAAAGCTAACATAGTTCAAGTAATCGCTGAATTTCTTACGACTAAAATTGTCCCCTAACATAAATTATCTCTTTCGTTTTTTTACTTTTTAAACATATATATTTATTTTATGCTTTTAACTATTAAATGACCTAAGGATTGAGTTGGAAGAACTTGAAGAAGTTTTAAACGATCTTGGATGGAAACATTTTGAAGACCTCGGATGGAAGCATTAGCGTGACTTTGGATTGCACATTTGACTTCGGCCAATGTACAGTGATTAAAAATAAAACTATGACTTGCTTCAATAACGAAGTATATTTTGCAAGGAACATACGCATTGTAACGTGTTTCTTGTTTTTTTTTAGGCTCAACGATGGTCAGATAACAAAACTAAAACAACATTACTCAAGAAATAAAACTGTTAATAAAAACATGCAATGTGTTCCCAGCGTATTTCAATTTGCTAGCAATATCAAGTTAGGAAGCTTTATTAGACAGACTCATCAATAGGTACACAAACCGTGTTGTTACCACTAGCACATATGCTTTCACACTAAACTTCCAACATTGTTTAGAACCAAAAATCAATTATGTCCATAAACATATTGCTAAATTTTGGCACATATGCTTTAACACTAAACGAACGAGGAAGAAACCATGGATGTGCATTCATGTTTGTTTCCTAACTGACAACATCTCCTGTAGAAAGCCAAACCAAGTGTTTCCATCGCAGCATTCACACACGACAAACCAGTATGTTTTGCAGGTGACTTAAAGAAACGCCTAATTAAGACACTCAAACTCCTACGATTTTGTTAAATTTGTTCTAAAATAGCATTAAAAATATTGACGTTTCTCTCGTCTACTAGCTTAAACTTGCCAGAAGGCCAATGTTTAAATGTGCAGTTTCTTTGACAAAATCGAAGATATTTTTCTTCTCAAATTTTAAATGGCTTGATATTCTCAAAATATAAAGAAGATTCAAAACGGTTATGTATAGCAGGGGCTTTTGGTCACTTGCACAAAGGCAATGTGCTTTTTACCTAACACATACACTCCAAAGTAGAATGTTACTGAAGAGCCAAACTTCTGAATTAAAATGTTATTCATCAACATCTTTGTCAGTTGGGCGACTTTGCTTCCGAGTTTAATGACCGTTGGACTTTGTGTACTCCTGAAGCTGAAGCCTTATAAGCGTAAGTCTAGGGTGGAAGAATCGGCGGAGTGAAGCTGGCAACAATCAGTAGTATTTTGCATAAACCTTGAATATAAAAATATAGGGCTGCTATAAGTGATAAGTAAGCTGATGACAGTGCACATCTGGTGGCATGACATTGACTAGTCGTATGGTAACCAGATTATAGCACAGTTGGCTGGGAGTAATAGGCTAAAAAGCTAACCAAAAGGATTTGAATGCCCTAACCCGGTTACATCAGCATATAAGGGCAACGTTTTTTTCTAAACTTATCCTAGGATTGAGTTGGAAGAACTTTAAGACATATTAAATGATCTTGATTTAAAACATGATCAGGACTTATAGCATGGAAACATTAATAAAATCAGGATAGCACAATTCGACAGGTAGACGTCGTCCAATAGATAATGTTTACCATTAAAATTATAACAGGCTTAATTGGAATATACATATTGGAAAGATGATACGCATTGTAACGTGTTTCTTGTTTTTTTTTTGTTTTTTTTATTTCAGGCTTAACAATGACCCGTACCCACCAAACCACTGTACCGAAGAAACAAGACCTTCAATAAAAACTTGTAATGTGTTTTCAGCTAATTTTAAAATCACAGCAATACCAAGTTAGGAAGTTATATCAGACAGAAGCATGATTTGCGCACAAACCGTATATACTCTCCCACTAAAGATGTTACAAAGGGATCACACACGCAAGTTTAACTTAACGTTTCTTTTATGTTTCCTAGGACAAAGTTAAAGATAATCAAAAAATATGTTACTGCAAATTCGTCTATTCTTAATTACTTTAAAGTTAACTTTTCATGTGGTACGCTTAACGATTAAAACGCCTGTTTCCCCAATCCTAAGATGGCTTGATATTATCTTCATAGGTTGTGTAAAACCAGTGCTTTAAGTCGCTTGCAAACGTCAACATGCTTCCTCTAACACTGGCGCATATGCCTTACACCAGAATGTTAATGAGGAACCAGAATTCCATTACTACAATGTTACTTAATTGTCAACATCCTTGCAATTAACGTGTGATAAACCCTATGTTTGGTGGAAGAAGTGTTGGACGGATATAAAAACCGGCAGGTTTTGACGAGACATTTATACCCCTTACTTTGAGAATTGGTTGTAAATCTGTACTAAAAATGGATCGACGACTTAGTCTTGTGGCTTTGATGGCAGTTGGATTTGTGTGTCTCATTCAAGAAGCTGAAGGCCAAAATGATCCAAGGTACGATTTGGAAGAGCTTGAAGACGTATTAAGCGATCTTGGATGGAAACATGATGAGGACCTCGGATGGAAACATGATGAGGACCTCGGATGGAAACATGATGAGGACCTCGGATGGAAACATGATGAGGACCTCGGATGGAAACATGATGAAGACCTCGGATGGAAACATGATAAGGATCTCGGATGGAAACATGATATGGACCTAGGATGGAAACATTAGCGAGACTTTGTATGTCACAATCGACTTCGGCCAATGTGCAGTGTTAAACAATGAAACTATAACTTACATCAGTAACGAAGCATAGTTTTCAAAGCTTTGTAACATGTTTCTTGTTTTTTTAGGCATAACGATGGTCAGAAAACAAAAGTAAATCAACATTACTCAAGAAATAAAACTGATAATAAAAACATGCAATGTGTTCGCAGCGTATTTCATTTTCCCAGCAATTTTAAGTTAGGAAGCTTTATTAGATATCTAACACTAGCACATATGATCTCACACTATAAGCAGGGATTAGCAACCTTTTTAGCGACGCGTACCAATTTACTTGTTATTTCCATGTGGCAATGACTTCGCGTGCCAACATTTTTTCTGAGTAGTAGTAGTTTGTGCCAGAGGATGTAAATTATAAGGAGAGAGCAGAGCGTTTAGTGCATGTAGAATGGATTTTAAGAGAATGGCAAGATAGGAAACTAAAAACAAGCAGCGTAACATGTTAAATTAGTACTTCACTAAAAACACGCAGAACGTTTGGCGTGCCAACAAAAATCACTTCGCGTGTCAACCTTGGCACGCGTGCCAGGGGTTGCTGACCCCTACACTAAAGGGTGCAAAAAAGTAACCACCAGTTTGGGTAGTAAGGAGAAAATTCGAGATTTTGTGACTGATTCTGGTTTGGAATAATCATTTTTAGGCCACTTAAATAACATTGTTCAAACTAGTGCTAAAACCAGCACTTAAATTTATCCTTTTCCAATCTTTCCCTTCTATGAGATATGCACGTGACAGAATATCATTAAACCTTATGTTTTAAAGCAGGGGCCACCAAATTTTGTTCACTGGGGGCCAGGTTAGTTTAATAATGATTCGCGCAGTACTACTAATGAAATTGTTGGAGTGTATTTTCGAGAAGGAACTCGTGTCCTTTATTCAATATGTAACTAACGCTATTTGTAACAGGTTTTTTTATTTATGTTTTAAAAGCATTGCCAATGTTCAAAAATGATCATTGTTAAACCGATACATGGTTCTCAATACAAGAAAAATAGACGACAAAACCGATGAATTACATTTTTTTTAATTAATTACGTTATTTTACATTTTGTATCCTAAGCCAGTTATGTAACGAGTTTTTGTTGTTTTATGTTATAGAAGCAAGGATGGATCAAAGACCCGAAAAATACATCATTACCCAGACATAGAATTCATCAATAAAAACGAAGTGTAAACTACGTGTATTTTGTTTTACATCCTTTCAAAAGCAACCATTAAAAATTAGATTTTTCAGTCATTGTTAGGTCAATGTCAAAGTGACTTTGACATTGTTAGGAATGTGGCAAGTTTCAAATGGTGCTTCAAAAAGCGAAATATACGGACTCATGTTGTTGGATATGGACCCGAACTCGGTCATAACCCGAAACGATACATATTTACAAAAACAAAACCCATATTCGAACCAAAATATGTTGAAGTTGCGACGCGAAAGATGTCTCGTGTAAAGTCAGGCCCGAATCAAACCAATTTTCTCAAACTAAAACCCAAACTCGAAAACCAACGCCCAGTCCAACTTACAACTGTGTTACAGATAGTTTCTGCAAATTAGGTCATAAAAAGCATTTCGCGGTTGTCACATTTTGTAGGATGAAATGTTTGAAAATTGCATAACTTGGAGTAACGTTGTCCCGCATACTGAGTGACGTTTCTGTGTCGGATGTATAGGTGGCTCTACAAGTTATATTCAATGCTCAGCAGACATGCAGAAGTTGTAACCAAGCACAAATACGTTTACAAACTTTTTACCACACCATACTAGAAAATCTTGTTCAGCCAAACATAGAATAAATACAAACTTCCCACTGTCTGCTCGTGAGTTCTTCAACTGGTATGGGTTATTTTATAAGAGTGCGTTTTTGTTGTGTTAATCGCGAGATTGCATTTGCTATAGTCGAGATACGTTTTATTAAGTATCTGCATAATTATTGGACTTACAGCAGATAACAAGACAAAAGGTTTGGCGCTTGGTGAATGGAAATTTTGTCGAACTAACAACCGTCAGATAAATAATTTAAGACGAGATGCTGATATTTTCTGGTCCGAAGCAAGTTTCAAATCTTCGGCGGCAACACGACCTACATAAGGCAGTTTTGTACAGATTCATGTTAGTTCTTTTTTTATAAAAAGCAATCTCACAAATCACATAGTTTTTAAATAACTTTTGTGTTGTTGACTGCAAAGTGTTCCAAAGAAACCGTCAGTTTGGTAATGTGCCACAAGCTTGAAAAGACAACACAATACTAAAAGAATGTTAGTGGGAAATACAGTGCTAGATTTCATGTGGATAGGAAAGTTACAACTGACAATTTGTTGTCACGCCCCTATTCAATAAACTTCCATTTCCATCCTCTTTCCAGTTTCATAGCGCATACTTGTTTCCCTATAGTTTGTGTTAAGACAATTTCCTGTGATACAAACATTGGCAAAAGGGCAAACAACCAAATTGCCCATATGGATAGGGATTGGGGAGTTCGTTACAGCAGTTGAGAATAAGTTTGCTAAAGTAACTGCCACTTAACTTATATGCAATGTGGATATTACGACATGATTTTACACGGAAGTTTAGACGAGAGCTTATAAGTTTATTACTTACAGGAAGCTGTTATAACTTCGAATATTACGTTTTAATCGAGGTTCACTATAGTTTACTTTAATGAATATGGGTAAAAAAGCTGCAACTTATTGCAAGCATGCCAGAGCTAAACTTGACACGAAAATGAATAAAAATATCACAGCCTAACAAATCTAATAAAACATTGGAAAAGGATCCACCTACATGTGCAACCTAATTTTACTACAATATCCGCTTTGAAACAGCTCATTTTTTTAATAAATTAAACTTAAGCGTATATGTATTTTGAACAGTTTTTCTTGGCTAAAACCTACTTTGAACATGGATAGCAAACTGTTGCTTATGTGCTTTCTCGTGATTATGATCGTGAGTTTAGCAGAGGACGTGAATGGTGGATGGATTTTTGGACGGAGAAGAAGAAGGCGATGTCAGTATACATTTTAACATTACACTTATATCGAAATGTATGCTGTGCCTACAATCAGATTTGTTGTACTAATAATCAGTCGATCCTCTGTCAAATTAACTAATGGCCGATGGGTTGTGTATTTTACACTACAAAAGAAGTGTAAACAACTACACCGCATGGTCACCGTGTTGCGATAAAACCTGTTTTGCATAGCAAAAGCTTGTATTTTACGCATCTAAATAATTTTTCATATGTTTTCAGACTACCATCACCACCCTTGGTATTATCATCATCACCACCACCACCATCATCACTACCATTACTACTGGGGGGATGAAAATGAAAAAATAGCTTCACTGGCGATGGACGACGTCGCTGATAACTAAAATCATAGAAAATCACATTTGTTTCGACTAAAAGCGAATAAAAACCCGAAACATTTAAGTCCAGCCAGTGTTTAGTAACTTGGGGCAACTGTGTGTCAATTGAGTTTAATGCTTACAGTCAAGAATCATATATGATGGAGGTAGTCGTTTTAGCAGATTGTACTCAGTTTCAACCACATTCAGTGGGCGGTACATCGAAATTCTAAAAAAATCTAATCAAGTTTTTTTTTAAACACAGTCCGTAAGGCAGACAATAGAACAGGGGTGCACAACCTTTTCGCTAAGACGGCCGCATCCGCAGAACTTTATTTCACCAACGGCCGCCAATTACCTGTTTGTTTTTGTTTTAAAATTATGTGAAAATAGGTCTTGTCCCACATACATAAACCAGCTAATGGCGTCCAAAAAGCCCAGATAATTTGAAACTTGATTCACAAATTGAGCAAAACAGTCGTGACGACCAGAATAGGCTATTTATGACTTCATAATCTATATTGTGACGCAAGAGGTGACTGTTTATTTGCATTATTTGCACACAATAGGCGTATATAAAGTGTGATGCACAGGGTTACTAGGCTGGTAATATTCTTTACATTCTTAAAAAATCTATTTAAAGCAGTTTGAAAGTCAAAATATTTAGCAAACGAGTTTTTTGACGTCACGGCCGCCAGTGCATATATTTTAATAAACATGTTCACGGCCGCACAAAATCGTCTATTCGGCCGCACGTTGTGCACCCCTGCAAAAGAACTATAAACTTTGCATGTATTAAAATACAAACAATGTCAAAGATTTTCACGCGAAAAAGACAACAAAATGAGCTTGTCAAGTTTAAATTACATAAATTTACATCGAACTGGAGCAGAGTTGTAAACGGACGTGAAATTGGAGTCAAAACCCGGCCCGAAACCCGATTTGTTTTTGAGAAGCCGGTTTGGCGCGAAAGTTTCATTGACAGATTATATTGAAGAAACCTAAACCTGAACCTAGCCCGACTTACAACCCTGTATTTGTATTGGAGAATGAAAAAAATCTCTGCTGTCGTGGAAAACAGTTCTCCACCGTAGCGGATTATCATTTGTAAACAAATTCACGTGTTTGCATTTCTTGTTTTCACTCACGTTTGCCAATTCAACATAATTTCATCAGGTTGAAATGTAATCAGTAACGATGGTAGAAATAGAAGATTTGAAACAACGAACCGATATTTTGCTGAAGTTTTTTAATTTGTACATACGTTTTTCTGATTCTTATGTTATTGTGAGTTCAAAGTTATTGATCATTGTAATAAATCCTTACGCCGAACTGATGATAATTACTGTATATCTACAGGAATTCTTCACCTCGAATCACTGGGATAAAATTCCGAAATCATGGAAAGAAGTTTTAAAAGACTTGACCACACCGCAAATTTCAGAATTCCTTCTCTCAAATACAAAAACGTATGCACATTTTTTTTTGTTTAGATGCAAACTATAGACTGTTTTTCCACTAAGAAAATATATTATCCACGAATACCCAAAGGATTTTGGTGAATTATTTAGTGCAATTGCAACAATTTCCCTTCACCAAATACAGTAAACTTTTGAGTCAAAATAAAGTTTCTAAAGGGGTGTAGCAATAGCAGTGAAGTTCATTTAATTGATAAACCCAAAGAAAAAAGTTTTTTTTTGCAATCTAAAAAACATTACAATAATGGAATTTGATATTTTAAGATATTATATTGTAATTGCAAACATCAAATGGTGTTAGCTTTTATATTGTACATGGAGAATTTGCATAAGTGTTTAACCAACTTTCATGCTTTTTTCTAGCTACCCTACTGTATGGCCACTTTCTCTTCTGGCTTTTAAACAATGCTCATTATATCTTCCTATACCAAGAACATGCCACACAAGTCCAGTCAGTAAGTTATTACATGGCATGTATAATGCTTTAGCTATGCCATGTCCATATTTTTTTCAGATGATGCCACTGGGACAGATGAAATGTTGCTGAAGCTTTCATGCCAAGAAAAGATGTTGAAACACATATTTAGAAAACATGTCAAGCCCAAAAAGCAACATGAAATATATCTTCTATCCAAGGTTTGTGTAACAACAAATGGGACAAATGTTTATCATGAAAATACACTTTTTTAGACAGTTGCTGAACTGTTGGAGTCAAGCAAGTGTTCGGACATTATAGTAAGTGTTAGTCATGCAACAAATTAATTCTACAAAACAGACAAGATAATATCACAGGATTTTGGATCTGGACAAGGCCACTTAGCACGAAGTCTTACCTTGGGATATAATTGTCCAGTTATAACCTTGGAACAAAACAAAAAATTTATAAAAAAGGCTGAGGAGTTTGATGATGATGCTTGCAAAACCTTACATAAAGCAAACAGGTAAGATGCGTTTTTTTAAGTTATTTAGTTTTTGTGTTGCTCACTAATGTTAATGTATGTTGTAATGTATGGAAAACTGTGTTTCTCCTGTTTAGACAAGCAGATGTAGTAGGACAGGTAACTGCCAGGCATGTGCAGTACAATGTGTCCACAGATGTTGCTGCTGATATATTCATTGACACAATAGACAAAAAAGTTCAATCCCATGTAGGTAAGTTTAAACCATGCGAATACATTTTTACCCTTTTCACTTCAGAAACATACTAAATATCTTTTTTCAGAGCCTACATACTTACTAACAGGTTTACATGCCTGTGGAGATTTAAGTGCAACTATGATCCGCTTGTACAAAGAAAGTCCAAGAATTGCCGCTTTAGTGTCAGTTGCATGTTGTTACATGAAACTTTCAACAGAACCTGAATCCACTTACATAGGTTATCCGATGAGTTTATATGTTAAAGGTTTGGATAACCATAAAATCCCATACAAGTCAAGGGAGTCAGCTTGTCATGCTTTGGAAGACTACAGGTGTAGATTAAAAGGTAAAATAATAGACAGTGTTCATAGGACGGCTATTTTGGGACATTGTATTTCATAATTTTTAGGAGCTGGTCCTCAGCTACGCATGCACTGCTACCGAGCTGCTTTAGGAACAATTTTGCGCAAGCTTCATCCAGATATGGTACGACTGCCTGTCCAAACCATTAAAAAAGCGTTCAACTTATCATTTGTAGAGTAAGTCAATACATTACCTGAAACTTTGTAAACAAATACCTTTAAATGCAAAAATAAAGAGTGCAAGGTTACTTCTTTTTTACCAAGTTTGACATGATATTCTTACCTACCTAGGAAAAGAACCCTCACAATGTACCTCATTTCTGCTCTGCATACTGCATCACAATTTCTTACCTGATACAACTCACTTAACTTATGATACAACTTAGGTATGTGGCACTTGCCTTTAAAAAGCTGAAGCTCTCTGCTCCTAATGAAGTTGATGTCCAGGAAGCAGAATCACTTCTATCTCAGTGGGTTCATGTTGTCATATATTTCTGTCTATGTCTAATGGTTGCTCCAACTGTGGAATCAATTATCTTGCTCGACAGGATGATATTCCTCAAGGAACATGGTAAACTGTTTTGTGTTTTACCTGAAAATGTAACAGTAAGGTTAATTTGTACTTTTGCCAACATTAATCCAGAAAATGTAGCATTTAATCGAACTACAATAGTATCATAAAGAATTGGACAAAATAGAGCAACTGTGTTCCATAATATCAATTGTGATTCCACATTTGATTCCAAATGACCATTTGCAACTTGTTTAACATTCAACCAATCCACAGGACTGAACTGTGAAATCAAATCTCTGTTCGAACCGAAGCTCTCTCCACGCTGTTTCGCCATAATTGCAAGCAAAGATTCTCAATGAAAACAACATTTCCTACAAGTGAATAACCACTAGCTAAATGCATTTATTTGATTTGCTGCCTTTGGAACAATTGGGTCAGGTGTCACTGTGGACTTATTTGCAATATTTGAGGCAGTAAGAATGGTTTCCATGCATCCCATTAGTTTGTTCATGTCCCTTTGCAATCTAGCCTCCCTTCTAATAATGTCTCGCAAACGTTGAAACATGTTTTGGACCACAAGCGTTGCTTCATCCAAAGTGTCGGAATAGATATCTGTGAAGCAAATGTATTGAGTAAAATCCTAAGAATATCAAATTATATGATGCAAGCCATGTAGAGTTGGGGAAATTTCCATATGTACACAAGTTTAAAATTTTCAGCACTGAGTAATATATAATAGTCTAGAAAAATAACATTTTGCAATGGTTTTGTTGAGGCTGACCACCATTGAGCAGCATTTTTTATAATTTATAGAAGCCAAGTATCTAGCAAAATGAATTTATCAATGTTCTGCTGTCAATACACATAGTCAAGCTGCCTCTGTTTTAATCCTATTTAATAACAAAATCTAACTCATTATAATGAAGAAAAAGGTAACCAATCGGTTAGTGCAGGGGTTGGCAACCCATGACAATGACATGTATGACAACCAAGGTGGTTTTTAATGGCACGCCAACCGATTTGAGTGTTTATATTGAAGTAACAATTGAACCTGTTACATTGGCATGCGAGGTCATTAACAAAACATTGGCACACAAGGTCATTAACACATGGAAACTAGAAAAGTGGCTTTCTGATATACTTCCATTTTATATATTCTATACAATATTTACCCATTTACAACACTATACACAATTTTATCTACATACATGATTGTTTTTGCAAGCAAACACGGATGGGTTCCCATCGCGTGTTTATGCGGATTTACGGTAAACCTATGTGGCAGTTATTTTTAGATTCTTTTGGACAATTTTTTTACAAAGCCTAAACTTAACTTAAAAAGTTCTTTTCCGTATTCTTTTAGCATCATTATTGTAATATAATTACAAAAAATCGGTGAAAAAAGAACGGGGAAAATACATTCAATTTAATCTCTTGCTTTGACCTTGATATTGTGGTTCAAGTTCAGTTTTTAAACACAAATTTTTTCTAGAAAGCCTTAACTGTTGTATTAGACCAGCGGTTCCCAACCTGTGGTACGCGAGTAGATTTCGTTTTTTTCACAAAAACCTGGATTCACAACTTTATGTTTTGTTTATCTGGTTTTGTTTACAAAAAAACGTTACCTCAGCATATTCTTATTGTTACGTAACTACTCCTGTTGTGTCGTATCATTACGATCTTCAAGTCAATTGTCAACAAGAAGCACAGTTGCTTTGAAAAACCGTACAACGCTGTGGTACAGTGGGCGTTAATCATGTCAAGCAGCGAAAATGCAAGAAATAAAAATCTCATCAAATTTAGGTATTGTGCTTTAGTGTTAGTTTAGTAGGCCAATATTATTATTCTCCATAAAATATGATTCGATCAAATTAGTTGTTCTGCAAGAAGTGGTACGCGTGGCAGTACAGAGCGTCCAAGTGGTACGAGGTCGTAAAAAGGTTGGGAACCCCTATATTAGACACTATATAAAAAAGTCGTTTGCTACAAAGGTATACATAACAACTTGTTTTTCACTTAACTTTGTTTTGCAAAAACGACCGTTTAATGACCTTTTGACACTGTTTTTTAATAGCATGCAGTCCTTGGTGTTCAACAATACCGTTCGGCCTAATTCTTACATGACTTAAGTACTGATTCTTGAATTGATTTGTCAAAAATAAAGAAGATACGTTATGACGAAAAATTTGTAACGGTGATGTAATGCCTACAAGTTGACCTTTAGTGACCCGTGGTTGTGAGACGGCCAAGCTGACAACGAGAATTTAAAGACCATTTATCGTGGCGTTCGAAAAAGTTAAGTTTATTAAATTTCATATTTATGTTGATCAACGATGTTTTGCCTGACATAAACGAAACCGAAGTACGTTTATCGAGTTCGAATTAAGTCTTAGGTGTAAAACCTGCGCCAAAACTGAAAATGCGCGTGACAACTCAATCAAACGACACAGCATTGCTGCACAAAAAACAGCTGATTTCTAATCACCCAAACGACTGTCTCGTAAAACGTCTGTCCAGACGTCAAGCTGAGCACTCCCGCTCTGCCGCATTAATCGTAAACCAGTGAATTCCTCCCTTGGGACTTATATCTGACTGATAGCGTACACATATTATGGGTTGTAAAGGTAACTGGCAAAATTTTAAATACTAAACGAATACCCTGCTTAAACAATTGTTAACTTTTTCAAATATTTCTGCACCATAGGGCATGTATTTCTGCCTTAAAACTAAAACCGATTATTTCGGGGATTAAAGGGTAAAAAATGGGTGAATCCGAAAAAAAGATACAAATTCTTTAAAAAACTTTACATTGCACCAAACAACAAAGCATGAAACTCCAAGATGCTGTACTTTAGTCAGTACAGCCATTTCAAAAAATTTACGTTTTGGGGTCCTGTGGGTGAACCGCTGGGTCAATCGGGGTTAAACTTTAGGAGGATCAAATTTGGATTATTAACTAACATCTCTGTAAATTTGAATAAATTTGGAGCACTCTTTCTTGACCAAACGCGTCTCACAAGCCAGAGTTAGACAGAAAAAAGAAAAAATACGGACAAAAACAATATGTGTCCCCTTCAGGGAAGCGGACCCATAATAACAAGTAACTGGACATGCGTCGCTTAAAAGGTTGCCGACCCCTGGGTTAGTGTAACCATCTCATGTGTGCAAGATTTATTTCATACTGAGCAAGAAACAAATAATGTTGCCCCAACCCAGTGAAATCTGATAGGTTCAACAAGATTAACTTCACAGACGTCCTAGAGATAAAAAGAAAAACAGACTTAAATGACCCAATGCAATCATCTCAATAGTGGACCTACTCTGAGCACATTGTATGCAGAAGTTTTCTCCCCTAAACAGAATACAAATAAAACAATGTATTTACCTATAACCATTTCAGCAACATCAAGCAGAATTGGGGCAAAACTAATCTTAGTAATGTATCTGCAAAAATAAAAAATAACATTGGCTCAATTTTAAATAAAAAACCAAAGTGTTTAATAAACATAACATTGTTTTCTAACCTGCAGAGAAATTTCATCAAAACCAAGAGTTTCTTTTCATCTCGTCCAGCCAAAGCTGCTCGTATCGTGTCACGTCGAATTAATTCCTGCATAACAGCCACTGTAACTTCAGGCGTGTTACTGTACACCCTGGCCTGAAAGCAGATGGAAAAACATGTAGAGGATAATGTCTATTTTTATTAGGGATGTACCAAAACTGCAAATGTTCTGTTTGATCGAGCACGCTCGGTGCATTGTGCTGTCACAAACATTCCCTATTCCACACTAGTTTTGTAGCTTTCCGAGGTCACCAGCGGTGTACTAAGCTGTTCAGGCCCCACAAGTACATGTTTTCCACAATGTAACGCATTTAAAACAACAGTCATTTTTGTTCTTGGATACCCTCTCGAACACTACTTTTGTATCTTAGTAGGGCATGAATATGAAAATTTAATGCTCGGGTCAGTTTGTGCAACTACTTGGATGAGCTCCGCGAAGCTGGGTACCGACTACTCTGGTGCGTTCAGCTTCAGCTGCTTCACAAGTGCGCCCCAAGAGGTTTTGAAGTGCGAATATCTGTTATTTTAAAATTCGAACAGGTGTTTTAGGATTTCATGTGAGCATGCATGACAACATACAAAAGCTCTGGTGTTTGCCACAAAAAACAATCAGCCACCATAATGTAGTTGCAATTTAACTTTCTTTTGACAACTTTTGTTATGTTGATCAGCAAAGTGGGTCATGCAATGAAAATTGAGTTTATTAATGTGCCGCATGTTTGAAAAGTTTGAGAACCACTGCTTTAAAGAGACTTAATGATTTTTACTAACCACTAAGGCAGCATCAAGTGCTTTGCTGTGTTCAAACTTGCGAAAGTAATGATCATATTTTTCCAGTTGTTCCTTATGTTTGTGCATCACTACAATATCTGTTGGATTTGGTACAAATTTCTGTCCTAAAACACAAATCAAAAACACATTATTTGATACAAAGTAAACTGTAGTTTATGATAGTGAAGGGATGACTACCCGGTACTTGGTATTGATGGTATTGAACGATTTCAGTGGTATACTATAGATACTTATATACGGGATATAAATATTTTGTCTCAGTTTTCGATACCAAAGGCCGGTTTACACCATAGGAATACGGGGAAGTTTTATTTGCTTCTGACAGCACAAAATCGAGAAAAATTTACGTTACAGATATTTTTTCGATATTGTTAGGAGATTACATTTTCTGCATGTGTGTGTGCGCCTTTACTATGGCCATGCAAGATAAATTAGCAAGTGATATACAATTAAGTACAACACTATACTCAAGTACTCGGTACTCGCTTCAAAACCTGGTATCGTCACATCACTAGTTTATTAACAGTCTGGCTTTCTGCTTGTTTAAGTTTAAAATAATGTCACTAAAAGTATTTGTACTCAACCAAAGCACCATAAAATGTACACATCAATTATTTTGGATTAGTTTCCCCACCTTGCATAAACACAGATCTTTGTCGTCTTTTCTTTCTTGACAATTCATTTTCATCAGCAAGTAAGTCATCTGTTTTACAAGCTTGTTTGCGATGCCTGATTGATAACATTTTGTCCGCCATACCAACAACTAAGGTTTTGTCTTCATTCTGAAAAGTTTTGACAAAGTTGAGTAGATTTCTGCATCCTCTAATCAAACTTTGCAATCTACTAATATAACAAAAAGTTGACATTTAAAGCTTTTGGGGTCTGGGTAAGGGTTTGTAATTAAAATAACACTACAATTAAATCTCAGATACCCTTTGGGGCTTGGCATTCTAATATGTGTTATGGGTGGTACTAAACACCATATGGTATCGCATGTAAACTTTTGTTAATATATTAGGCCCAAACGGGTATCTGAGATTGAATTATAAAGTCATTTGTATTACTAACCCTAATCTCCCCATTAGTTTTGTTAGTAGATTGTGCATTTTAGAGAGGCCCGTTTTCCAGCAAACCACTAAAAAATATGTCCAATAGATTTACTTACAGAAATAGCCACGCTTAGAATTGGTCCTGGATAATCTATGTTGTGCACAACTTGGTAATTTGCAACATCATAAACCTTGACATGTCTGTAAGCAAAAAAAAAGTTTATATATTTTGTTTTAATTTCCAACAGTTTATAATTGATATGCTCATGCAGTAAAATCTTTTTTTTTTAGTTTTTAGCATAGAAAAATATATACAGTAAAAAAATTGTGTTAAAAACTTAAAATAATAAAAAGACAAACCTGTCAAGTCCTCCAGAAAGAAGCCTTGTGTAGTCATGGTTAAATGTCATACAAGTAACAGTTTTATGGTGATGGCTAACAGTTGCCAATAACTTTCCCCCAGATAGAACATCCCACACTTTTATTGAGCTACCACCTGTAAAAAGTCAAAATAAACTGTTTCCAAATGGGACATTTTTTAATCTAACTGTGTTCTACGTTCAGGTATCAAACATTGTTATGAACAACACAAACAAATATTTAGACCATATAGGGATTACAATCTCCACAAAATAAAATTGACAAAGAAAGTTTGTTCACCAGAAAGTTTCCACACAAGCATATTTCAAGTTTGTGAAGTCAATACATAACAACTATTCGTTGAAAGAAGGAATTAATATGAAGTAACACAAAAGAAAGGCATTTTGTGTTTACCTGCACTGAGAAGAACACTTCCTGATGGAAACATCAAAACACTTTCCACAGGGCATCCATGGTTGACTGAAAGCGAGCACTCATCGGACCGTGTATCAAACATTTTTACAGTGTGGTCATATGAGCCTAGGAAAAAAAAACATTTTTAAATTATATACTACTTTTAAAAACATATTTACAAAGAATTTGAAACTGACCTGTTACTATAAGATTTTCACAAGTCTTTGAAGTACATCCACTCCGAATATAGTCCTGCAAATGGGAAAACACATTAGATAAAAAAAGTATGTTTACAAATATTTGGTGATCAAAAATGGAACCATGGCTTACATTGTGTCCTTCAAACTGGTGTAGAGTTTGTTCTGTAGCAACATCCCATACTCGAACAGTTTTGTCATCAGAAGCAGAGAAGATGTGTTTCATATCGTTGCAAAATTTTGTCACATGGACTGGTCTAATATATGAATAAAAAAAAAACATTTAAATATAGTTCTGTGTTTTGAAGACTGCATCTCTAAAATATAGTGGGCACTTGTTTTTTAGGGGTAAATATTACAGTACAGTATCAAATCCTTACTAAGTTTATGACAACACTGAGACACATGTATTGGACTTTGTACATATAAAAAAACGCAAATGAAAACCCTCTAGATTTATCTCTAATTTACAACTAACCACAATCTGTTTCACCTTGTATGTCCTTTGAATATTCTTAGTGGAACCCTCCCTTCAACATCAAATAGTCTTACTTGGGTATCTTCATTTCCAGCAACAAGAAGTTTTCCGTCGGATCGAAAACTTGCCCCATATGCAACATTGTGAAAACGCGAAAAAGTTTTTGCTACCTCATTACTATTGGGGTCATACAGTTCTACCTGTTTTAAAAACAAGTTAGGTTTCAGTGATTGGATGGGTACCCGGTACTCGAACGATTTCAGTGGTATCGATACCTGTACTCGGTATCGAAATATTTTGTCTCAGTTTTCGATACCAATGTGCGAATACCGACCGGTTCACACCATAAGAATACAGGCAACTTTATGCCAATATTTGCTTCGGACAGCACAAAAAGAAAAAGTTCTGCTGTATATTTTGTCCCTGTCGTATGGAGATTACCTTTTTCGCATGTGTGTGTGCACGCCTGTACCCTGGCGATTGCAGATAAATTAGCCAGTGATATACAACTAAGTACAACACTGTACTTAAGTAATTGGTAATCGTAGGTATATACATGTGGTACTCATACTCGCTTCAAAACCTGGTATCGTCCCATCACTATTAGGTTTACAAATTGTCCAATTTGTTATCAAGTAATTTTGCAGTTTTTTAAATAGGCCAGCGAAACCATGTACTTACCCTTGTGGAAGATGTTACTGCAAAGTAATGTGGCTCTGCAGGTTGAAAAGCAACATCTGTCACTGCTCCAAATTCTTTTATTGTGATTGGAAACTAGATATATGAAAAATACATTCTATTTATTATATAATCTTGAAACAATACAGGAAAACACGTTTAATTACTGAAAAGGTATTAAACTAATCCAATAAAAATTGTTAGTTAAAAAATGCAAATACATAAGCCGCAACGGCACAAAAATACCTGAAGTCCTTTCCAATATTGCACATCGTCCAACGATTTTCTGGTTGTTGGCAAAGTCGGCAAAGGATCTACGGTTTTAAATCTCGATGACATGTTTACATTAACAAATATACGAGAAACAAATAACCGCAAATTACAAACAACAGCCAATTTTCCTCAAGAAAAGCGACTGTTTACTTCTGTTGCAAAAGCGACGCAACCTTCACATGAAGCATGTGTTTGTGGTGCAAAGATCAGATGAGAGAACGGTGATAGGGAATTTTGATTTCGTTAACAATCGGTCCACACAAAAATGATTGCATGTGATGTTTGATCAAATCTCATCAGGTATTGGTAGAGTATTTTATGTGGTCAGGAAAATATAGAACAAACTGCTCCTTGACGTAATTAATCACCACTCACCAGCTTCATCTTAAAAAAATATCGGCACCAACAAAAGAGTATTATCCGAAATTGACAAGTTTGAAAACAAAAAGTGTTGTTACTTCGGTCCAATATTGGCATAAAATTCATTAAAAATTAAATTCACATCAGCTGCATCAAATCTAGCAACCTCCAACAAGTCATACAAATTGTATTTGTTTGAAAAAAAAATTTGTGTTTGTTTAATAATATTACCAACAAGTATTTAATGCTCTTGAATCTTCAATCAAAACGTAATTGCCAGAGACTCCGGCATTCAAACAGTTCCCAAAGACCCAAACAAGCCCTGTAAAAGTGCAGCAGTAGCCACGGAAACAAAGCAAGCACAAAATATAAGATGATCGGTTGGTCAACAATCAGTTTGATATAGATTCCGTTCGCCTCATCTTAGATAAACTATCTGCACAATCCGGTTTTTTTCAAATCGAAAACAGTTTAAAGATGCCTATCGTAATCAAGGATTTCCGATGGCATGAAACGAAAGACAAAGTAACAATCGTTGTTCCATTAAAGGGTGTTAAAAGTTCAAAAGTTGACATTTTTGCCACGGAAGAATACATAAAGGTAATTGTTATTCGCTTGAAAACACTTCAACAAAATATTTTTGCTTTCAAACCAACCATAATAAATAAAAAGACTAGTTTCTGTAGTCTAGCAACAAAAGTCTAATAATGCTGTTTGAGTAGAGTTAAATCACATGTATGGAACACACAAGACAAGACATAAGCAGTTGTGGGATTCAAATTTTTGTCAGCTGGTTCTATCACAAAAGTCATATTTTTCAGCTGATTCTGTTACAAATAGTAGCAGTAACCAGTAATACTAACCTGTTCGCTGATCTCATAAAATTTCGTGAGACGGTTCTAAAGCACCAGTGCGAACCGGCTGAATCCCACCCTTGGACATAAGTAGTAATCATAATCTATTTTGCTGTAAGTAATAATATTTTTTAACTTAGGTAAGTTACCCACCATTTCTGTTTGAGTGTGTCCTATATGCTGGTGTGGATGATGATAAAAGTGTGGCCACAATAAGAGATGGCTGTGTGACATTTTCTCTGCCAAAGCAAGAACCGGAAATATGGACTCAATTACAATCTTCACAAGCAGGTATAGATCATTGTTTGTTTGTTTCCATTTAATCATGCTGCCTGAATTCACCTGGAATGCATAAAATGGTCAACCCAGATATGGTTTAGTAAATTTAAGCAATATGGCTCTGATTTTAATACCTATTAACACAGACTAAACTACAGTTTTTTTAACAACTAAGTTTGCATAAGGACATTGGGAGTTTATCTTTTATGTTCTTTCAATTTTTCAGCAAGTTCAATAGAACATTTAAATGCTCTGTTACGTTTTGAATATATTACTTGAGTTAGCAATGGTGTCATTTTTTCATGTTGTGGTTATTTCATGAATAAACTTTAACTCATAACGAAACAGTATTTGTTTGTGTCAATTTTAGGAGACAAAGCATTTGTTCTGAAAAAGAAACAAGAAGCGATTGAAAATGCACAAAAGAAAAATGAAAAGGCTCAAAAAGAAAGAGCATCGATAAAAGATGAAAACAAAAAATTTTCCATGAGAGAAATGATGAAGGTTTGTTACATCATTGACATAATGTTATTATGTTATATTTATATTTTAAGTCGCTTGTTTATTTGAAAACAGTAATTTGATGAAGTATAAGAGGGATGGCCTGTATGACTTTCCCAGTCTTTAGAAACATGCCATTAGGTCATCTGTACCCCAGTAAACATATATGTTGACAAAATAAGATGCTTGTTTGAAATCAGATTAAATGAAGCTCTTTCTCTAACA
Source organism: Phallusia mammillata (assembly GCF_965637545.1). Classification (NCBI taxonomy): domain Eukaryota; kingdom Metazoa; phylum Chordata; class Ascidiacea; order Phlebobranchia; family Ascidiidae; genus Phallusia; species Phallusia mammillata. The sequence goes on from NC_137253.1 coordinate 6,819,633, forward strand.
TGAATGACACATACTGTTTCATGACATTATGTTGTTGAACCATTGTGTTTTAACAAGTGTTCGTCCTGAAATTTACATATTTTGGTTTTGCTCATTTAGACGCCGTAAAACAATGCCAATACTTACTTTTGGCGCTAACCACAAATCACTTGCGTTTTTCATGAATATTATCTTGAATGGTTTTCTCACAATTATTGCTTCAAGCAAAAAAAGGGATAACAAATGACAACACACATGTCAGATTTCACACCACTCTGGTAAAAAGTGTCATGTGATAATGTGTTTTACATAACTTGCTCTAGGTTGAAGAAGAAGATAAAAGTCGTATCGAGCAAACCAAAGAAAGTGAAAGACTTCGAACAGTTGAAGAGTTAAACAAGTGGAAAGATGTCAAACGAATGGAGGCAGAGCAGGAAAAACTACAAATTATTCAAGAAAGATGGAGAACTGAAAACAGTGGGTGTACCATAACAGAACTCGACGATGAAGAAGAGATTAAAACTGTTTCCAACAAAATTGAACTGCAGAACAAAGAAATATTTAAAGAAAACACAATGAAGCAGATACAAGGTAGTTTAAACTTACACCAAAGGACTGTGGTCCTACATACCATACTGATAAGCATGGTGACATAATAACCTGCTTTTGGCTTAATGTAATTTAGTTTTATTTACCACAACAAACAACTTTGCATTGAGGAAAATAGTATATACATGACCCATTTAGATCTACACCTCTTGCTGTCTGCTAATAACCTAAATATAAAAATGTCAAAATAGTTTCTTGAGCAGGAAAAAGTCTGGATTTGGGCAGTACAGTACAATTTCTTTTTATTTTGCAGTTGAAAGTACTCCAACTGTAACAAAACCACAAAAACCCAAAGAAGATGATCCACGAAAGCCTTCTGGACCAAGACAAACTGGAAAAATAGCAATAAATTTCACACCAAGAGTTTTTCCAACTCCTCAAAGGGAATCTAAGAAGGCAGAGGAAGATGAGGTAAACTAAATTGGAGGACTTAAATCCACTTTAGTTTGTTTTAAGAACATCAACCCATAGGAGGTATTTCTGGCATACTTTTACTGCTTTTGTTGCCGTCACTTTCATCTACCCCAGGGTTTAGCAAACGCTTGACATGCAAGGAAATTATTAATTGTTTGCCAAACGGTTTACAACTATGTGTTGTGTTAAGTTTGATACAAACAAAAATATGATGTAGTCAGTGTTTTGGTTCGTATATTTGTGCAGCACTAAATAAGGGAAAATACATGTAAATTAACTTGCTTTCTGAATACTATTAAAAAAAACTCTGATGTGTTGCCATTTTAAAATGACAAGGTTGACAAAACCTTCAAAAAAACGTGTAAATCCAGGGTGCGAAGAATTTTAGTGGCCAGTCAAACCTACACTGTACTTGTACATCGCTTAGTATGATATTGGCTTTTCTTATTATGAAATCTATTTTAGTGTACATTTCTAACATTGGTATTCACTGCCAATGAAACACATGCAAACAATTCAAAATTTATTTAGTGGCTTCAAAAGCAAGCTGCAGCAAGGAAACGAGCGGACATTGATGATCCCGATTTAGCTGAACATGAGAAAGATCCAGTTTGGTTGAAAGACAAAGCGGGGTAAGCATTTGCTTTAGGATGTGCACTGATTTAAGTGTGCTAAAAGTTTCAGCTTTTTCTTTCAAAGAGGTTATAAGCAAGATATCATATCGTGTTTTTGTCTGTAGGTCACTGTTTGCTGCAGGTAACTATGCAGCAGCTGTGAATGCTTACAACTTGGCCATCAGAATTCAACCGAAGATGCCAATGTATCCTTTGGTTTCATCAGTTTGTTGATTTGTTTGACATCAGTGAGAAAGATAAATATACAATTGTATAATTTTTGATGCTAACAATTTAGATCATATCTATACCAGTGGTTCTCAACCTTAAACTGATCCCAAACCGCTAATTGACTTTTTATTGGTGTGCGCCACCTATACCATGTATAAATGGGTGACCAAGAGTTCTTCTTGAATGCACCAGCAAATTTATGAAACCAGCAATGTTAGTAATTCCTAAAAAAACGTCCAAGACGCAGGTTCTGCACAATCTGGGCTGATCAGTTGGGTCAGTTGAGCTTGATGTGACTTGAATTAAGTTTAGCAGAAAGCTACTCGCGTACCCCCCAAAAGCCCTGGCGGCCCACTAATGGTATGCACATCACAGGTTGAGAAACACGGATCTATCTAGATTCTAGAATATCTAGAATGACTTTCAGACTTAAAATAGTTTTTTTTGCAGTGTACATTTTAACACTGAAATCATAAATTTACTGGGAAGTTGTTTCTTTGGAATTTTTGTTTTGAAAAGTATGAGCTTATAACATGAATTTTTCTTAACAAACTATCATCAGACTTTATGTTAATCGGGCTGCTTGCCAATTAAAATTGCGCAATCTGTACAAATGTGTGGAAGACAGCTCAACTGCGTTGGACCTTATGACTCCAGCTGTGGATGGAAATGCAAAAGGGAGGTTAAAGGCTCATCTGCGAAGAGCGGCTGCCTTTTCTGAACTGGAGTTGTATGTGGAAGGTGACTATAGTTTTGGGGGTAAAAGTAGTACACCTGAATTGTCAGGGTAGGTCCCGAAGATAATTGTTTACAGCAGGGCTTACTCCACTGTGCATTTTTACACCACAGGTAAACATAATTTGTAGGTTTAGTTTTTAGCTTCCTCAATTGTTGCTATTTTCGGCGACTTTGATTCTCCAAAATTTTATTAAAAAATAGCAACAAAATGTGGAAGGGCACTTGGCCTTTGACCTGATGGCTAACAACCATAATCTACAATACAAACATGGTACAAGACGCATTTAACATGCTATGCGTAACAACTGTCCTGACACCAAAATTTATCAACAAAGAGTGAAACTGTAAAAGTCTCTTTGTTGGTTTGCAGCTTTACAGGATTACGAAGCAGCTATTAAGATTGATCCGAAAAATGAGAATCTACGTTTGGATGCCGACAAACTCAGACAAGTTATACAAAGCAGTGACGGTTGAGCAAAAAATTTTGGGTGTTGCAAAAAACACTTGACTTTCGCTAGTACATGCAATTTAACAAAAGCACTGTATGATGTGTATTTTGTCGAAAGGTTGTTTACTGTGACTGGTTTGTGTGATTCGTTCGTTTTACTCGTTTTGTAAGAAAAATATATACAATGTATATTGTGTGCTGTATTTACTCGATCGTAAGCGGTATATTATGAGGTGTTTAAAATATAATGGAGACCGCCCTCGTTCTTCTGCAATTTGCAATGTTAGGTACTACCAGTGGTGGGATTCAGCCGGTTCGCACCGGTTCTTTTGAACCGTCTCACGAAATTTTAGATCAGCGAACCGGTTAGCATTACTGGTTACTGTCAGTGGATTTTTGGATCTTATCTGATACACCGATTTTTGAGATGTGTTTTATATGACTTGTGTGATAGAACCGGCTGACAAAAAATTTGAACCCCACCACTGGGTGCTACTATTTAATATCACTTTATGTTGCTACAAAAATGAAAGCCGCACAAACGGGATACGCGGCTTACAGTTTAATAAATGTGGTGCTTGTGGGTTGTCGAGAGATTTCCGGTTTTATCCGCAATTTTTATTGCAAGGTTGAAAATTAACGTTATTATTACCAGCACTATCCAAATTACGCAAAAAAACAACAACTCCATTCTGCATTGGGTTTGAACCCAATACGAACGTTTACCATAAAATCATATTTATGACCCCTAACATTAGAAACATGAACAACAAGAGCGCCATCTATCGCCTTCGCAAGGCGTACTTTCTTTTTTTGTGTAGCAAACTTGCAAGTTGCAATGGTTTGGCGAAAACATTTCATGTCAAATTTTATGTCGTTTACCGCCTTCGGCATGTTTTGACTTGCAAGAAAATATTAATGCAAATATGAGCAACGAATAGAAAGCAGGTGTAGTTAAGGCTATCAGGAGAGGCGAGAGGGAGCCAAACGGCAAAAAGTTTAGTGTAATTTGTTTCAATTCTAATGGCAACAAATGAAGATTTATAAGCTTTTTCTTAAATAACTATTTGTTAGTGTAATCTAAAACTAAGTTGTTTGTCGAATGATTTTTCAAACGATTAAGCATTTTGACATTTTTAAACCAACCAACAAAAAGATTTTTTTTAAAACTATATTTTTAATGGTTGTTCAGTAGTAGACTGGCTGTTAATTTCATTTTCTGAAGTATGATATTGCTATTTAATAATGAATATACTAATATACTACTACGAGAATTCTAAAAAATAAATTTTTGAAGATCATTTGCAACTTAGCTTATTTTTGCTAAAATAAATTGTTTGTTTCTATTTTTTGTTGTTTGCAAATGTTGTACCCCTTAATTAAAATCAAAACAATCAATTAAAACCCATCTCTTCTTACAGAAAATGTCTGTAGTGTTATGTGACCCATCTAGTGGCACAATGTCTGGGCCAGGCAGTCTGTCAACATCAAATGAAATTGATCACTGTGAAGAACTATCAGACAACATTGGTGCATTGGCCCTCAGTGATGACTACAATGACGTTACATTTGTAGTTGAGGGTCGTGAATTTCCAGCCCATCGTGTGATTTTGGCATCAAGATGTGATTATTTCCGAGCGCTACTGTTTGGTGGAATGCGTGAATCAAAGGGGAGGGAGCCGATAGTTGTACATGATGCGACAGCCGATGCATTTGAACTGCTCCTAAAGTACATCTACACTGGGAAAATGAGACTTAGTGATATCAAGGAAGCCCATGTGATTGAAGTACTTGGTTTGGCAAACAAATATGGGTTTCCTTCTCTTGAAAAATCTATTTCCGTTCATCTTCGCAGAACGCTGACTGTTGCAAACGCATGTGGGGTATATGACGTGGCACTACTGTACTCACTGCAAGACCTACAGGAGGCAACCGCTGAGTATATTGATAAGAATGCTCAGCAGTTATTGACCAGTGATATTTTTCCGCACATTAGTATCGAAACTTTATGCAGTATTTTAAGGCGAGACTCATTTTGTGTGCCCGAAAAAATAATATTTAAGAGTATTCAGGCTTGGTGTGACAGCAACCCCATTGCAGAAAACTTGGATCAAGAAGAAAAAATAGCTGAGACTGAAAAGAGAAACATGCTACTAGCTGCTGTTCGGCTTCCTTTAATTCCATTACAAGATATACTTGATACAGTTAGACCCACCGGCCTAATTTCATCTGATTTACTTTTGGATGCTATTAAAGCACAAACTGATGAATGTGAGAGTAGCTTGGAGTATAGGGGAGTTTTGTATCCAGATGAAAACATTGCAACAGCTCACCATGGCGCACAAGTCGTCCAAGGAGAGATGTGTGCTTCATTGCTTGATGGTGACTCGAGGAATTATGACCAAGAGCGGGGTTACACCAGGCATGAAATAAATGATGAGTGTAACAGTCGGAAAGAAATGTGCATCAAAGTAAAACTTGGCCAACAGTCTATTATCAACTGCATTCGGATGCTGCTATGGGACAAAGACAACAGGTCATATTCCTATTTCGTTGAGGTGTCGGTTGATGATAAAGAGTGGATCAAAGTTATTGACCATTCTGCTTTCCTTTGTCGCTCTTGGCAGGAGTTGTATTTTCCCAAGAGGGTGGTACGATACATTCGTGTTACCGGCACCCGCAATTCTGTCAACAGAATCTTTCATCTTGTCACTCTCGAAGCCATGTTCAGTACAAAGCAAGTGAAGCTTGAAAATGGACTTGTGGTGGCTCAAAGCAACATTGCAACTTTAGATAGATGTGCCTGCATCATTGAGGGTGTCAGTAGGGATCGAAATGCCCTTATCAATGGTGACACCCAAAACTATGACTGGGATTCAGGATATACATGTCACCAGCTCGGGAATGGAGCCATTGTTGTGCAATTGGCCCAGCCATTTGTCTTTAGTTCAATCCGCCTCTTGCTATGGGATATAGATGACCGCAGTTACAGCTATTACATTGAAGTCTCCAATGACATGGAAGATTGGACAACTATTGCCAACAAACGAAAGGAAGAGTGCCGTGCATGGCAACTTCTTGAATTCAAGAAAGTGGCAGCTACATTTGTCAGAATTGTAGGAACAGCTAACACAGCAAATGAAGTGTTCCACTGTGTCCATTTCGAATGCCCTGCCAGCAACGTTGCTAGGGTTTCTGAGCCTAGTGGCAGTGATGATGAACCACCAACAGAAAACCCTGTTCAAGCCAGTGATGAGGTTAATGAAACCGAAACATGTGAAAACAATAATTGTTAACGATTCATTGTAATTTTGTCCAAAGGTGTCTTGTTGTTTGAAACAAATGAAATTTGTGAAGTTTGTGTTGTGTAACAGTGACACTTACACATATAATAAAGTAGGCATAATGAAAAACAGTTTAATAGTTAAATTTTTGTGGGACATTGAGTTATGCCATTGATTCTTTTGTTGCTGTATATATGCATTCACTAACATGTAAAGGTAATATTTACTGCTTGGCCCAACCCTGAATGTTCAGCAATAATATTAATGTCATCAATTTTGTGTTGTTCTACGATAAATATGTGCTTTGTTTGCAAATAGGTGTGATTATGATCAAACACTTTTCATGACTATTTGAAACAACTAATTCACTGTTGAGATTCTGTTTGTGCCAATCCTTAAGAAAAATGCATTTGATGCATTATTCCATATGTCTGCTGATTCCTTGGTGTATGTTTGTGTATTTCTTTCCTTTATTAACACTTGGTGAGAGTTTAAACTTCTTATTTTTTTGTTAAAACTTGTCCATTTATTTTCTTTAACCTGCATGTTTATGTACTGTGTACATATTTATGTACAAACGCTTGTTGCCTACATATGTTTACCACAGTTCAAGCAGTTTTCAATACAATATGTGTGCATACAACTTGTCTGTCATTACTCTTCTCAAGTTTTTGATGGTAGACTATTACTGGACTTAAACAGTCACATGAAATCTGGTGTAGATTTGTACGGTGTAAGTCAGGGGTGGCCAAACATTTTTACCAGAGGGCCAAATTTGCAACTGTCTTGCCACTGGAGGGCCGGATTAAATGAGATTTACGTAAAATTTGTCGTAACTGGTTGCCATCTTTATTAAAATATATATTATTGTAGTAGAATAACAATAAATAACACTATCTTGTTTACACTTGTATTTAATAAAAGGTTTATATATGTTCACTGTGGTAAATATGGTGCTTGGAAAACACCAGGCAAGGTGTTTGGCGGGCCGGATGAAACAGGACTGGGGGCCGGATGCGGCCCGCGGGCCGTAGTTTGGCCACCACTGGTGTAAGTGGTTGCGTAGTTATCCTACGATCGATTTGAGGTAAAAAATGGTTTTGTTGCATTGGATGTAGGCAAAGCAACAAAATTATGAAAGTGAATGCAACGTTCATTGTGCGGCTTTCAAGTAGGTAAATTCGAACGCTAGCTGCCGTCTGGCCGGTTAGCTCAGTTGGTTAGAGCGTCGTGCTAATAACGCGAATGTCGCGGGTTCGATCCCCGTACTGGCCATTACTTTTTTGCAGTTATTTGCATTTTGACTGTCATCGTTTTGTTCATTAGGGACAAACACGTTACAACAAGCTACTAGAGAACGAATCTTATCATTTTGTATGTTTAGTTTTGTTACTTGAAGTATCTATTACAAATTTTACCAAATTCACATTATAAAAAGGTTATTGTTGTTCAATGTGCACCTGGTAGCTATTTTACTTTAAATAAGATTTTCAAAAACCATCACTAGGTATACCTAGAAAATAAACGAAAAAAACTTCAAAGATTTGTTTAATCCAATCCGATTACCAGGTTTAATATATGAGGTATTTAGTCTCTAGCTTATTTAAGTAGTAAATATGTTAAATCTTTAAGGAATGGATACAGATTACCCAATTAAGTTACCGTAAAAGCGATTGCGCAGCACCTGCTTGGGAATGTGGTTGCAATTTGCGTCCCGAATTCTCGTCGCCTCGATAGCTCAGTTGGGAGAGCGTTAGACTGAAGATCTAAAGGTCCCTGGTTCAATCCCGGGTCGGGGCAAATCTTTTGTTTTTCCACTGCAATCCAAATTACAAAGTATTCTCGTGTTCACAAGTGAAGACACGTTACATCGTTTTTACCCACCTTTCAATTATTTGGAAATGAAAAACAGGTGAACATATTCTGTGAAATAACTTACCATTTGTTAGCCAAAGTATTTTTAAGCTTCGGTTTCCTTTTCTTAGCAAATACACACCACACACTGCAGCACTAAACTCGAACTGCTTCTAAAATGAAGACGGATACAATGCAATATTTCTAGAACTGCGCTTGTATTACGTCACAGACGTCAGTGCTTCTTGACCACGTGGTTTTGTTGTCATTTTTGCTGAGCATATTTCTTACCTCAAACCCGAATTAAGGAGAAGTTTTTGCGTTTGGTGCAATCTTTTTTGCAATACTCTGGCCATATTTTTTAAGAATGGAAGTGCCCAAAACTGAAGAAGTAACAGATGTTGAAAGTGGGACAGAAAAGCAAGAATATGATTACACTAAAGCTGACCGCTTTACATCAGAAATATTCAAAATTGTTGTCTCCAATCTACCGAAACACTTCGGCTATGGTGAGTAAAATGATTTGATAAATGCAGTCTAGTCTGGTGTAAAATAACATCATTTTGTGTTTAAAAAAAGTTGTAATTTTAGGTGAGTGCAAAAAACTGTTGACGAAAAAGTTAAAATTGAAACCTCACAAAATCAGTGTGGTGCATCATACTTGCAGAGGATTTATCACCTTTAAAAGTGAAAAGGACAAACTTGAAGCTATAGATAAACTCAATGGGTATGTACTATTCAATACCTATAGGTATTAACATATATATATATGTTATTTTATATGTGTTATTTCTACACCATAAACAAATTGTTGTCATGTAAATAAAAAGTATAATGACCCAAACATACATAAAAATCAGCACGGTTTGTTGTTTAATCATCTTGGTCAAAGCCATTGCAATCAGCAATATGTTTTGTCATTTTTAGGGGCATAAATAAATATTTAGTATTTTGCCTATAGTGTATAAACAAAATTAACTTGTTTGTGACATGTTTTGACTAATTCATCTTAAAGGTATGTGTTGAAAGGCAAGACATTGGAAGTGAAAAATGCTCCACCAAAAGCAGATGCGATGTCACAGAGGAGACCTCCTTCTGAAGCACCAGAGAAAAAGAAGCGAAAATTAAATGATTCCAACTTGGACAACAAGGATGGTTTAACACCAGAAGGTACATATGGAAATCGAAGCATTACTGGTGATTGCATGAGCATTTGCCGAAACATTTGAACAATTAGGCATGTTCCTTTTTACATTTATTTGAGCGGTTATTTTCATCATTAATCTAATAGATACTTCCATATAAGACGTACCAACCAATTTATGTTTACAAACATTGATGCACTTAAAATTGGAATTGCCAAAACATGGAATGATGGAAATTAAAATTGTTTTTGTTCTTGGTCACTACATGCATTTGGCAATGTTTTAATTTCAGTCTGTACTAATTAAAGTTATATATATCATATTTGGTCAAGTGGCATTGCGTTCCCTTGTACAAAGATTTTACAAAACAAATTTATTTACCCAAGTTGCACTTTTACAGCTATTATATGAACCAGCAATAGCAATGTTTTTTCGTTGTCTACACATTTATTTTATTCCTAGAGCTTATGAAACACAATGTTATTCCTTGGCACAAAATGCCTTACAAAGAACAGCTGCTTAACAAGGAACAAGCTGTCCGCTCCACCCTGAGTATGATCAGAAGACAAATGGGCAGTATTAAAAACCTTGATTTGGAAGTAAGTAGATACCCTGGTAATATGATTCATCCCAATTCTGTTTACCTAATAAATAGATTCAAACAGTTAGAATAAAGCAAGGTAAACGAATGGCCCCTTATGTGACCTTACAATAAACTTTAATTAACCTTTTTAGGGATATTGTGAGTATACAACACTGAAAATCTTAAGTTAGGTAATAACATTGTTTCACCAGGTATGTATTTGCTTTGATTACTTTTTGGGCATTTCCTAATTAGAATTTTACGTAGGTCTTCAGATGGATAATGCAATGGAAAAACACAACTGGATTGTGTTGTCCAATGCGACCTATCCTTCCATCTCCTGTTGAAGACAAATACAGAAACAAATGCAGTTTCACCGTGGGCAAAGATGCAGCGGGAAATATCATGACTGGGTTTCGTCTTGGAAAATACAGGTTTGCCACTGTTTGTGCGAACAAAATACTGTTACATTAAATCTCGGTTAGTCTGGATCTTCACCTAGTTGAGACAAACTTTAAAGTACAAATGATTGTAATGTGGTAAGGCTTGAACTGATCAATGTTGGTTGACCTGGATCTTTGCCTAGTCAGAACAAGTTTTTTGGTGCAAACGGGTCCAGTTTAACCGAGGTTTACTATACGGCATCAAATACTAATGCAGTCCTTGTGCTGTACTGGTTGTACATTTATATAGCTGGCATTTGGAATTTATTACAGTTTATTGAGTCATTTACAGCCCAAATCAATGGTCACAAAGCATGTGAAATATATTTTTTGTTTCTGACTATGTGAATACAGATTTTTATTATTTTTATTTTACTCAAGGGACCAAGATTGTGCTGTGGGGTCACCAGTTTGCTTACGGCACATCTCAGACAAAATGAAACAGATCACAGCCAGTTTCAATGAATATGTGCTGCAATCAAAACATAAAGTACACGATCTGTTTGATCATACAGGCTACTGGAAACAGATTGTCGTCAGAGAAGCTGTTGACCAATCTGTTATGGTGATCGTTCGAATGTGCCAACAGGTATTCACTTATAACTTTGTCATGGAGACTTGTGATTCCAAAACAGTGTCGGGAAGCCATAAATACTCCTTTTTTAAGTGTGCATTATGTAAGCATCTTGCAGATGTTAAGGGTGGCAGTGATAGGCATAAATTGAATTGAAATTCTTGAAAGGGTACTTGTGTTGTATCATACTACAGTAAACCTTGGCTATTTTATACCCCTTTGGGCTAAAACATTTCCAGATTAGGCAATAATCCGGATTAACTGATTTCGATCAGATCAAGCCTTACCACATTACAATCATTTGTATCTCAAGGTTTGTCTGAATTAGAAGAGCTGGATTAACCGAATTGGTTTAATAAAGGTTTACTGTATTTGCATTATAGCATGAACTCCAAAATAGAACCACCTTTTTCTGTTTTTCTAGCTTTGACCATAACCCTGAAGATTTAATCTTTGAATATAATCTGCTAATAAATTAATTTTTAAAATGAATATATTAGTTAAATGGGGTAAAAAAAATGCTGGAGTTGGGGTATAACACAAACAATATATATATATACCCTCACAACTAAAAAAATGTACAGTTTCTTGGTGTCTCAATTTAAAAATTGTGTTTATTAAAGGATCTCAGTGATGAAGACCTGAAAACAGAACAAACTGCAATTGCCAAACATTTTGCTGCTAGTGGCATTGATGTAGACACTCTTCTGTTTCAAACCATTGGAAATCATAACAAGGGATTTGATGCTGATGCTGGGCCTGTTGCCATAGTGACAGGCAAAGGAGTAATTTACGAGAAACTGTTTGATCTCAAGTTTCAGATTTCATCAACTGCATTTTTCCAGGTAGCTAAACTTACAATTTTAGTTATTAAAGTTGTTTCTCTACTCAAGAATTGAAAATTAACTCTAATGTTCCAAGTTATTAAGCTGTATATATATATAATAGAAATTCCTATGCTATTGTTAGATGGACAAAGATTGTCCACTGTGTAATTCTGTATTAAAAATCTTTTTTTTTTCTATTTAAATAAGATGTGGAAAGTCCATTAGTTTCTATTCAAATGGCACAGATAGTACATTTTATTCAGGGACTAAAAACATTCATAAAAAAAGAAATAAGTATTTTATAAAATAAATTGGATTAGGATCTCAAAAATAAAAAAATCAACAAATTTTCCAGTTCCTTAAAGGAGGCTACAGTATACATGTAAAATGTACACTGGTAAACTTTTTTCTGAGTAATTATTGTAACCGCGTTCTTACCCAAACAAAACTTCTTTGGTTTAATTACAAACATACACTCACTGTACGTAACTGTTCTTTTTCTTATAGTGCAATACATTAGCTGCTGAAGTTCTTTACAAATCTGCCCAAGACATGGTTCTCAAATCAATCATCAATGCGACAGAATACTCTGAAGATGAAACAGACTACAAAGAAACAATTTTGCTTGACATATGCTGTGGAACTGGTACAATTGGATTGACTTTGGCTCGTTATGTCAAACGAGTAATTGGAATCGAGATGAGTGATGTGGCAGTTGAAGATGCAAAAATCAATGCTAAGCTAAATAGTGAGTAGAAGTAGCTTTGTAGGAGGCAGAAACCAAAATATCAAATAAAAATGATGCAGAATAGGACAAAACCATGCGTTGAAAATATACCCACGAAAAAGCCAATGTCGGGCACAATGTGTAGGCAATGGTGCTGACTCGAATTTCGACGGGTTTACCACTGAGCCAGTGTAGCTCAGTTGGTAGAGTGCAAGTCCCAGAAAGACTCCTGTCGTGGGTTCAAATCCCACCACAGGCTAGATTTTTCTAGCTTACACCTGTCATACGGGATTGTTTGGTGACTGGTTGATTTGATATAATACTATTTTCTTTTAGGTATTGACAATGCTGAGTTTCATTGCGGTAAAGCTGAAGACATTCTACCCAATATTGTCCAACCATACTTAAAATCACAAACACATAATATAGTAGCGGTGGTCGACCCACCAAGATGTGGCTTACACCAAAAGGTAATGTCATGGATGCTTACATAAAGTTCGAAAATCATGTGATTTATTTTTTTGTTTTTGTAGGTGATTCGAACCATCCGGCAGTGCTTGTCGATCAAAAAGCTCGTTTTCATTTCATGTAGCCTTGAGCAGGCAAAAAATAACTTCCTTGAGTAAGTATGAATTTGTGCATTTGCGCTGGCTATGGCTGCAAAGGGGCAAATGATTTAATTCAGTCAAGGACATGGCATGTCAAACTCAAACAATTGTTACTTCTAATATTATATGTGTCTGGGCATACACACAAGCTTACTGTAACATTACATGTAGCTTTTAGCTCAGTTGGTAGAGCATTAGTCCTGGAAAGTCTCCTGTTGTGAGTTAAAATCCCATCCCAGGCTAGATTTTCCATCCTATGCCTTGCCATATGGGATTGCTTGGTGACCCTGATTTGGTATGACGCTTTCAATAGGCCTGGCGCACAATGATTGCATGCTATGGTCACACACAGGGTTTTTTAAGGTTTGGTTTGGGTGACCGCTAAGTAGTTTTAAGAGACCGCAAGTGTTTCATTTAAATACCAAAAAATAGCCATATTTGCTTAAACGAATTATTTATTAGTTAAATTAAATTTTGGGAAACCGCTGGAGAAATTTACGGTCCCCCAAAACACCTTAAAAAACACTGGTCACACACCAATGATATGTTTAGCATAGATTTTTCTTGTGCATTGAGAAAAACATACATCAAGCATACATTACATTTACAACATACTTTTTTTACAGCTTGTGCCGACCGCAATCGAAACGCCTAGTGGGTCTTGCTTTTAAACCCTTATTGGCCCAACCTTTGGATTTATTTCCCCACACCAAGCATACAGAAGTGGTTGTTTTGTTTGAAAGAATTCAACCTTTATCAAAGAACACCTTAACGACAGCAAATACACAACCCTCAAAAGCGGTCAGTGAAGAACAATTAACGAAGCCTGTTAGTCCAGTGAAAAAGGAAGGGACAGAATCTGATCTTGAAAACGTATATAAAAGGAGTTCCACTGAGGACAATACCACGTTTTCAGAACAAAAAGATGTAGAGATGGACACTATTTTAACAGAGGCAAGATTAAACGATATGCCTAAAACTGAAATAGTTCCGGTGGATGCAAATCTTGAAAATGAACCTAATACTACTCTATGCATGTCAACGAACAGTGTTAGTGCCGTAAACATACAAAGTCAAAAGTCTGTGCAAACTGCCAATGCGGAAGAACCAACAGAGGAGGTTACTACCGATGAAATGCACAAACAAGACGACCTCTCTTGAAACACATCATTCATCTTGCGAAGACGTTCTCAACAGACTGCTGTATGCAGTCCGTTGACTGAAGAACGTGCCAAATGTGCGTTTTTATTTATTTGTGGTGGTGGAAATGTGCTTTTACGCAGCTCTCACTCGCGCAAATACAGTCTTTGTAAGACACAGAAAGAATTCAAGAGTTGTAAGCGGGCCCAAACTCTAACATTCTTAAAAGTTTTCGGAAAATCAATTCCGAAAACTTAGTTTACTAAATGAACGAATTTGGCATGTACACCTACAGGCGGTACGTAAACAGGCTACACTCTCTACATCTACCTTAGATTAGTTAAATTGTGACAGAGTTACAACTTCGGTAAAACTAAGTTACTAGACGAGAGCAAGAACCAACAAAGAAATTAGTAGTTCACTACTGGTGCAAAACGGGCAAGAAACTTTCACCACGATGAAACGCGTGCGAAATCATTACCACGATGAAAATGCAGCATTGTGATTACCACGATAAAACTACTGCAAGGAAACTAACACAATCAAAATACTGGGATGAAATTACCGCAATAAAATATGTAACCTTTGTTCTCGCACAGCATATTATTTTTCAGACATCATTCTGGCATACATCATATTTTGATGTAATTGGTCTGCTAGTTTAACCTGCTACAAAAAGAGGAAAGGTTTTAGCAAACAACAGTTGCTTTATCATGAATGCAAATAAAATGTAATAGAAAATAAAAAGTAACCCTGGTGGTTTGGATGAGAAACCACATTTAGCATTGCGACATGGATGGATAACTTTTATTCCAGATTTTGGCGGAAAAGGAACTTTGTTTAGTTTTCTTTATTTGTTTGTATTATCTATAGCAAATTTGTCACAGTTGTGTGAAAATATTTACCTTCAAAAGATTATCTTGTTATTCCGGTTTTGTTTTGTTTTTGAGGTAGCTTGTTATTGTTTAAGGTAACTGTATACAGTAGTTAATGATAAATTAGAACATCAACCAAAAAATCTTCAATTTTCCTCAGTAATTTGCATGCTTGTTTGGGTAAAATACAGTTAAACAATTAGGTTAATGATGTTTTACCATAAAACCTTTTCCTTTTCTAGTTAACTTCTCTTGTTTGTTGTAAACTGACAACAAAGTGTAATTCGGTAACAAAACTGATCACACAAAGATGGATGTAAATAAAGTTGCAGATCTTTTGGCACAGACTACAGTAAACAAGCAAAACAAAATCAGCTTTAAAGGTGAAGGGCGTAAACTTGACAAGGCAGAAGATGCAGCAGAAATTATCAAAGCCATTGTTGATTGCCCTGATCTCGAAGTCCTTGAACTGGTTGGAAACACAGTCGGGGTAGATTGTGCTAAACTGATTGCTGACACTTTGCACAAAAGACCAGAGCTCCAGAGATGTTTATGGGCTGATATGTTCACTGGCCGTCTTCGCTCAGAAATCCCAATTTCACTCACTTCTTTGGGAAATGCAATTATCGAAGCCAATGCTCATTTGGTGGAGCTAGATTTAAGTGATAATGCCTTTGGACCTGATTGTGCTAAGGTAAGTACATATCTTCTTGGATATTGTACATCTTTACAAATGTTATGGAAAGATTTCCATTTTTAGGCATGTGTTCCATTGCTGAAAAGTCCTGCATGCTACACCCTGCAAGAGTTACGGTTCAACAATAATGGTCTTGGTGGTGGTGGAATCATTTTAGCTGACACCTTGATTGAGTGTCACAAGAAGAGCAGTGCTACAGGAAAGCCCCTTCAGCTCAAAGTATTTGTTGCTGGACGAAACAGGTTTGGAATTACATTAAAAAATGATCTCTAAGATGTTGTTTTTGAAATGTAATGATTACTTAAACTAGGTTTGTGGCAGAAAATTATCCATCTAGTAAATTGGCTTTCCTCACACAACTTTATCTTTGGTCAACTTTTGGTAACATTAAACTAAAAAGGTTTTTCCTTTGTACCACCAGTTTCCAAAGCACAATTTAGGTCAAATGTCTTGTCTTTGATTATGTCGAAAATGGGTACTTTGGCTAATCATTTTTCCACATTAATTGGGTTTTAAGTTTGCTGCCTTTATGATCATTGATTAAATTTACCAATTTAACATGCAGATTGGAAAATCCTGGTGCAAAAGCACTTGCTGATGCATTCAAAACTATCGGTACACTTGAGGAAATTCAGCTGCCTCAAAATGGAATTCAACATCAGGGAATTGTTGCCTTAGCTGAGGCAGTAAAATGCAGTCCAAATTTACGCCACCTAAATTTGAATGACAACATCTTCACAGAAAAGGGAGCAGTACCAATGGCCAATGCTTTGAAACATATTGACAGCTTGGAAATAGTGAACTTTGGTGATTGCCTTATCAGGACAGAAGGGGCAAAGGCACTGGGTCAAAATCTTGCTGAATCAAATCCAAATCTAAAAGAGTTGATATTGAGCTTTGGCGAGGTTCAGCTGGAAGGTGGCATAGCTGTATGTGAAGCCATGACTAGAAAACTTATGCTACAAAAGCTGGATTTGAATGGAAACCAGTTTGGAGACGACGGCGTAGATGAGATCAAAGATTTAGGAAAAGAGTTTACTTGTAAAGATGCTTTAGGGTCACTAAGCGATGACGAAGGTGTTGATTCAGATGAAGAAAGTGGCTCTGACCACGAAGCAGATGAAACAAACGAATCAATAGAAAACATTGTCAATGGAACACATGATGAATCTGTACAGAATGGCTACACTGGTACCCTTGAGGAGATTACACCAAAAAACTTTTTCTCAGTTGTATCTGCTGCTCATCTTTTGCAATTGTCAGCTTCCCAGCGTGCTGAACTCATGGAAGAGGTTATCGAGTTTGTGCCAAATGCAGAGGCAGCTGCAGATGCTTTCCTTACCTTGTCAAGTAAGTTTACAGTAGTTTTGACTTAAGAATGTCACTAAAGGAAATGTAGGGTTTGAGTTGAGTTTATTTCGCTTGGTGAAAGAAAACATAGCGACACAATTGCTCTAAAAAAACAGTCACCAAGCCAGAAATAGTTGTGCAACTTTAAAACGTTATGAGCGCATAAAAGTAGATCTCACAATTGGTGGAAAACATTACAAGGCGTTATGTGACAAGGGTAAACATAGTGTGACCGTATGCTCCGTTCCTAAGGGTAAGAATTACAGATAAAGAGCATCGATTACCAAATCTTTTTGCACAGTGTTCCATATCACAAAAAAGGAAAACAAAGACTAACTTTCAAAACAGGCCAGAACGCATAGTTAAGTATATAATAGCTGATTTAGAGCAATATTGCTGGAGCAATATAGTAAAGGATTCAATTTGAGAAAATTTTAAAATTCACCACTACTTGAAATCTAGGTAACATTTTAGACTCAAAAGTGATTACTGTACATTGTTTCCATTTTTGCAGATCTCCTAACAGAAGATTGTGTGAGTAATATCCTGTCATGTGAGAAGCCATCCGCAGAAAATCTCAGAGTCTCTGTCTTCGAATGCATTGATGTGCTCATGGCCGAAGCATTCGACAAATACCCCAACACCCCTATGCTGGTCATCAACCCTTTGCTTGTGCGAATGGGTTTAATCAAAAGCGAAGACAAAAAGTTCAAATCTCCTTCTGACATTCGCGCCCAAGCCGTGGTGTTAGGCCACATCTGCCAACAGGCATACTTTCCACAGTTTGTAAAAAAAATCATTCGTGGTGTTGTTACAAAGGACTCAGAGCCCTGGGAAATTTCCCCCATTTTGAGATCGCAGCTATTGCAGTTGCTTTTTGCGTAGTACTGTTGTTGTTTTTTTCCTTGTCCTTGCTAGGTAACTGTGCCAATACAAACTTACTTAGGCCCATGATTCAATCACAAAAATAGCTAAATGCCGCTTATATAAACTGCCGAATCATATGAAATAAATGAAAACTTAATCTTGGGCTCAAAGAAGTACAACAGTTTTGCCCACTCCTTGAGCAGACATGTTTTATCAGAAAAAAATGTCACAATGCATTTAGGTGTGTATTTTAAAAGCACATTTAGTCTTGAGCCATACAACCCCATTTATCCTGTTTTACGGCTATATTTTAAATTCGCCAAACGAATCGTTGTGTAAAATACAAATTTTCAAAACTCAAGTAACTGTTACAATCCTAATTGTGGTTATTTATCTCATACGTGTTGCTACAATTAGGAAATGACTATGTCAGCAATTTTAAATACACAGACGGTTATTGGGAAACCCAGTGGCGTGAAACACTTTTTGTTCTCGTCGCTAGATGTCACATATACCACACTGTTCATACTTCACAGCACTCTGAGTTTGACCGAAGGGTCGGAGGCACATACTGTTCAAAATCGAACCAAGGCGATAAACCAGGAAAAAATTATGCGTACGGTTTTACCTAACATACTTCTACACAAAGTTGTCGAGCCGTACCTTTCAGTTTGGAGTGAAATTGAGTAAAACTTGCTTAATTAGGAACTGACTCCATGCTCGCCTCATTTGTGCGTTAGTTTTACCAACATGCGGGCTTTGTTGGTTAAAAAAACGAGTTCAAGATCGCTTACACTTATTTCCACAACATATCGTCAGGAGCGCTGTATTAAAGTTCGCGAGGAATATGCATGTTGCAGCAAATAAAATGAGTTGTAAGTCAGTGATGCACCGAAGTTTCGTATGGCCTAAACATTTTAGTCGAATATGCCGAAGCCGATTTTAAATGTTTCAACTTTGACCCGAACGTTTTCAATATTCCAAAACTTTTTGATTGGATAATATTAATGCCAAAACTTTCAATATCGCGCACGTAAAACATCATAGGCTTAATTAACTAATTCTTGCAACTAAAATTAAATAACCAGCACGTTGTCTGCAAAATATTAAAAGTTTAGCAAAGCTTGCGCATTGTCAAAAGTGATTTTGGAATGTCATAACAAGTTCACTTGTATTAACAGCAAAAGGATTAGTTAAAAACAATAATCAGAACGGATATTTTGAGTTGTTTCTGTCTAAATTTTTCATGCTTTGGCCGAATGTTCGGTTTCGGCTCGAAACGTCTCAAACAGGTTCAGTGCATAATACTGCCGATTTGTGTAATTTAATTTTTACTAAACCTATTGGTTTGATACAAATCATGCAACTAAAGGCACCAGAAAAATGTTGTATCATGCATACTTGCCTCATCAATGTAAATCTAATGTGCCTAGGTGATAAAAACGCTACCAATGTTACATCACAAACAAATGTCATGAAGTTTGGTACTAGATGACGTCAAGCATATAAGTTTCAAACACTTCTACACAAAACCAATCAACGAGCAAAACTTCTTAAGTTATTACAAAAGCAAAAACTAACATCACTGCAACTCCTAAAGTCGACCGTCGCGCCATGTTGATAATTTCCAAGTAAATATTGTAACACTACATCATATAAGGCAGCTACGGAAATTAGTCATCTTTCGTCATACATCAGCTGTTCAATGAGTTTCTACAAATCCAAGTACTACAGGTGACAGTTCAGTATCCGTCTTATTTCAGAATTGAAAGCATCGTTTCACTTCGTCGAAGTTTGCCTTCCTGTTCCACACATGTGAGAGTAAAATCAACGAGACGGGCATGTGCGCTTTTTGCCAGTTGGAGAACTTGACCACAACGCAAGACAACAAACCGCGTATCGCTGTGCGTGCTTCATGTAGACGTGACTACGCCATATTTCTAGTAATTTCAATGGACTGAAACCAGTTACTATATCTCTCAGACCTAATAAGGATTTGCCGGGGATGCAGGTCTTGATGAAGTTTTCAAGCCCTGTCGATCTTTTTTGTTCTTAATCGTTACAGCGACTTTTGTTACGTCATGATCATGTGACGTTCACGCGATTTTGCAAATACTTGGAAATTGCAATCATAAGTAAAGCGGGTGTTTTATTTTCCAATGCACGGCTCGCAGTTTATACTAATTACAATTAATTGCAATAAAATTAGACAAAACTTTTGGGTTCGAATCCCTCCGCATGCGGAGGATAGATTGCCATTAATGCCCTAATCGCAAGAATTGGTCGAAAGATAAGCATTCTTCAGTATATTGCCTCTTGCAGGTCTGGCGTACATCGATTTATTTAAAAACATGCGGCTACTATTGATCTGCATGTACGAAAAATTCTTATCATACAAAAGTAAGAAAATATTTTTTACGACATTTTTAAACGTAAGGCTACAGAATGTTTCATGCATATTTCTATCAGGCAAAATTATACATGTCATCGTTGTTTTTGTGTGATTTTAAGCCCGTTCAAAATAACATAATCTCTCGCGTTCGGTAAGTGATAATTTACCACTGTCACAGTGTGTAGGTGCACAAATCTTTCAATAGCTCAACATGCGAGTAACTTTACTTTTTACGAGCATTGCACCTGGGTTGCACGAATCTTTAAATGTGAAATGACCTGTGAAAGCCGTTGCTCCCTGTGGAGTAGGTCACATGGTCACAGCTGGTTCAAATCGTCACGCAAGATGGTTTCGCGCACGTGCTTGCCTTGGATTTGTCCATATTCGGTAAAACTGAATATCCATATTCCAACTCCAGTCCCATGACTTCAGCGGTTTGATGATGACATAATAAAATTAAAAATCAAATCCATTTTTAAAATGAGTTTCATAAGAAATCGGTCTGTATTCAAGCCTAAAATGGATTTAACAGAGAACTTTTGTATGTTTGTCTTTTGTTGGGATAGCCTATTACAATTAAATAAGTCTGATGTCTAATTTGTACACAATATTACTGTTGCATATTAATATTTGGAATCTTAGTTTAGTTAATTTTTCTAAACTTTGATTTCAATCCACCAATTTAGTGAGTTCATTAAATCATCTTCGAAAAATATCTTCATTAAAGTTTTTGAAATGGTTTACAAAACCCGCTTAAGTTGATTTGAGTTTTTTAAAGAAGTTTTTTTTTTAATTTTAAGGTCGTCAGAAAAAAGTGAGTTCAGTTGATTTTCATACCCCATCTATAAAAAAAAACACTAATAAACTTGCTTTGTTAATTCTTGGACAAAAACGGCGACTTGCGTTACGTAAAAGTTCATCCACTTTTCTAACCGCCCCATGATTTTTTCGGCACATGAGGCAGAGCATGCAACTGTATATTAACTCCAAAAGGATTTAGGCTTACCCATGTCAAAATACTCAATATAACATTGCAGCCAATTTTGCACAACTTGCAACAATCCTGAACTTTTTTGCAACGTGAAATCAACAACACAGTTTGATTTTCGAAGAATGTTTTAAAACCCTAATTTCAACTATGTTATGGTGTCCTGTTTTGATTACCACTACAAAACAAAGATAGATAATGTGACCTATTCTGGCACAAGCGTTGCCTAATAAATTGCCGCATGAAAAGCCCTAAATTCAAAACGACAAAAAACGGAATGAATTTCGGCAATACTTAACCCTATAGCTAAAAATAGTAACAACTGCTTACTTTGTTTGAAAGTTTAAATAATGACCAAGTGCTAGCATTAGATCAACGTTCAAGAACTAAGCATAAATTTGTTTTGAGCCACTTGAATGGCATTGGCTTATTCTGCCTGAAAGTCTAAGAGCTAATTGGTCCAAAACGCGTTTAACGATCTAGGCCAGTGGTTCTTAACCTTTTTTCTGTTGTTACCCACAAAATGTTTTGATGGATATCAATTACCCCTTTTAGAAAAACATCACCTAATATAGCTTGCAATCCAAAATATACCCACGGAAAAACAAAGTCATTATTTATTGTACATTCAAAGGTTCATTTCAAATGCAGTTAATGGAAAGGTTGATACTACTTTTTAGCTACTATAAGCGTGCAAATCTAGGCTGAGTGCAGGAGAGACATTACAAAATGTTTGCTGGTTACAATAATGATTATCAAGAATCTAAAGATAACTATAACAGAAAATCTATGTTACCCCTTTTAAAATGCCAAATTACCCCTTTGGGGGTAATTACCCACAGGTTAAGAACCACTGATCTAGGCGTTCTTACCAAAAAGAGCACAAGCTTGACCCAGTTGAGCACAATAGGTGAGATCGTGGCAAAATGTGCCTGTATTATATTTCAATTAGCTTGCTCTGAAATTTGCTTTGAGGGAGCGGTCATTTTTTCTTCTTCTTTAATTCGTTTTACTAATTAGGCATTTGCCCTAGATAGAAATGCTGTGTAAAAGATTTCGATTACAAGATCAATGTTAACTAAGAAATGTTTATTGCGTAGCAGTGCCCTAACAGAGAAAAACGCCATAGTAAAGACCAACAAAATTGCAGAATGTTAATTATAGCGTGTTCGAAATAACGTTGTTGTTTCAGCATGCACTGGGTATTGTTAAGTTGTGCCACTGTTAAAATCTGCTATTATTTTGATCTAATAAAGCCCTTATTCCCTTACTTACTTTGTGGAGTGAATAGTATTTGAATGTTAAGGGCTATAGAATAAATACCAGTTATAGGATTTGAATACAGTAATTTTTCCTGTATACATCGTATTATCACTAAAGCGAAACAAGTATGAGTAATGTAAGGTCCATAAACATATACAACAATGGGATAGGTTAAATTTAACAGTTTGTTCTTGAAGAACTTGAGAGAGTAAATCTGGTGTTTCTACCTGGTGCAGCGAAGCGTCTACTCACAAGGCAACGTCTGTTACATCACAAAGTAGCTTTGTGTCAAGGTAGACTGATCGTGAAAAAAGGGGTATTCGGTTGACTGTGAAGAAAAGAAATCTTGGTTGTTGAATTTGCAAGTCCGCTTGGAGAAGTGTATAAAAAGCTGGTAGGAAGACACATTTGGCAGCAGATGTTCAGTTCGAAAAGATGAAAACATGATACTGCTACTTAAGTAGAAGTGGAAGGTTTTTGCAAAAGTATGCGAGATGGTATTTTACTAGTGTTAAGTTTTCTTGAAAACGCTAAAGTTGATTTCTGAATGTTAATATTTTATATTAAAGACAGTTAGCGAACCCACAATATTTTTCGGTATTTGCTTTATGTAAACCGTCGTTTAGTTAAATTTAAGCAAAAGTAAAAGACCACTTGTGCGTGGGTTACTTTGACATTGCCATTGTGATTTTGCCATTTACTGGTTATAAAATGCACGTTCGACAAGATTAAAGGTTTGGCGCGAAAATCTGGAATTAAGAGCTTTTGGGAGAGTCAAAATTAAATTTGACTAACATACCCCATAATAAATACTTTGCGTCCAATGAACCTATATTTTGTTTTCAAAAAACAGTAATTTTAGACATCTGTATGCGAGAATTTTGCCTCTTGTGTACATAAAGGTTATTCTAAGTCTTTTGTTTAATCACGCCTACCCATAGCTATAAGATCTGTCGAATGTTGACTTTGCAAGGGCGCCGAACTATTTCAGACAAGAAATGGAAAACCCCTCACAACGCAGCCCAACTTAACTGTTACGCAACAATAAGACCGCAGCGGTACCGTTATTGTTGGTTGCCTCAATACACCTGCAAAAAGGAACAATATAACTTTTGGCCTAAAGCAGAGATGTTAAATTGTTTTTAAAAATTTTTCTTATAATTATGAAAAATGTAAATTTTTTTACTTATAATTATGTTTGAATGTCTGATTTTTTGATGTTAGTCCGTGGGACGGTGTAAAATTTTATCAAAAATAATGCTTTTTAAATCGCGTGCAAGCATATAAACGCGTTACAGGCGTTGCCACGCATAACGAAGCCTTTGGTATATTTGTTCACAACATAGTCCACCACAAGGTAAATTTTTACTAGGAATTCGAGCTCCTACTTACACTGTGTTTGCTCAGTGTACGCATTATCTTCAAGACTTTGCTCTTGCCGTGAAATTCGGGTTACATTAAACCATCTGCTGGAAGCTTTACATACGGTTGTGAAAAACGCCAGCAGGTAATTTTACTTACTGTGGTCGCTTTTACTTACTGTGGAAATGTACTTTTGTTACTCTAGTCTAGGGCTAACTTTTTTGTTGATAGTTTTATTTCAAATGTTCACCTAAACTAGGGTTGCCATTCGTCAGGACTTTCCCTGACATGTCAGGGAATTTGGTGTTTAAATCTGCGTCAGGGAGAAATGTTAAAATGTACTTAAAAGTCAGGAATTTAAGAAAAAATACATATGTATACTATGAAATTAATGTACCAACGGAGAAAGTTTCTAGTAGTTATAGCTACAACCGCGTCTATACCATGAAACGTAAAGAGGTAAACTGGCGGCGCGCAGGTTAACGTACATGTTACTGTTTGGTGTGTGTGCGCGCGTAACAATACCTGTTTGTTACTAGATGTTTAACAATATGCGTTAAATACACAAATAAAAATCCGCGTCTCAAGAAAACACAGCATTCGATGCTACATGAGAACGTGGGAAATTTCATTTCCTTAACTGTGTACCTAATATGCAGGGAACTAACTAACAACTAAAAGTCGAATGCGTGAGACCTAAAAACATTTTTAAAGTGGCATTTTTCTTCAAATTTTAAATGGTCCTTGTGACTCCCATTTACTAACCAGAAGCCTACGCAGAAAGTAATTGACAAGGATCAGAGTACCGTAACGATTTCTCGTGTCGCCGTCCGTGTGACTTCCGAATATTCTAATTTATTCCGGAATAGAAGTGTTTGGATCGCAAAAATGGTTAAACTCTGGGGTCCGCGGTCCTTTAGGACATTTTGCGGGGATCTCGAAAAGGTGGAAGTAATTCTATATTCTTATTTGGCGTCAGTTTGTGCAACTGGATAAGTTGAAATCAAAGTGAAAGTGAGAATCAACCGTCTCCATTGTTAAACAAAAGGCTTTATTGCATGACAACTAACAAAATGCAATTGTTCGCGCTTGTAATGTTTTTTTGTCTTGTCTGTGATGTCAGATTTGGATCATTGTTATGCGCAATTTTGCATAACTAGCTAAAATCCTGCAATCAACTTTTCGTTTTTCTGAAATACATATTCAGACTTACGTTAACACATTTAGACTTAAAGTTTGAGAAAAACTGGGTTCACGCAACCTAGATAAATTTTGTCAAGGATTGTGTTTCATAAAATATGGCAACCCTAACCTAAAGTAATTTAAAATATTCATTGCTTTCAAAATCAATTGGAACAAATTATTAAAACGCTGGGTGGCGGTATGGATCGAAATTGGTGTCCATTTTCGGGAAATGTCTTCTTGACATGGACAGGTCCTTGGCCAAATGGTCCGGCGCCCCTGACCATACAGACACAAAAAAACCTGATCGGGATAACTCCCGGGTTCGAACCCCGTGAAAAAATTTGTACTCTCGACACTTTCCTTGAATGGAAATTAAACCAATTTTGACATTGCTTATATATTTGCTATTTGCCAAGTTTAGGTAGGAATTGGTACTATTGTACAATGTACAAAATCATAAAAAACTGTTTGGGTATGGTATTCCTATCAGGAAGTTTTTTGATTGACGTGTTTCGAAAATGCGTTTCAAATCTTGTTAAAGCGTGCTGTAAGATGAAGAACTTTTGTGTTGTGTTACCCATAAAGCTTTACAAAGTTACTAGCCATACAATACACACCTAGCTGCCTTGAAATATTTCTGTTGCGAGAAGGAGTAAGAGTGGGAGCAGGGGAGAAAAAAGTGAGGAGCAGTTTGGAGCAGCTCTTTTAGCTCATTCTTAGCACCGATTTCAAGACAGCACTAAAGTCTTTCTGAACTAAATTAGGGAAATGAACGTTGTGAAAAGCAATGTTAATCTGTGCAGCAGTTTGCTAGTTACCAGTGAGTATTGTTGTGTTAACTACAGTTGTTGCAGATGTAAATATTAGGACATTTTAGTTAAATGTGCACTGTTGCATGTGTACACCCAGATCGTTACAGCTGGCCGACTTAAGAAGTTTTTTGGGCTGGTTAATCGGTGGAATGCAGCAGAGGGAGTGAAGTAAAATCTGATGCACTATGAAACTACTTCGCGTCAGGGTAAGCAAAAATTTTAAGGTTAATTTTCTAGTAGCGGCTATCCTGTACAAACATTACGAATGCAAGGTGATTTACATCTGGAATTTATGACATGTGATGTCACAATGCACATATTGACTCGTCATAATATACTCTAGAATGCTGTAATATGTGAGTTTAAACTGAAAAAAAATATTATAGGGCTATGATTAAAACGGCTTTTATATAAATCCGATTCTAGCCGTCATAGATTGACGTTTTGCATTTGGACAAAATAATAAGTTTCCAATTGAGAAACCAAGATTACATTGTCAAATTCAACTTCATATTTTGTCCCAATACATACCTCAAGTTTTCTTTAAACGTCATGGTTTGTAACTACGTCACGGTTGAATGCGTAGCCAGTCTCATACAACCTTCAGGTCGCCTAAAAGAACCTTAACCGATGCCCGTAATTCTACACGCTACGTCTTGTGCTTAGGTTTCGAGAATAAAAGCTCGTCTAGACGGGACCCAGTGAAATGTGTTTCAAAGGTTGTGAGTAAAGGTGTGCGTGCGGAAAGTACAAAAGGCCCCCGTCGCTCGGAAATAGCCACTAGTTGCGCCAAAGCTTGACATCCGTACAACAGATGTAAAATTTAAGTCTAAAGTTGCTGGTTTATTTTATCTTTGAAACGTTAACAATCTTAGAATATAAGAAACTCTCGACTAATAAACTTTATTAGGCTGTCCTTAAACGCAACCAGTTAGGTGCTGTATTTTATTCTGTTCTGTTTTGTGTGTATTTGCGTAAAACATCAGTTTGCAGTTCAAACAATATTCTAGTGTCCGATACATTGTCTGCTGTGGAGAAATACATTTTCGACCTCGTATACAATGGGTATAAATTTGCATTCTTTGAACACGCCAAACCTTGCGTCAGCATTTATCGGCCCTCAACCACATTTTTGACATTTTCAACACTTTTGTTCAATCTTCCGTATAGCCTTGTTGAACCTAGGCTCGGAACTACAGTTGCAAGCGGGGCCAGAAACCGTTGTTTTCCCCCAAAAACACTTGTAGTTGTATTAGCCGTCTCAAAATTACCACACAAATGTGGACAAGTGTGAAGTCTTGCCCAAATCAAGCCCAATTTTGAAAAACTAAAACGCGAACCAGGTCTACGCCAGTACCGAAACCCGACTCGAAAAGTGTGCTTTTTAGTGAACTACCGGCTTACGGACAACTGCCACAGCTACTGTATGTATATACCTGCGTTGTATTTTGCGAATTGTTTATAATTTACTGCGTAGATCTAATCCGCTGAACAGTAATTGTTCTAAATTTAAATGTTTGTATTGCAAATTCTAATCATTTTAGTACTCTTTGTCGTTGTGTATTCACTTGTTGACTGATATTCAGATCTTCTAGGCTAAAATCATTCTTTATTATATTGTTTGCCATTCCACAACGTAACAATGCAAACAAAGCGTTGGTTTTTCCGTCGCCTATAAGTTTGCAAACAGACAAACGAATTCGCTAGAGCGAGTTTCAAATCAGCGTGGTCAGAACGATGTAGTTGTCACGTGACAAAATGCGCGGAAAAGCCTCACAAACAAATGAGAAGCAATTTTGTGCGAAAATGTAACGTTTTTTACTTAATAGCAGAGTTGATTTGATAATTAAAGAGCCCTCCTTAAACAACAGTTATTAATACATGACTTGGCACGGCGTATATTTTTAAACTTGACCACACTTTATATAGATTAACTTGCCAACAATCACACAAAATAAATCTGTTAGCTAATTACCAATCACGCGTAAGTTTAGAAAATTATGAATATCTTGTTTACACTTTTCGCTAGAATCTTTTTACAAATCTGAAGTTTAAATCATACAGTATGAAAATAAAAATGTGAGCTAACGAAACCAAAATTTTGGGGTACAAATTCATTTTCGAAATTGATTTCGTCAGTCATCAAAATAGATAGATAGTTTAGAATGTTAGCGATTGCCTATAACACAGGTAGAACGTCGTAAAAAGTGACACTTTTAAGCGACGGTCTTTTGTGGCGATTTACCTTTTGAAAAATACCATACAAACCTTTTTCTACCTCATCTGCATGCAAGCAGTTTTTCAATAGTTCTGACCGAAGCTAACTTGTTTTTTACTACGAAACCCGACCCAAGGCGATTTAAAAAAGTGTAACCAAAATCCTCTAAAACGGAAAACAACTTTTTGTTGGCAAGTGAGACCGGATTCCTGGTTTATTATCCGTCGCGCGAATCTTTGTTCGTTAACTAGCCAATCAAATCTTGGGGCGCGGCCATTTACAATTACGCTGGTTCAGTTGAAAACAGCACTGAAAACTTTTATCTCAATTAAAATGAAGCACATTCGTTGGACCACTGCCAGATTTCAGTCTGTGATGATGCCAGAAATTGTTCTTGAGCCTTTAGCTTTAGTAGAAAAGACAGCGTGTGTTACAGATTCGGAGTCATTGACTTTTAAACTAGTATCGTAAATTTGACCTTGAAAAGTTTTTCAAATACTGTCTTAAATGACAATTTTTTCTCAAACCTAATACACGTGGTTGTATTGAAGGGCGACATGTCCAAATTTAATTTCGGGCTTGATTGTAGCGATCACCCAGTAAGCTTATGGAAATGAAAAGTCAGCCATTTTTTCAGCGACAGTTATAGTTATGAATGAATGAACTGCTTGACCCCTTTTTGCGGTTACGGGGCGTTGGACGCACGTGTTTGGCGAAACTAAATTCTCACTCATAGATGACGTGTATATTGACTTTATGCCGTAATCGGTGAAGTGCAGATCAAACAATGTGTAAAGCAGAAACTATGTCAATACATTTCCTTAAAGCACGCAAACCACCTTTCAAATATTATCAATTGAAGAATATCACTATATTTTTCTCCCAAACGTTCATTCTCAAACTGTGTGCCGCGAAATATTTCCTATTTTAAAGTGCAAACATTCCCTGGTGTTTTAGGATTCATGGCGAAATACTGGTGCGCATGACAACGTTGCAAAGCTCATATTTTGTTATTGGTAATGAAAAGCATCCTTACTCACCACCATAAAGTTGAAGAACGACTTTTGTTATGTTTACCTGCCAAGTGTGCTGCGAAAGGAAATTTTAGTTCTTTGATGCGCCGCATCCCTAAAAAGTTTGATAACCACTGTCCTAAAAGATGACAGTCGTAAAATTTGGTCAGTTTTTAACCATATAGCCGTGTTTGGGCTGTGTTAATTACCTTGTTGTCACAATCGCCGACTTTGAATTTTCTGGGTATGCCATTTTTATATGACGTCATGAAATACCAAACATGTCTTTGCCGCTATATACGATAGACTGCGTTGCTACTGTTGTAAATCAACACATGTTTGTGCGCGGTCAGCCTGGATTGCACACAAATGGGACTCGCTTGCCAAAATCTGCTCGACCTCGAAGGCAGAACAGTATAGATAAAAGACGTCCAGCCCTGACGTCAATTAACGTCGCAAACAGACTTTGCCATGTGTCGCATGTATTGGTATACACCATGCAGTGCTCTTCAATCTTTTTAGTGCCACGGAACCCTTGAGGTATTTTGTAAAATTTGCGGAACCCCTCCCCAAAATCATCTTAATACATGAAATAAAAGATGGCTACGAAAATATAAAAAACATACATTTTAACTAACATGCCCAAAGCACATATAATATAAAAGTAACTGCAAAAAACGATTTACCGAAACGTGTTGCTTGGATCGGTCGTTTCTACATTTGTCTCGAAATTCAACCAAAAGTGTAGCCATGCTGTGTTTATGACGTCACAATTGATCTGTGGTGTAACTAAGGTTAACTAGATTGTACAGTCGAGCTTTACTGTTCGCAAAAATAATTTTATGAATCATTTAGGTTTGAATTGTTACAACAAACCTCGGGGAACCCTTGTCAGTGTAGCGCGGAACCCTAGGATTCCGCGGAACCCCGGTTGAAAAGCACTGGTATACACCAACCAGTGATGCCGAAAAATTGTAGTGTTTAAACCTTAAACTATAACGAAAATGCTTTTTTACGCAACAAAGCGCACGCGGCCATTATAATAATCGTTTTTTACGTTTTAAAGTAGTTTGTTAAGTTAAGTTTCGCAGGCATTCTGCCAAACGCTTGAAGTACCAGCCATACGTTTGTGGCGTCACAATACGCGTTGTTTTTTGGTGGAAGGTTTTTGTTTCGGTTGAAGCTATAAATACCAGTTGTCCTTGCGGAGGAGGCAGTAAGAACAAAAATTGGACCGTTTTGGCAAAGTTAAGCTCAGGCCAAAAATTCGAACCCACTTGCAACTCTGATTACAACAGCGGTTCTCAAACTGGGGCTCGAGGTCCCTTAGGGGTCCGCCACGTGATTTCTGAGGGCCCGCGATGAGTTTTAGGTATTTCTACAAACGTATGTAATACCAAATCTTGCGTGGTCCTTCACTTTATTTTAAAGTGACAAACAGACTGCATACAGTGCACACTGTTTCGACCTATAAATTCCTCATCAGTGCAGCTGGTGACAAGAGATAGGCCATATTGGCTAGTGTAGCCATCCAAAGGCACTCCAGTTTGCTACATTTGGGCATAAACCACTAGAGGCGATTATTCGCGCACAATTTCATTATTGTTTTAGCCTTATTTTTGACACAACAAATTGCCTTTGAAACATTCCTACAATCGTATGAAACTGAATTTATCCTGCATTTTGTTGTGACAATACTTTTACAATGAATCAATTAACTCTCAGTTGTTAACTACAGGTTTTGTTTTGCTTAGGTATATTCAGTTTCATAAATACGTTTAGCTTGGACCACAGGAAAAAAAACGTTGTGACAAAAATTAAAAAGTTTAAGACTCACCAGCTTAAAATGCTTTGGGAGGCCCAAAATAATCGGGGTAACGACTCGTCACGCCAAAACAAACTTTAAAGGACCTTTGAAATGAGTTTTTTGTGTGTTGAAAATATAGGAAGCATACCTTACTTACCCCGGCGTAAAGTGTCTTGGTGTATTGAATACGGTCTGGTGATTTTCACTAAGACTGTTACCGTTCAAGATAACGCAAAACAAATTGGTTGCCTCAGCCATTTAATGTGATAGTTACCCCGAAGTTGTTATTTACAGTCACATATGTTTGTATAATCAGTGTTGTTAAGTTATTAAAAACATGTTCCAATAAGACTTTTGGTTGCAATTGTCATCACGGATGGCTCAAAGCAAATACTTTTACCGTACATATAATGCGTCTTCAAATGCGTCTTCAAATTTGGAAATTTATCAAATGGCAAAAGTTTGTTGGTTATTTGTATTGGGATTTCAAATTTTGTATTTATTTTTGGAACTTGTATTTGAGTTTGGTGTCAGTATGTTAACTAAGTTTTAACCACTTGGGCCCACAATAGCGTCTTTAATCGGCAATACCACATACTCAAAGCACCCAGATTGTGCATATAGGTCCCATAACAAAATGAAATTACCGTGCATGCGCTGTAAGTACTACAGAGTCTGGGAAAACGCTTCATTGGGCTGAACAAGATACTGATGGCCAGTTCTCTTGACCTTTTTTGGTGTAAA
Organism: Phallusia mammillata; assembly: GCF_965637545.1. Classification (NCBI taxonomy): domain Eukaryota; kingdom Metazoa; phylum Chordata; class Ascidiacea; order Phlebobranchia; family Ascidiidae; genus Phallusia; species Phallusia mammillata. The sequence goes on from NC_137253.1 coordinate 6,851,424, forward strand.
CCACCTTTAAAGCAGTATAGCAAATATTACAGTACTGATAAATATGATTTACTTGTTTAGCTTTTTAGATCAGTTGCTTGTCTGGGGATTATTACGTCAAAACCTTTCTTTATCTTAAATGCAGATTTGGTACTTGTTTACGAATGGGAATGGAAATGAGCTTGATTGTTCGTTCACCCAGTAATTTCTCTAATCCAAGTCATACGGTAGTTAGACGAGGTATGCATGTAAGGTATGCAGATACGAGGGCGCTAATCGCCGACCACGTGTTTCGGGGTCAAAAGCCGTCTGACGAAATTATAATAGACTTGCGCCATCTTTACTAAAGAAGGTGCCTTCCTTTTTGATAAACGTAAATGATCACTCGACGGTAATAAAACATACAAAATAAAATAAATGTTGGTAAGCTGCAGACAGTGCACACTGTTTTGGCCTGTATCAGGTTTCATAAAAAGCAGGACATAGGCCGTTTGGGCTGGTGTTGGCAGCCATCTAACGGCACCCCAGTTTGTTAATTTATTGGCTTAAATGTTTTGTTGTAAAATAAATGTATTTCAAATCAATCCTTTATTAGTATTGTGATATTATTTGTGTTAATCAAACTTGGAAAGTCTATCTTTTTGCAAAAGTAGCCAACTGGTGAAAATGGCCGGTTTTTTATTTGACGTTATTTTGTTTACTACAATACAAAGTCTACGAAGGTATTTCGGACAAAATCTTCCATTTGAGAGGCTTTAGGTCACTTTAGTCAATCAGTACTAGCTTGTTGGGTGGTGGCCTAGGTGATTTTCAGACCGGCCATGTGGTTCCTCATTTGGTGCTTCTCTTGTATCATATTACCATCGAAACTCATTGTATTGCGCCGTCCCAGACAAAAACAGGACAAAAACCAAGAGAAGTGTAGGACACAGGACAGAGTCAATTAGATTTAGACCCAATACAACTACAAATTAAGTTTTGAATTCTGTCCTAACACTTTTGCGTTGCTATTTCGTGTTAAAGACAGTAGTAACATTTTTCATTGGTTTGACACAATGACATATGTGATGTGAAATACGAATTTCGAAATGAGTTAGTCCTGGCCATCTTGGTCAGCCAGAAACTTAAAGAACTGAAACTCAAAAAAAATGTCACAGTGGCACCCACGTAGCCGTGTGTCATGTCATGTAAGTCAAATAAAGTTAAACTTATTCTCATAACTATGTCCATATTTGGACCAAGTTTCGTTAACTTTTCATAACTTTACCGAACCTTAAATGAACCATAAGGTTTTATGATACCCAAATACGTTTTTTTGCTTTTTAATTTGAGATGTTTTAATTTTGGGTGTAGAATATTCTAACCCCTAAAAAAACTTTCATTGATTACAAAATAACCACTATTCAAGTATCACTTAATCACTTTTTATTTTATTTTATCAAACTGTTTAATTTTAAATGTCAAATCCACGTTATTGTGTTAAGAATAGCTAACGCTTGTTTAATTTTGCTTTCAAGGATCCAAAGCAATCCACCACCAACACCAACAAACGGAACGAGCGAAAACGATCCTACCCGCCTCCGTCCAATCAGCGTCGAGCATCAGACACACGTGACCAGGGCGGCCAGTCACAGGACATATTTCCCTTCGTTCAGAGCACTGTGCGCAAAAACGGCTCAATGACGAGTCACGGCGGTGACGTAGCAGTTACGTCGCAAATGACGTCACTGAGCAGACAGCCGTGGACGCAGCGCAACGGAGAGAGAGCGATTCCCCCTTTAGTGCGAGTAAGGAGTGATGATGGAGTATTACTTACCAATCAAACTCTCAAGCCCGAATTTACTTATCCTGTTGCAATGCAAATACCGTAAGTTTTTTGACTGTTGGTTTGGTTCACTGTTTTTTATCGAATATTTTTGGCGTTCAAAGCAGTACTGACTCACTTACTTTAATATCATCTTAAAATTGAATGAGAAATGTAACAGCCCCAAATAGAAACAGAGTAAAAAGCGACATGCTTTACTATTCAAACGTTTTGGCAAATGCTCATTCCATCATAAGTGATATAAGGGCCACACCACTTACACCTGTTAAAAACCACTTGAGTCACATAAAATATTGATAACGGTGTAGTAAAATAGTTAAGTCGTGAAATAAAACATGCATCGCCAACAAAACCCAATCCTAACCAACCTATTTTATTTTCATCAACAATAACCGTATTGAATAAAATTAGGCAACAGCAACAAGGAACTATGGTCCAACCTGCTTGTCCGGACAACCGTCCCTCGCTACAGCGATTTGCACAGCCTATCACGTCACCAAGGCCGACGTTGGATGCAGCGAGGCGTGACACGCACAATGACGTCACTGTTGTTCGCCCCTTCGTTCCATTGCAAGATAAACCTACACATACCGAACCCCCGAGAGCAAGGGAAATGCAAACTTCTACACCAAAGGTTTATTGTAGTATATATTCGGTTTGTTGTTTTAGTTTAATTTTTTGGTCAATTTCCTAAACCCTCAGGAAGTTTTCGCTTTACAATAGGTTATTCGGGTAACATAAGGATACTTGGCACGCCAGGCCCATTGAAGGCGTTATCAAGTCGGTCTTCCAAGCAAGACGCAGGCTAGAAAAATCTAGGATGCGATGGGACTCGAACCCACCGCCGGAGCATTTTCGCGACTCGCGTTCGAAACCAACTGAGCTACACAGGCTCTCCGAATACGTATAAAAATCAAATTGCAGGTTTTTAACGGAAACATTTTTAAACCTAAAATTTTACAGCTAATGTCTGAAACGTTAACAAAATGGCAAATTGAATACTACAGTAAACCGGACCCGTTTTGACCAAAAAAATTGTCCCAGTAAGGCGAAGATCTGGATTAACCGATACTGATTAGTTCAAGCCTTACCACATTACAAATCGATTGTACCTCAAGTTTTGTCCGAACTAAGCGAAAATCAGGATTAACCGAATCCGGTTTAACCGATTTACTAAATATCTGCCACATAATCAAAGCATACGCCCTCTGAAAATTTACTGATTATCTTTAATTTATCAAAAAAAGTCAAGCATCTTTCAACAAGAACTTTTTCCCATATTTTTTAGGTTACAAAGCGTGCAGGCCACCATGTGTCTCCCTACGTAACAGAACAAAGTCACGTGGTGAGCCGACCCTCGGTTACCCTGGCAACGCCGGAAGGTAAGATACGATCTACGTCACAATAGCAATTGTTTCCACTTGTTTTGTTGACCACTTCTTCTTTAGACATTTGCAGATTCATGCTGTGAATATTTATGGATATGACTTATGTTATACAAAGCGATATAAAACCTACAAAATTTGACACGTCCATCAAAATGATGTGATGTTGATTTATTCAAAATACACACACATGATTGATGCTGCTAAATCGTAATTTTGGCTAAAGCCAGTGGTTCTCAACCTTTTTGTAGTTATAACCTCTCCTTTGTATCAAGTCCCCTCGCGAACAGTTAAGTTGAACTAACCACAGTTAGAAGCTGAAAATGGTATGTTTTGCATTCATGCCAGAGTTGTATGCGACCCGAAGTCCGTTTGTGAACCCCGTTTAGGTCCTAAAGTTTGATTGACAGGCCTATATGATGAACAAGACATACACAACGAACAATAATAGACAATAGCCATAACAAGACGTTTTTGGACTGTATGTTAAGTCAGCTACGTGTTTTGGGGTCTTTAAATTTCATCTCACGTTTTTCGGGGTCCCCAAAGGTTAAGAACCAACGTCTTAAACAAAACGTTACAGGCTGTTAACCCCAACTATTCCATCAATAAACACGCGTTCAATAAGTAGTATGTACTTTACACATGAGTAATCTGTGTTATGGACTCAAAAGTGTCTAGTAAAGCACTAAATCTACGAAAATGTATAAACGTCTGTTTCGTTCAATCAACGTTAATTTCATTAATTACTTTTTTTCGAATTTATTCCAAGAACACTTATTGCTGCAAGAAACACCTCGCGTGCCCACTGAAGCAGAACCACATTTGAGTAAACGTCGCTGCCTTGAAGATCAGTCTAGCGTAACGAAACTGGAAAATTTCAACCATGACCGCTTCTATCACGTGATAATGGAAGCAGTGAAGCGTGAAATTTTGTCTGCTGCCGAAAAACTTGCAGTACAGACGGCACAGGCTGTAGTTCGCCAAATAGCAGAAGGAAATGCCGATGTAAATGTGACTCGCTTGCGACATTTAGCGGAGGAAAGTTTTGTGGATTCCGATCGCTTGATTGGCAACAAAAAGTTTTCCCTTTTGAATGGTAAGTACCGGTTTCAGAATATATTGAGGATTAAAAGTGACTATTTTTTGTGGTTTTAATAATCTATAGGCAGGGTTGCCATACCGTCCTTATTTCTATGATTTTTCTTTAGTGTGAAGGGCAATGTCTTTTCAAAATTATTTTACTGGTTTCTAACAAGTGTCCATGAGTTTTATCTTATTTTGTCATACAAAGTGAATTGACAGTCAAATCCCTGCTACAAGTAAAAGCAAACCTAGACCTGTGCTTTTGTGGGCTGTTATTTATTTCCTACGAACAAGGAATTGCTTGGAACAGATTGTTTCTGGAAAAAATTATGTCATGGCTCATATGAATGCAAAAATTTGTTCAAAAACGTTTGTTCCCTCTTTTATGAAAATTTATTTGTTCGGTTGTCCTTGTTTTGAGGTCCATATCGATGGCAACTCCGACTGTAACTGCAATTTTCTGTGTCTCGGCTTGTTGATTAAATGTTCTGGAAGATTGCAAAATTTTAATTTTCACATTTAGGACACAATGGACCGGACGTGACCATGGAAAGTTACAGTTTGGCGGAAAAACAAACATTAGATTCCCGCCTGGTTATGGATTTAGACCCGAACGCGGTTGAAGACGCGACGCACAACGCAAAACACCAAGAGTCGATTGCATCCAACAGTCCAGGGTAAGATCGATCATTCCTCGCCAAAAACGTTACCAATTGTTTTTTCGCGGGGTTCGAACCCAGGACACTCCCGGGGACGAATCCCGATCATTTTTTGTCTGTATGTGGGTCAGGCGCGCCGAACCATTTGGCCAAGTTCCTGCACAAAAACGTCATCAAAATTATTTGTAAAAATCCACCAGGTGCAGTTTGTCGCCTCCTAGTGTTCACGATGAGCAGACAGAAGCTCTTTCTCTTGTCACTTCCCGCCCCCCGCCACTGATGGTTGCCACGCAACGACCAACGCCTCCTCGGATTCAAGACTCCCCAGTGAACCTCTCGCACCGACATCATAGCGACGATGACGTCATGTTGTCCAGGCGACCAGATTATGACGCAACGGCTCCATTTCCGATTTCGCACTCGTCAAAGTATTCAGCCGGCGGAGACGGACGACGTCATCACAGTGACGTCAGCAACATGGTGAGCGACGCCGTGGAGATGTGTTATCGTCAGCAGGTGGCTCCGCGGAGAATGGATGAAGAGTTTCCTAGCAACAGATTGCACGAACGCGGTAGGTTGGAAGTTAAGCGAAATGCTTGCTTTGCATTTTTGCTTAAAAATTTAGTACAACCACAGTGCATTACAATCACAAGTTTGAAAACGTTTGTTGTAAGGCTGCAATCAGTTACCTAACTTATACAGAACGAATATATTTTGCTTATAAAATCATTTTCAGTGTTTTATTAAAATAGAATTACTGGGATTTAAAGCCACAGTGCAAACAACTATAAAAAGATTTTTGTAAAAAAGTTCAAAAACTAACTTATAAAACAAGTCAGTTTTTCAAGCCAGAAATAGCTTGAACTGTACTTGCTAGAGATGTTTGTCTAAAATTTATTAGCACTGTTGATTTTTGCTGTTGTACCGCTTAAAGCAAAACTGACAACCACCTGTCAGGCTGTTGTCATTGTTCTAAAATCCAAACTTGTGTTTATTTCTCCCTTAGAACACGGAAGAGAAGACTTAAACCCAGGTTCTACAACCCAACAACCATCAGCAATATCCTTTTTTTACTACCTTTGTACCAGTCGTAAATCACTCATAATTGTAACAAATGGTGCAAAAATGTAGGTTTTTGTTGTTAACCTAATGACGAAAATATAATTGTGAACTTTGTTTTATTGTCTTATTCAAATAGAATCATAAACAGATGATTAATAAACATAATTGCAAAACACACATACAATAGATGACATATAACACATTCAGAGTAAATGTAACGTTATTTCGGCCCTGTTGTAATAACGGGCTGTTAATTAGTACCTAAATGAACATGTATTAAAAAGATATTAAAAGAGCAAAGCGATAAAAGGGCAAACAGCGCAGATATACAATTGCGACACAACCACCGCTCACACCAACTCCAACTGCCGGCTTCTCAGTCGCGTGGGGCCACGTCTCCTTGACAATTCGTTACAGCGAAACAACATAGAAATGCGTTATGGCGTCATGGGATGGTGCCAAAATAAAACTTTAAGAAAATAATTATTGCTTTTTTCCTTAACCTTTCTCGCACATCCAAGAAGCCCTTACTCCTCTGCATCTGAAGAAAGCAAAGCTGATGTTTTTCTATTCAAGATATCCAAGTACCAACACACTTAAACGAATCTTCAGTGATGTAAAGGTAAATGAAATAAAACATACGAAAATTGTACCGTTATATTGCTATCGAACAAATCATCAAAAATACTCTTGCCTGATAAGCTTTGATTCTGTGGTTCCATACCTTTATCAACGGACTCCTCACTTTACATTTGAAAACATTTTTATTCCTCCCCAATAAAAAAACAGTTCATGATAAATCATACAAAGATGGTTCAAAGTTGGGTCTTTCACCAACTTTACACGTTATAAGCTAAAGCTAAAGTGTCTATTAACAAACCACATACAAATTAAAATACATATTTCATCTTAATTTCATCCCCTGTTGGGAACCACTGTTGAAACATATGAATAAGAATATACATTTTCGATATTTGTATCGCCAGATAAAACAATCCTAAAATTACTTTATTTACGATACTCTTGTCTGGCCATCACGTGACAAATGTTTATCAACTCGTGACGTCATAGTTATGACGCAGCATGAAATAAAAATATACAAGTTATATGTTTAATAAGTTGTCCAAAATTTTTTTTTACCTGGTTATTACGTCATAATTATGCCTCTTTATGACGTCACAGTTTACACGGGCCACCACCTCCCAGCTGATCAAGTGGTTCAGCAACTTTCGCGAGTTCTTCTATATCCAAGTGGAGAAGTTCGCCAGGCAAGCGCTTAGCGACGGAATCATTGAACCGAATCAACTGCAAGTATCACGTGACAGCGAAGTGTACCGCGTTCTCAATCTGCATTACAACAAGAACGAGGATTTTGTGGTAAGTAAAATTCCCACTTGACTGACATACAGGTTGTGTTTCTAAGATTTGTGCCTATTTCGAAAGACTGTTGTCTTAATTTTTTGGAAAAAGTCCTTACTTGTTGACTGGTTTGGTTGGAAAGGCTATTTCTGCTGTAAATGATAACGAAAAATTTTGGTATCGCATTTTGCACCAACATTTAGGAATTTTTTCCAAGGCAATTGGGGTCGTCAATATTGTATTTAAATGCAATTTATTGCTGTGGTACGTTAGTAATGTAAAATAGCATAATACTGTACATGTACAAATAATTGTAAAAATATAATATGTGTTTTCTAAATTTTATTATTTAGATATATGTTTCTTAAACAATGTAGAATTTTAATTAATTCGGCTTCAAATTTCACATAATGGTTCAAGAACGTTTGGTCTTAAATGTCTTTGAAAAACACACCATATTCAAAGGGATGAAATACAAAGAATCTTTGACAACAACCCTGTTTCTGTTTGATAAAATTTTTTCAGTCGAATTTGGTTGTATTTTTATCAATTAATTTTCGTTGAAGTGAAATCCGACCTTGGCACAGCAAACAACAAGGCCTTGCATTTGATAAAGTTTCTACCTACAATGATATGACAAATTATGGACAAATGAACGACAATAGTGACATTAATATTAGAAAGCAGTAAGACACTTCCTATATCACCCATCAAAAACATCCTTTCCCAATGCTACCGTCATTGCAACACCACTCAATCGTGTTCTGCCTTAATCTAACGAACTAGACCTAGTACTTGAAAGGAATATGATGTATGACCAATTGTTTTGACAACTTTCCTCATTGAACTAGCGGCATTGTGTAGTTTTTTACTTGGCCTGGCAGGACTACATTCAATCACGGTGCCTATGGAGGTACTCCGTCTTTCAGTTGGTTCATTGTCGACATGTATTTTGACACCGAGTACACCGCCTTGCTTACAGGAAGCGCCGAATTTGACAGAGCATCAACAGACAAGGTTTAGGACTAACAAAGTACCTGTCTGCTCTGTTCCTATTGCGGATTTGATTAAAAATGCCCAAAGCTTAACATGCTATAAAGGTTTTATGTTAACAGCGACTTTTAAAACATATGCACTACGATGTATTTCTTAAGGCGTGTTTTGTTTTGATCAAGTTTATTGATGTACATATGTCTCTGAAAATATTTGCGCTAGACTGTAACGTCACCGGTTAATGATGACGTCATTTACGTACGAAGCGCATGTTACCCTATACCTTTTGTGAAAAAGGGCTTTGTACTTTTAAATGAAAAATAGAAAACCGCGAAAAAGTTAAATAGAGAATGTCATTAAAATCTGCCACTTTGTCGTTGAGTCATTTAATGACAAATAAACAACATACTGGAAGTTTACATTTTATTGCCCTGCTTCCTTTCTAAGACTGTCGTCAAAATATTAATCCTGTTTCTGAAATACAAACTGATTAACTAGTATGTTTTGCCACTAGGAGCGCTAGTGAGTCACTAAAATTAAGTACTCAAGTATTACAGAATCTAAATTTACAATCAAAGTTTACTATCTATATGTATTGGTGCTATAAAAAAAATTACAAAAACTTTGGGGTTTATATATATATATTTGGATGTTTGTTTAGGTGCCACCCGAATTTGACAATGCCATACATCGGAGTTTGCAGGAATTCTTCGTGGCGATACAACGCGGTAAAGACCGCGAAAGCTCGTGGAAAAAGTCGATCTACAAAGTAATATGCAAGTTTGATCAGCCAGTTCCAGATGCGTTCAAGTCTCCACATTTTCCACCCTAAATAGGACAATTGCTTCCTCCATAAACTTTTAGCATAAAATGTAAATTTTACGCAGTCATTTGAATGCTAGAAGCAGCTCAGAGAGCAATTGCGTCTAAAACCAAAGTTCAAATGTAATAAACTAATCATAAAAAGTTAAGGGCCTTAAAGTTGTATTTTGGCAGCGTTTTTAAAATGACTGCTGGCCTTTAACTAAAAACCAAATCTTTGTCATACATTTGTGTAAAAAAAATTAGCAAAAATTGCCATAAACGCTTCACCCTAATAAAGGGTATAAAATAAATCTTCGCAAAGATTTTGCCATTGTGGTTAAGCCACCCATGTAATTCACACATTGGTGTTGGTTTTCAATGTCCCTATTTCAAATTTGCATTCAACATTTTAGGCACTTTCACCTTAGTAACATCAAATCACAATAACCCGCCACTGTCGTGTCTCTTTGTTAGTTTACTTTGATAAATCTTTGCACTTTTGTTATTTTTTACCGCCCCCTGTCCATTCTTTTGCTTTTTCTATGCATTTGATGTAAAGTTCCAGTCACTTCATCAAGTGACCCCATTCGAAAGAAGCTTAGAGCATGTCGCTACGACTTTGTCAAGTTCCTCTTTTCATCGTTGCTGTGTTTCTTTTGTGAACAAAGTTCCACCTTTTCAACAAGCCAATCCGACGGCGAAACCGTATTTTCCACTTTCATGCAATTTGTTTCGTTGTTTATGCAAGTTTCGCCTCTGTACAGTTTTTGTTAATAAACCACACAACTGTTATCCGTTGCTTTTAGCGAGAATTGAACTTCGAACACTTGCAAGTGTGTCGAGCGCCCCGGACCATTCGGCCAAATGCTTGTCCTTTTCAATCTGTTCCAAATAGTCACTTATCAAATAAATCCTGATGAGAAATGTAAGAGTTGTAAACGGGCCTGAAATTCCTGCCCGAAACTGAATCGTTTTGGGGACAGCCCGTTAAAGCCCGAAAGTTTTATTGACAAGCCTGTACATTGAATCCCCAGAGAAGACCAAGCAACATACACGATAAACAATTGGTCTTAAACAAGATGTGTTAGGGCTGTTTGACATGAGGTCAGGTCCAGCAAAGGCTGCTTAGCTTGTTAAATTTACTGACACAGAGCGAAAGTCTTAAGTCCATACCCGGCTTGCAACTCTGGTTTGTCACTAAACCGCTTAATACACTTTATTACGTATATCAATTACCCATTGGTTTATATTACAACCCAGGGCTGGTGAGATTTGAATCCTAACCTTTGCAGTCATCCAAAGCACGAAGTGAATTGTAATTTATTTACGGAGGCAAAAACATTCCGACACACGGTGGGACTCACGCATACGTCATAATTAGATCTATGAAAAAAAGAGAAAATCTACAGAAACGAGTTTCACTTGACATACATGAAAAACTTGGGAAACACTGAAAACGGCGGTGACGTAAATTCGTTAAATGACACATCACAATGACGTCATAAAACAAAAAAGTTTTATTTTGAAGCGTCAAATTAGGAATTTAACAATAAAAGAGCACCTATAGTTAAGTTTATGTGTTATTTTCACAACGGTGTAAGGTAGCATTTCAACTAAAAGAGCAAGATTAAAGTGAATTAAATTCCAAATTTGCTATTAGTTATAAAATGAAAAAAACAACAACAAATTTTTAAAACTGGTAGAAACGTTTACAGCTTCAAATACAAAAACGATTTTTTCTACCGTACGAAAACAAGTTTTATGCGAATGTGTTGGCGTTCATTACTAAACCTAAAACAGTGTATGTACGAAATATATGAGATGTGCACTTGTATTCAAACACATTTTTTACAACGGGTTACGAGCTTGCGCCGTTTGGACAATTGTTTCAAACATAGTACAATATTTTTGCCACAAAATTCTGGTTCAGAAGCCGATTTTCAAAGCTAAAATTTTTAGAAAAATCATTTAGAACAGGTATTTCGTACCCTAATATCCGAAATGCAAAATGGGACATTTTTGAGATTTTTTTGCAATACTATTCCATGAAAGCAAACCTTTTATTCGACAACAAAAATTAAACTTGATTTTTTTATAATTATGCCTTTTCGATTTTTAATAAAGGGGGTGCAAAACTCATTAGGGCAAAAAAAAATTACGTGCGATTGAGAGACCATAAATTTATGAAATGTTACCATAAAACGGTTGCAAACCACTAAAAATACGTATGCCCGTCAAACTGAAACAGCACTTCCATCTTATGCGTTGAGGAGTGAGTAATTACAAGTGCATTATGTAAAACAATACCCAAAAATCGGGGTGCATTAAGTAAAAGATTATTTAAAAATCGGGATTACGGGTAAAAACTCATTATCCAAAAGGGGAGGGGTGTGCAAAGAACGTAAGTGTAATGAAAAGCGCGTCGCGTGTTCAACATAAATAAGTACAAAAATACTTTAACATTTTTAACCGATTCTTAGTAAAACCAGCAATAAAATCTAGTACGTACAAAACAAAAACGGCTGCACTGCGTTAACCACAGCAGCGTTTCCCGATGATAAAATTTCGAAAAAAGTTTTGGGAAACACTGGGTTTCGAAACCTTTGCGCCAAAAATGCATAGAAGCCAGGCAACGTGTCCCGGCTGCTGCTGTATAACCGCGACAGCAGAACACAGTGAAACGTTTCAAGTGTTGTGTGCGTAACATGCTTCGAGCTTAAGGGGTTGTTATGGACGTCATCACGTGCAGTAGTGACGTCACGTGCACAGAGTGAGCGCATGCATGCGAAACATGTTTCCACTTTTATTTGTTGTTTTCGCGCGAACCGTCGCCCGGGCGACAAACTTCACCGCCGGACGGGTCACGTGCGGATCGCCATGGCAACAACAACGCGTCACGTCGCCGCGCTATAATCTCGAAGCAGACTGGGAGCCGCGCTGTGTGTAGAACAGCACGTACGCCTCCTTGGTGCAGATCATAGACGACGACGAGGAATTCACCCTGCGACAAAACAGTGACGTAATTACTGCGTCAGAGTTATGACGTCAATATCGCACGCAGCTTTCGGCAGTTGAGGGAAACAAAAAGAAGCATATAACTAAATCTAAAAAATGCATAACCCCGATTACTGTGTGGCCAAAGGTTTGCATCAAAGTGACGTCACGGATCTAATTCTAATGCGTCACTGTGACGTGAATTCGACCAAGAAAAATCAAGAATTTTACCTTACCACATTACATTAGTTTTAAGACACAGTATTGACGCTTTGCTGATGCTGATACGAAAGATTAAGTTACCAGAAGTTCAGCTTATGTGGTATCACATTACGTTATTCATCGTAAAATACCAAGGTCCACAGAACCATTGTTCCGATCACTTACTGTGAATCATTGTATTCGAACCATTGTTTCGTTTCAGGGTTGCAGCAGTGCGCCGTATAGTGGCCGCCGTAACATGAACCGCAGTGATTTGACACCGCATAAAGATCGTACACGGCCGAATCCCCATCTGGTAAAACAGGATGACTTAAGTATGACGTAATAATGCAGAAAATGGGTTTAATATGAAGGTAAAAAAATTGATGATAATTTTTTCTTGGAAACAAAACTGAAGAATTTAGTTGAAAATGTATCTGCATTCCGCCTCAATAAGAGGAGCAAAGGTAGAAAGAAAGAGAAAAGTGAGAGAATAAAAAGAGGAGGGCATAAAGATAAAGAAATAAAACGAGCAAAATTGAGGATGAAACGAGAAAGCAAGAGAATAAAAAGAGAAATGGAATAAAAACGTGAGTGGAAAGAGAAAGAAAACTAGGATAAAAGGACAATTTCGATACAATCTTTTTGGCGCGGAAAAAACCTTGTTTATTGTGCACTTCAAACAACAGAAGTTTAAAAAACTTACTTTCACACTGGTCACTTGCATAATTCCGCAGATCAAGTCCCTTCGATGGAAACTTAACGTGGTTGGTAAGCTTCTGTCGATATCTGCTACCTTCGTTGAACCGTTTTAGGTCTAAGAGGAGGTCAAAAGGTCAAGGATGACGTACCAGAGATACAAAAACTGCAAGCTAGATTGTTATGCTAGAAATTCTATTGTATTAAAACTTTTGGTGATACATAAATTCTAAACAATTCTCCCTTATAAGGGTCTGTGAATATTCTGTTTGCAATATCAAGTAACTAAAACAACGCTTTAAAAGTTTTCATTAAGCATTGCATTCACAATAACCGTTTGTGCTTCAAAATGCTGAATTAAATTGCTATTAAACTAAAATATATTTCCATATACAATACAACGTTCTATATGTTTGGTATATGCACACCAGGAGCAAAAGTGGCATTATAGGGACTTCCTAAATAAATAATGGTCACAATTTTTGAAGGTGTGAAATTCGTTGACTAATCACAAATCTCCACTTGATGACTGAAACCCCAATCAATCATGCATTTCCGAATTCCCTTAAACTTCTCACATGGCAATATATCAATCACACTATCATGGCCCTGGGGTTAGGAAATATGGATGAGAGATGCGACAATGGAGTTTTGTGGTCAAATTACTAGGATGAGAGGAAGTTCAAACGTTAAATCATAACTCGATGTGATTGATTTAGTGGAGTTAGTCGGGTTTAAAGTTTCAGGGTTTAAAACTAGGTTTAGTCGTATCCATATCCTAGTCAGGGTTGCCATAGACATGGACCCCAAAATAAGGAAAACCGAAAGGTAAAATTTTCATACGAAACGAAACAAAACGTTTTCAAACAAATCTTAGCATTTATACAAGCCTTATTTTTGACCAGAACCAATCTGTTCTGGCAACTGCTTGTGCGTAGACGATACTTTGTGCATCTCACGACAGCTTAGGTCTAGGTTTACCTTTAATTGTTCCAGGGATTTTACTGTCATTTCACTACGTTTGTTACTTGTAATTTTTGAAAATAAGACAAAATAAGGACCCAGATCAAAAATAAGGGGATTTCTTAGAAATAGGTGCAATAAACTTTACTAAGACATTGTCTTTCAAAAAAAGGTCAAATCTTAGAAATAAGGCGGTATGGCAACTCTGTCTATATGTCTAAGGTAACAACAATGAAATATTTTGCTTTTTTTCTTCAACATAAGCTTGGTATATAAACAGATCACTATACATGGATCTATTCATAAATTTAATCACTGATGATGGCATGAACATTTGCCGAAGCATTTGAATAATTAAGCTGTCGCTTTTTACGTCTATTTTGGCCGTTATATTCGTCACATAAAACGACGTTTTTTTTTCTAAGTGCATTCTTGGTTGCATTTCTAAAGCGTATCCTTATAGCTAGTTAATCTTAACCGACTTAAACCGACACCCAAAAGGATACGAATAACAAGGATCTTCGGAAATTTGTGAATGAGAAGTTTTTTCTCCATCTTTCGACGCGTCTTGCATTCTTCGCAAGTCTGAAAATAAGTTGAAATTTATAACTAACATGTACTAAGAAAAACGCCAAAAAATTGTGAGTGCTTCAATGCTTATATCCAATTTTCAATTACAACATTTTCTTGTAACCTGGTTTGGATAACATCAAATGATCTTAGCGCAAAGTTACTAGAAACAATTATTGTGCAAACTTATTAAAAGTCGTAACCAATTTTAAGTTTAAGTGATATTGGTGTTAAGGTGTTTTTACGGTGTAGCTGCAAGTGCGTTCGGCTATCATCCACCTATTGCGCCTTTCACTATTTTGCGCACCACGCTTTAATATTGTCCAGTAATTTCCAGCTTGGTGATGTTTTATTGATATTGTGCCGCTATGTTGTCTTTCACCAAGCAAAATAAACTCAACTCATCTCAACTCAAGTGGCTACTTGAAATTGCAACCTGAGGGTTTCGATTTTGACTTTCACACTCAAAAAAAGATTAAAAACGAAAATCCGACTGTTATCAAGAATCAGTTCCCGATACCGCCCCAAAACCCGAAAATGTAACAGTTTTCTCGCAGTCAAAAAAGCAAAAACGGGAAATATAAAAGCAAATGCAGTGTTGCTCTTGGCGTTTGAGCATAATATTTTACACTAACTCGTACCGGTTTCTCGTCTCTGTCGAGGGTTTCCTTTTTCGTGAAAGTATTTAAACAATCAGTAACCGCTGTTGATTCGCTCGAGTACGAATGCTGTTAAAAAACAACAAAACAAATTAGGGATTTTTTCACATAATACATTTTCACAGCAAATTCGTTTATTGCAATTTAAGTTCAAAAATATCAGAAAGTCTGTTTTTCTTGTGGTTGAACAAATAATGTTGACAAAATTAAGTTTTCAAAAGCAAAATAGTTGAAACTCGTGATGCACCGAGGTTTCGGTTGGCCGGAACATTTCGGCCGAATACGCTGTTTTCCCATTAAATTTGTGATTGTATAGAATTAATACCCCTGCATGAAATAAATATCTAATCATTCTAGCCATTACGAAACATCATAAATCAACAATTGTTGTATCTATATAATACGAGCCAAGTGGCCTGCACAATATTACATCATTGTAAAAGTGATTTTGGTTTGTCATAATTGAGTTCATTCGCATCAACAACACAAGGTTCAGTTGAAAATATCCCCCAGAAAGGCAATGTTAGGTTGGGTCTGAATAGGCCAAATATTCGGTTTCGGCCCGAACCTTTTTAGGCGAGTTCGGTGCATCACTAGTTGAAACATCTTCAACAGAATGTGTTTACTACTAAAAGTCTTAACTTAACAATAACACACAAAACTAGCAACCAACCTTGGAAAGAGGAAGTGAAAGGTCCCAGAACGGGTCAAAGGTCAATGAAACATGGCCACATTCGAGGCATTTCAGAGAAGATTCAAGCTGACCCACGAAAAGGTCGTAAACGAAGCTCCTGTCTCTAGTGGCGTACCATTGCCACGTCTTTCTAGCTTTTTCCTTAGCACTAAACAAAACAAAAAAGTTACCGTTAGTGTTTTTTTCATATTCATAGTTATTGAACGGATACACATTGCAGTTTGGGATTCATAATGCAGTTAAACAGAATATCCCAATAATCAGATTTTTTTATACAATTCTTTTCCAGTACTCAAGTTTCACTATTACAGTTAATCTCTTGCTGCATAAGTTTATTAGGCCCAGATTTGAAGACTGTGAACTCCTTGAAACAGTTAGCCATATTGCATGTGCATACAACACAGAATAACAATATATGCTGCAAAATAATTCTATTATAATGGTTTACTAGATAAATTTTCCACAATTGGTGTAACTGCTCATACACTATACCAGTTTAGTTTATGCGATACAATTAACAAGACAATTTATGGCTATTTTTATGGAACATCCATGCGAATATACTATTATTCAGCAGTTTTGTTACCACCCAGGCTTCTAACATGCAGAGATTGTAACTACCACAGCCTAAAAAATGGTTCAACATTTTTTATGAGACAAATATCTTAAACACAACATTTTTTATATTTTTCCTGCTAGATTTTTTTGTCAAATTAACAAGTTAGAAAGAGTATTATCGTATTTTTGTTGCAATTTTTGGGCTTTACAGTACACCCAAAAAGTTAACATGCAATGATACAAAAATCAGCAAATATGTCACTTTCACTTTGTATTTGCTGTTTAGTAGTATTAATTTAGCAATGTATTTACTTGAATATAATTGGCCTGCCAAGTGGAAAACTAGCTGCTTTTCTGTAATTTAAACAAACAATTAGCTATTTGTTATAACAAAGTTATAGGTCTCTAAACCAACCAGGCATGTTTAACAAAAAACAACTAATTTCATGATATTTAGGCATCTGACCAGTTGGTTACCCTTAGTATTTGACTTACAATTAAAGTTGGCTAAAAATGTTATTTTTTGCTATTTTCATTGGTTACATTCCTACCTTAGTCTTGCCATGTTAGGAATTGCTTCTTTTGATCGCTGTTTAATCTGGTTAATATCTTCATGCAATCCTTCAAGTAGAAATCGAAGAAACTCTTGACTGTCTTGTTGTCTGTATTAAACAATCCAAAAATGAATGTGTTACACAAAATAAATATTTTTTGATTCACACACAAAAATTCAATGGATTTTTCAAATCTTGCACAAAAATACAACATGGATCTTCTTTAGACAAAAGTTATTCATTTTTGCAAAACTTACCCCAAGAACGAATTAAAAAATTAAAACATTTTAAATCACTTACTCATAGCCCATGAATCGTGGGGAGAACTTCTGAATTTGTGATTTGAAATTGTTTGGGCTAATGGACATGGATTTGCCTTTCCATAAATCCTGAATTAATTCTGCAAAGGCTGTCGACAAAGAATATAAAGTTAAAAACAGAGTGAACAACTAGACTGTAACACACAAAAATGGTTGTGCAAATAGTGGTAACAACTGTGATACAGGGGTGCTAATGAGTAATTGAAACACTAATTAGCCCCTCACATGCAAACATTAGCAAGTCTGCGTTAATCTGCCTTAGCAAGGTAATATAAATTTATTTTGTTTGCTTCCGAATTGATAACTGAAATGTTTGTTTACAAAACAAGACCATCAAAATTAATGAGGATTGTTATCATAAAATGTTCACACTACATTAGTAACACAAATGTAAGCAAAACAAGACAACTAGTAGATTTCTAGTTTTTTTGTTACTGTCCCTAGTAGAGATAAACTGATATGGTTCTTTTACGGCCAATACCGATTATTATTAGTCATTTAGTTGGTAACTGATACAGTTAAAGACAATTTTTGATTTGCGGTAAAATGGACATTTTTAATTGTAACCAAAAGGTTGTCTGACAGAGTAACTAAAATTTGTAGTTCTAAGATCATGCTTTGGTATATGTATATATTAGTGATGCACAGAACCTGCCTCAAATGGTTCGGGCCGAAAGGCCACAAGGCCTAAACCTAAAATCCCTGTTTCTATGGATGTTTTTAACTGAACCTTGTGTTGTTGATGTGAGTTTTATGGCAAACCAAAATCACTTTCACAATGCAGAAGCTTTACTTTACTTGTAATATTTTGCAGACAACATGGCTCATATTTTATAGATACAGCAATTAGTTAATTTATAATGCTATGGATTGGTGAAAAAAGTTTGGGCATTATTTCCATGCAATCAAAAAGAAGCCAAAACATCAGAAAACAGCATATTCGGCTGAAATGTTTTGTCCAACCGAAACTTTGGTGCATCACTAGTATATAACATATCAATAAAAGCGAACATAACTGTGTAAAAGTACAACTAACGAAAGCCACATAAGACCATCACTTTTGATAGCGATTGGCCTTGATACTGATCAGTGAACAATGTTCAAGGCAGGAACACAGTTGTGTCAGCAAACTTGACATAGCGAGGCTGATAATTGGTCTATCCCTAGTCCCTAGCGCAGTAATTTCTGAATTTATGGGCTACTCATGCATCAATTGGAGTTTGTGTACAGAGTTCATGCGCCACCTAGACCTAATGCATTTACAGACCACTTATATTCAAAAAACAGGCTAGACAACTAAATACAGAACTCTATGCTGGTCATAAACTTGTGGTATGCCAATAAAAGTAGTTGCAACACAGGAATGCAAAATGCCTAGTCCAAAAGTCCATGCTAAATATGTAATTAAACGCTTGGCAACTAAATATTACCTAAATGGTCATGGCGTACCACTAGTGCAGGGGTGGGCAACCTGCAGCCCACATGCGCCCCTACTTTAAAGGTTGTGCGGCCCGCAGAGACTCTTGGATTTCAAAAGTACTGGCAAACGAGTCCACTTATTGCATATTTTTGAGCTGATAATGCGCCTTATAGTTTTTAGTTTTTTTTTAGTTTTTTTCTAGTTTTCTGCGACCTCTGGCAAAATGTGGCTAGAATCAAATAAGAATTATACTTGTAATTTAACATATTTAGTAAGCAACAAAGCAAAATCACTTTGTGTTATACACAGGTGCGGCCCGCGATCCAACTTTGACATTTGTAATTGGCCTCACAGAAACAAAGGTTGCCCACCCCTGCACTAGTGGTACATATTTGGAAACTACTACCCTAAAAGGGCCGCGACTGAACACATTAAAATAGTATGCCTTTTTTTCAACACCATCAATTAGGTACTAACCAGTCATTAGTTTTCCTTTCATTGGTGACTTTTCCCTGTTCAAATCTGTTTCGTATTTCGAGGTTAAGCAGTAATCACGTAATGGTTGAGTGTTGGACAAACACTGGAGGATTGAGTTCATGAAACACTGCAATACAAGGTTACAATCCAATGAAATTTTTGCACACAAGTAGTACTTTTATTTATTTCATAGTAATACAACAAGTTTAGGGGCAATAGGAGCAGTGGATTCCAACCAGGATTTTAAAACTTGAGGGAAGAAATTTACTTTACTTTTTACATGTGGTTTGTAAATAGACACTTAAGCTCTGGGAATATAACCTGTAAAGTTGATAAACGACCCAATTTGAATTCATCTTTTTATGGTTTAGCATTTACTTTGTAGTCAATTGGAGAGGAATGTTTTAAATTGTTAAAGGGGGAATTAGTCTAAATAGGCTGGGAACTACTGATTTAGAGGTTCAACATTTTTATTTTAAACCTTAAAAAGCTTTATAATCTCATTAAGATAAGTGCACAAATAGGTTAAATGTCTTTGAGTATACATATACCATACAAATGTCGTGAATTCAACACATCAAAATCCACGAAGGAAAACAAAAACTGAATCATTATTGAATCACTACTTACAGTATTGCCAATGTTGCGCAGACCAGTGTTGCCACTGCCAATGTCACTGTGTGATGAACCCTAAAAAACAACAACAATATCATTAAATTTAGGTTTTATAACAAGATATCCACAACACATGTATGTGGCCAACCATATTTATGCTGCCATGTTCATTAAGTAACATTCCTAAGCATATAAACTTGGCTACATTGCACATTAACACAAAGTACATGCAAAATTTAGCCGTTGCAATGTGACCAATGTCACACAAATGTCATTAATGAGGTGGAGGTTAAACCATATTTAAAGCTTAGTGAATATTTTTTATTAACGCTACAGCAGTAAATGTCTCAAGTCAAAACAAAACCTTTGTGTAAACTTTTACCGATTGTGTTTCCCAAATTTCAATGCCAAGCAAGTTAAGATGCAGATGTAGTTTTGAAGTCAGACCAGTTTTTATCATTCTGCCAGGTACATAACCCTATGTTTGCTAACACCAGGCAACCCTACAAGTTGTTATCAACGGAAAAAGTTACATTTCACTCCAGTCAGGAGAAGGGCATTAGCAACTTTAATTTAGTTTTCAAACAACAAAGTGCTTTTGACAGGCTTAAAAGCCATGCTGCACATATTGTTGTGGCATTGAACAGAATAGGTGAGGCAAGGTTTTTCGGCCTGTTACTCTCAACAAACTGGAGTGCTGTTGGATGGCTACACTAGCCAATACAACCTATCCCATATCACCAGCTGCACTGATGAGACCTAGGTTGAAACAGTGTGCACTTTTTGCAGCTTATTATTTATTGGATTGATGCTTTTACATAAAGTGTGTTTAAATGCTAAATTGAGCTTTTTTATATGCAAGCCTTTGCATGGCAGCAATCTTACTCAATTGTTTACTGCATGCTAACACTAACCAAGGCCATCTGCTTAATAAATCATGTATACCTTTGACAACACATTGGTATGTAAAAACATTGGCCAGTTATACAATTGTTACACACAGCCTATAGATAACATTGGTACAAAAGGGTCTGACAAAACAGAAAACACATATATGTCAAAATATTATCAAATATATATCAAATGTACCAGATTCAAAATTTGTTTTTAAGCTTGTTTTCTCATTTTATCTCCTAGACAAACACCAAACAAAATTTAAGCTAAACAAATCCTTTTCCACTTTTGATCTGTTTCACAATTAAAATACTGGTCTTGCCTATCACACAAGCCTCTCTACTCAAACCTGGTAATGAACAGTTGTCTTCAAATGTCTGGCAGTCCTCTCTCTGTGCAGACTAGAACTAGAGCATTGACCTAAATTTCTACTACATCTCCTACTCATTGTAAATCTCACATACTGCAATTGTAAACCTCCATAAACAGGCAGGATTTTTGCTCATAGGACTGAATGGCTGCACTGGGAATTGTTGCACAACAAAGTGACAGCTATGATGCGACAATGGCCATTATGACACCCATTCAGTGTTGATTTAAATGACTAATGGTCAAAGGAAGTAAATAAGTGGGCATTGAAACTGGTACTGGTGCCACAGTAATGAAAAATTGAAAACTTACATTATGTGTTCCATAGTCTATGTCTGCCGCTCGTTTGGGGCTTGTGGTTCTTGCAAAAGATGGCCTGTATTTTTCACTGTCATATGGAACTTTGTCAACTGAAACAAAAAGTGCAGATTTTAGTTAAAGCTTTTATCTGTCAAAAAATTCACAAAAATTAGTTCCAAAAGGTGTATCACATACTTCAATAGGGCAGTATAAAAAAAAACAATATTAAACAGTATGTGGTAAAACTTTGTAACATAAGCTAACCATTTTGTAAATCAATAAGCACAGGCTTACTGGACACGGGTTGTTATTGATTATATAATCCATTGGTGCAAATGCAAATGCATTTATCTTTGTGCAGAGCAGCACTTTGCAAACTAATTAAAACCAGAAAAACCTAAACATTGTTCCAAAATGGAAAATACATTGAAGTTTTTTGGCATAGTTTGGCCCCTGTAACGTCCAGTTAGTTTTTTTAAACATGAAACTATAAATTATCTAAAATATTCATTTACAGCAGTGGTTCTCAAACTTTTTTTGTTGCGACGCCTCTGGAAAAGTTTTCTGGACTTGAGATGCACCAGCAAACAAAAGTTATTAAGGAAACTGATTATTAAAGTGTCGTGACACACAGTTTGAGAACTATCGATTTACAGGATATATCATGTAACAATGCGCATTCAGGGATATGTAAATTCAAATAAATTATTACATTGTGCTGTATGGACCTCATATTTAAGTTAAGACCATAACAATAGTCAGACTGTAGCAGGCATTTTGACACTGTATGTAATAGTGGCAACAGCGTTTACATTGCGGTTAAAAGGTCAGTGGTTCAATGTTGTCTAACCAGTAACAATACTTGACAAGCCACTTATTATGCGCATGGCAAAAGAGTCAGTTTTATGACACAACTAATAGTCCAATAATAGTGGCCCTAATTTTCAAGTGTAATCACATGGTCATTTGTATCTTGGGGCATGCATCAAGCATTTTTTGGTTTTGAGAGTCATTAACTTTTAAATAACAAAAGTCTTATTCAATAATAAATACAAACTTAACCAAAATTTTCTAATTTGCTAGAGAATTATGCTTTGCCCTTACTTGTTATAGCTTCTTTCTTTGCAGTTACGCTGTTAAATGTATAGGATCTTGGCACATCACCTAAAACAAACATTTGCATTGCTTACTATTTTATCTAAGGCAATACTTGTTCATGACAAACAGGAACAGCTGTAGCTCATTCAAACATGAGACTAGTTTTAGACACTCTTAAACGTTACAGTGATTCTGATCATCTGCCTGAATTAAATTACATACAAGCATTCAGTTGTATGATAACAAGCACTAAAGTCAAGAATGTGTTAAAATAGATATATATTCTTGCTGTTGCCAAATCATATTATTTTCAGTGGAAACAACAGTTGCAAGCTTTTTATACCAATTTTTGTTAATTATCAGTTTAAAAACAACGGGGGCACAAAATGTCATGTTTTCGTAAATGGATTTGTCTTCGATTTCTGTTTCTTTGATACAAGATGAAGAACAACATAATCTATTTTATTGCTTATTCACTTGGACTTCTAACAATTTAGTGTGTGTGTTGCAAAAACAACTAAAGTTTATCCACATGCTATCTTAATGTTGTCATAAATCATAATATAGCAAGCCAATGACCTAACACAGTGGTTCCCAACCAGGGCCCATGGCCCCCCAGGGTGGCCACAAGCAGTGTTCCGGGAGGCCACGGACGTATATTCACAAGAAACACCCACTAAAAGTCATTTTCACATTAACTTTATTCCCGAATTTAATCGACTATTGCACATACTATTTGTTTGTAGTGAGGTTTATCACGCTCATTTACTCTATTAGACCTGTTTAAGGCCAAAATTAATACCGCATTCCAACACAAGATTGCTATCTACATTTTAAGAGGGCCACAGGTCCTACTTGGTAACTTGAAGGGGGCCACGAGGCCAAAAAGTTACTTTAAGGGGGGCATGGTCCACGAAAGGTTGGGAACCACTGACCTAACACAATGAATAAAATAATCGTCATGGGTTCATGCCCATAGAAAAACTCTATTTACATACTTGCTTGAGCCAATATGTCCGAAGAACTGCTTGATCTTCTCCCAGTCATTGGTGAACGCATGGAAGTTTTTCTTTCATATGATTTTAGTCCATTTGACCCACCAGTGGGCGAAATAGAACTGGATCGTGAAGAGCTGTCAAATGAACCCTTTCTGGCTCTTGTGGTTGGCCGAACTATTTGATCTGAGCTGCTTTGATATGAAGAAGCTTTGTATGAGCTAGGGTCCTACAAATAAAACAAAAAACATTTTTATATACCACACTGCAAGCTCTGGCTACAGAAATTATTTCAATTTTCTAAGTTAAGAGATAGCTTACTTTCATACCAAAGAGTTAAAAACAAAATACAGATAAAAACACACAAGTGAGTATCTCATTCTTACATATTTGCCAGTAGCAAATGACGTTGCAGTATAGCGACGATATGATGAACTAGACTGGGTCGTATCTCTGTGATGTCTGGAAAAACAATTAAAACAGAGTGATGGCTTTTACAAACAACAGCACAGCAACAAATGCGAGCAAATGAAATTTGATCACAGACCGCATGGTTTTGGCATTAAAAACAATTTAACAGAAATTTGTAGAGCTTTTCTGGCGACTTGATGCCGAAGTTTCACTGTTTCATTTAAAGTTTTTCATTACATAATAGTTTAGAGATGTAACGTAAACTTTTTTTTACTTACGTATATGATGAAACATCAGGCTTAGTTGGGAGGACTGATGTGTTTCTGCTGAATCAAAAAAATACAACAGCAACATCAAGACAATTATCAGTTAAACTTCAACAAAACATAAAACTTTATCCTTTGTAACACTCTAATAGAACATTACCTGTTTCGGGCAATATAATTTGCAGTCGGTCCATAAACATCATTATAAGAATTGTATTTGTAGGAGGAGCTTGTCTGATTGGCGTACTTCATTATTTCTTGTTGATTGGATAATCTACAACAATCCATAAATACAAGATTATTTTTTCATAACCTAAAAAGAAGTTTGAATAAAATCATTATCTACAAGTCCTCTGGTGGGTTTTATGAAGAATCTTTTTTTACCAAAATGAATAAAAATTACAGGTAAAACATCTGTTGGTATTACCTGTCATATTTAGAACTGTACATTACAAAACATAAGTTTTATTTCATCTCCAAATGAGGATTACATTACACAAATACAGCTGGAAATCATGGCACGGTTTGCAGCTTTCCAGATAGAAGTTGATCTGACTTCAATTTTTTATGTCATACAGTCAAACACTGTAGCACTCAATACATATATGTCACTTGGGTTTGTTTTGTAGCACCAGTATTACATTATTAACAAACATTTTACAAAACAAAACACCCCTAAACAATACATACTGATCAACTTTTACATCACAAGTTTACAACAATAGCACCCACTGTATACAATAGGCTTTATGGGGCATATGGTACAAAACATTCGAGTAAAAACTGACCAAATTCTTAAGTTTAAATAAAATTACGTAACAAATGATTAAAAAACTACGTACAGTTGCTAGGGAAACCCAGCTAAGCTAAAAAAATTCTTAAAAAATACGTAACAAATACAAAAGTATTTAATACATTTACATCCCACAGTTTACAATATAAAAAGGCATCAAGCAGTAAGTTTAGAAAATTGAAAACAATTTAATCGTTTACAACTAAAATAGCCACAATAGCTCAATGCAAACAACTGTTCCATTCCGAACCGGCTGCTCGCGACTGTTGAGGTCATTTGTATTATGACGTCACCTTCGGCTGACACTAGTTGACCCGGTCAACTGCCGACTTTACATTCACATTGGTTGAAACACTCCACAGGTGAGCGAATTTAAAAACGTCACCTGCTCGAACCTCGATAGTGGTGCATCAAAATGTGGTTTTGTTAAATGTGTTTCCTTCTGGAGAGAAGATTATTGTTTTGATAAGTCAGGTAAATCTGCATTTCACCTTAATTTTAACGTATTTGTCGTCGTGTTTTTTTGTTATCTGCTGCGTGCATGGTGCTTTGTTTACCAATTTGCCTGTTTCGGTTACCCAAAGGGGCAGTTTGTTTTTGTTTAAGACTTACGTTTTCAAGTTTTTCTTTTGGCTTCCTGATTGAATTCCCATCAGAAATGAGCAAGTTCTTAAATAAAACGCGTTTGAGTTGGTTAATTTGACCTCGGGTCGAATTTTTTGACTGTTATGTATGAACAGTCAACAGTATTTCTGCATTGTTTTGACTAACCCAATAATCTTACTACTTGACATATAGTTAGTTGGTTTGACGTGCTTTTATTACATATTGTCAAATTACTGTCCATCCAATATGCACTGTATTAAGTCAAATAAATGGAGACTTTAATAGTCTTGCACTGTATTGGTTCACAAATGTCCATGTGTGGTTTTTAAATCAGTTTTTTTAGTTTAAACTACAAGTTAAATTATTTTGCTCAAAGATAATGTCATTTGGTTCCTAACTACTTGCTATTGTACAGTTTTAGCATTTAGTTCAGATTTTATGCAATTTTTTTTATAGTTTTTGTTGCTGAATTTAATACCTAATTGACTAAAAGACCATCCTGTGTTTAGGTTGGATAGTACAAGAATAACTTTCATAGATTTGCATGTGGCACCATAGAGCACTGAATCCTGTAAACAGTTTATTTAAACTTCTTTGTGTAAATTAATTTGGAGCTACATTGTATGGTGATTTAGCCTATGTGGACAAGGACTACATGGTAAGGTGTACAGGTATGACAAATGTTTGTTTTTCTTTAGTTCTTATGTATAACAAAACATTGAATTAGTTTCTTTCATCAAAGAAAGAAGATGCCATGTTTAGCTTTTAAACATGTTGCACAACATTTATTTTTTTACTTATTTTCCTTCAAACACAAAAAATGCTGAGTTTGTTTTGTGTGTGCATCTACTCCACCTTTGCACTAAAACTGAACATCGTATTTGCACTAAACATCTCATTAAACGACAAACAAAAATCGATTGATCATAGACAAAAGCTCTCTGTTGCGTCAAAATAAATGTACAATAACGATTTACGCAATGGAATAGATTTCAAGCTACACAAAAATATAACTACCCGCCAAATTTACATGACAATATTTCGTGGTTGTTGATTGTCAGTAATGTACTGTAATATGTACACAGCATTATTGCAGTATGACTTCAAAAAGCAGCGTCATACTACGAAATTTTGCTTGTACGTCACGCATACGCCATACCGTAAGAAAAATCGTGCAGTATAGGTAAGCGAGTTTGATATAGTGACGAATTTGAGCGTTTGGTGGTAAAAGCTACGATGGCAGGATGAAAAGGAGGCAGCCTTGACCGAAAGTCACAATTTGATTGCACATAACAATGTTATCGACATTTCTCATCAAAAATGTTCCTAGACGCAATAATACACAGTTGTCACGAAAAAGCAGCACGAACTGAAGTCCAACAAGTACAAAACCTTGAAGAAATATGTTTATCCGACATTCGTATTTCTGACGTTTTTGAGTTTACATATGAATTAAACGCTTATTCGAAAGTGCTTACTCCTGGACAATGAAGAATTTGGTGACCTCACAGCTCAATGTCACAATGCACCATTTGGTGGTCACCAACATATATAACAGTTCCCACTAGGGGTCAGCAAACACCACACACCGTACGTATAAATAACGAGCAGTCATGTTTTCGATAACAGTTTTGTTTCAAGTCAATAATCACGGCGTCATTTTTGTCCGTCAATGACAGTAAATAACCGAAAGCGCCAGAAAACGCCGAAGCATTTTATCCCATGCGCTGCAGCAGATTATACTTCGCCGAGGTGTTCAAGAACGTTGGGCGACTTGAAGAGATCGGGAATGTCCTGGTCAAGTTTGCAGATGACCTTGTAAATGACCTTTTTCCACGCGGGATCGTGATCCTTGCCGCCCTGAATCGCGAGGAAAAATTCTTGCAGACTAGTGTATGTGACGTCGATAAACTTGTCAGGTACCTGGAAAAGTAAAGGTTTGTTATTTTACACAACCAAATGTTTTTTTACCTATCGAAATGATAAGCTTTTTAAAATTGCATCGCAATTGCTAAGTAACACAGAGTCGAAAGTCAAGTAAGGTTCGGGCTTTAGTTTCAGCGAAACGGGCTGGCCTGGAGCTTTGTTTTCTAAGAAAAATCAAGTTCGGGTCGGATTTCGGGCTTGTACTTTGGGATTCGGGCCCCCAATTGCAGGTCAGCTTACAACTCTGATTAAAGTAACATAATACAAAAATTTGACCTCCGTGTTCTGTGTTGTTTGCCTTTTAATTTCTTGGGTACCTTTTTACCATTATAGCTTGGGCAAAATTCGAATTGACAGACGATAAAAACCGTAGCGAGAAAATTCGTCACGCCAAGGCGACACGGGCTTTTCATTCGCTCTTAACACCATCGCAAATTTACACTGAAACTAGTTAATCCAACGACCCATTTTCAACGTTCTTCGCTAACTGCGCTCTGAGCCTCACGCACAAGTCCAGAAGAAGCTAATTTAGTGGAAAATAGTTTAAGTGTCAACGTGGCGACAGGCCGGTCCCCTCGGCGAAAGCATTAAGTCTCGCGCGGGACGACCGGGGAGGGCAGATTGATAACTGATGGCATAATACCTGGTCGACCAGCTCAATAAAATCGATCGCATTGTAAGCTATGATATGTCGCTGATAATAATGATATCACATCGTCGAGACGTGAATGTTTCCTGGACTAATAATTTATAATTTGACGCCAAGTTTTTAACCTACAAGCTACAATATTTGAACACAACACAATTATACCAATATCCTATAACAAATACAGAACTTTATAACCAATGATAGAGATTGCCATTTGAACCCAGATTGTCGACCAATTTGAACTTACAATGAAACATTTAACACAACACTTAACCCGCTCATAAGGTTTTAAAAAGACACGCAACTATATACACGAAAGGCGGCATTGAATCCACCATAAACTTTTCCCACATCTATATTGACATCTAAAAAAATATTTTCTTTTCTTGTTGGGTTCGAACGAAACTTGGCGACCCGCTTGCGATGACAATGATTATATTCTCGCAAGGACACACCGTGTCTGCTTGTATTTGTGGTTTGTGTCATGAGAGAGGAGGGTAGGCAAAACAATGCATCGATTGATACCACAGGATACGAAAACCAGGTATAATGGTCTTTTAGTCGACAGGTCCCGAAAATGTCGGCACGCAAAACTTAGTCCTTTAGGGCCTAACCGCAAGTGTCATCCGACGTATTGTGACGTGACAAGAGCGGATCGCGTGACCGTCGCCATGCCAACCACGACAAAAGTGACTTTTCGGCGAGATGTAAAATTCAAGAAAAAATGTGGAGTACGTGTATTGCTTTTTTATAAGTTGCAACGCGCTCTTATGATAATGCCCAGGTAAAATGCGCTACTTATAATGATATCAGAGGCCGTCCTTAGTCCCTATGGGAATATAACGATATCCAATGGACCTTTAAAGCACAAATATAAGAAAATAACAAGTTTCAACTATAGAACAGAAGTTTAAAGACACAAAAGTATTTTCCGATAATGGTTAAAGTTGGACATATTTTGGGAGTAAATCCAAAAAACAACGAAACAACTTTGGTTTTGCAAGATTAATGTATTTAAGAAACTGTTGGATGTTTTTTTCTTTAAAAGCAACAATGGCATAAACGAGCGTCAAAAAGTTCACTATAAACTGTGGTTTGGTAAACCGACATACAGGTCCAACCAATTTTCACGTACATACCCTACAAAAAAGCCCAATGAAAAAATTTTCACACAGCATGAAACCACAAATGATCGTTAGAAAACGTCGGAACACGATATCACTTAACACAGACTTCTGGTCGAAGGTTGGGTAAAGATACGATGGCAACAATCCATCAAATATCTTAACGATTCCAGCTTCCCTATTTTGCCAGTAGATTTCAGGGCACTTCCATATTATTGGACCCGTATGAAGAATATATGAAACACGAGCTGATAATGGATCGAATGACACTTCTACCGCAATGTAGCGATTTTAGGTAACGCTAAGTCGTTTTTTTTTCAATTTGCTAGCGTTTTCTGATAGCTCGCTCGTTGAATTTTCTAATTCAGCCCTAAATGTTAACCATACCTTTTAGGTATACATTGTAATGCAGTTAAACGCTACCGCAATGTAGCGATTTTAGGTAACGCTAAATCGTTTTTTATGTGTTTCGCTGGCGTTTTCAATACCTTGATTGGCCGCTGGGTGAATTTCCTAATTTAGGCCTAAATCTTAACGAACCATTTTAGGTACATATTTAATGCAGTAAACTTAACGTGCTTCAAGCTAAAAAAAGTATATTTTTACGACATTATAAGAAAGTGGTTTCATTTTCTCGAGGAAAAAATACAGTTTAATAGACATTTAGTACCAATGTTAAAAGAAATATAAGTGATGTGGGCAAGAACCATTGTAAAAAGTCGCAATTTGCCTTGTCCTTGCAACAGTCAGTTTATGATGCCACACAAGGCAAGTGTGAAGGCCGGGGTTACTTAGTGTTATGGTTTTACGGTCGGAGGTTCGTATGTTGGTCTGTTCCTCACATTGTTTAGGTTCTCGCCCTCGCTTTTCTCACTAGAAGGTCGTCGGCTGGTCCGGAAGGCAACTACAAGCTAAAGGGAAACGTCTACGAACCTTCGTCGTTGCTAACGGGAAGGTCGTACGTGTAAATGCAAGACGCGTCCTGCTATTGGGTAATCGGCCACAGTAATTATTCGCAACCTTACTTGACTGCTTACAGTATGCCTTAGTGCAGTGCTCTTCAGCCTTTTTGGGCTTGGTGAACCCTTAAAGTTGTTGTGACGAACTCATGCACCCTGTTTACTTAAAAAGGTTAACTGAGCGATATGAAAAAATGCATATCATCATGTCAATCAAACCGAGCGGAGCTCGCAAAAATTGCTTAAATTGCTACCAATACTCCAAGCATATGTTCGCGAATTTTCTGTGAAACACCGGAGAAAAGGCCAAAACTCGATGTCCTAATATAACCCGACTGTAACGCAGACCCTATCAAACTTGACACGGGGATAAAACATTAAAAAAGTTTACCTTGGTTCACATCATTTGAAACCTACATCTTTTTTCTAATATCCTGACAGTCAAATATCAATGGTTCATTAAAAGTTTGTGATGCACCCTTGTATACCCCTTCGCACTGGTGCACCCCATGCATATTTTGGTGCATCCTAGGGTGCACCGTGCACACCGTTTGAAGAGCACTGCCTTAGTGTACCCAGGAAGCTTGTGTGTATGTCAAGTCACGTGAAAATCAGATATAACATTGATGGGGCTATTTCCTAAGTCCTGGACGCATTTTAATTTAACCATATCCATATTGTTTTGACCGGGGAAGTTTCTAGATTTACTAAACGGTTGGTTAAGCGTACAATGCATTTCTGCACTGCATGATTACCACCACATACGAACATTGTCGCCTTCCAAATAACCAATTACGACCGGAAGAAAAGCAGTGCGATCAATTATGATTTGCTTAAAATGTCTCTTAGCCAATACTTTTAACACCAGTTTTGTTCGATGCTTTGCAAACCCCAGTCGCAATCAAACAAAGGGGCGCGGCGATTATTACGGGAAATCCGCTTGCGCTGATCCGTTTTGCGACGACGCCTTGTGTGGTTGATGGATGAGCGCTAGGCGAGCAATTTGTCGGGGTAGGAAGCGAACCTCCATCACTCATTGCGGGAATGTGAGGTCGCAAGTGGGGGGAGAGATGGAAAAGGTCGTGCCTGTATCGTCTGCAGGCTATCACTGGCGCAAGTGTAAGGACATCGGCCGATAAAATGAAACGGAAGGGCACAGGGCCTACGATGATTGCTAATTATTGCAACACGGTTCTGCAATTACGGCAAGGCTCGTAGATCGTGGTACTTGATGTTTTTCCAGGCGTTTCAACTTTGCAGCTATATTTGACTTTACACAAGTTTTTTGCCGGTTGACAACTTGTGGAAGGGGTTCTTCACAAATCGTACATGTACCCGAAACACTTAGCCAAGGGTTACGAGACAACAGGTCAAAACCAAGACAGTTTGGGCCAAGTTTCTTCATTATTGTCTGAAATAAGTATTGAAAAACACCACCAAATGCTTGAAAAGCCTTAATGTTTTCTTTTTGTTGTCGAGAACAATCGTTAATTGCGGACAAGAGGTAACAAATTACCAAAATATAAAAGGGTACCAACGCAAAAAAAGCTAAGAACCTCAGCTTTATAGAATATCTTCGAAATTGTAACATCAAACTTACATGATATAACCTTCAGTTTGACATCCTGTATATTTCTACATGTTACTGCGTGGGTTTGTCACTTTGCTTGCTGCCGATGATGCGTGGTTTGGTAACAGGAGGAGACAGTTTACATTAAGGAACACAACTGATTCCGGAAACGAGTGGGTGTTGTCGCAATTTACGCGGAAGAAATTTGCAGAGGGTGTTTATTTTTCCAAGAGAACATCCACGCGGCGGGAACAACCGCTTGAAGTCCTCGTGGTGTAATACCAGCTGTTGTATGGCTTCCTTAAGCCGGCGCAATGGGAAAGAATGACTTTAAAATTATAACCTGACATGTACTAAGCTTTTGATGCGCTTGGAACTTACGCAAAGATTGAGTATGCTGATATACTCTGGCTATTTTAAACCGGATACGAACGCGCAAATAAAACAATCGACACGTTCTCAAGAGACAGTAAGTTGTCGAAACTTACCATAAGGGAAGCGCGAATCGATATAGCGTCCTTTTAACAATGAAACAAGAAGCGACTTCAAGAGCCTTTGCCACCAGCAGATGTTCTCGCTTAAACAGAAATCATAATCATGCCAGAGCGCGGGTATGATTTCCATGACACTTCAAAAGTGCTTGGAAGGCGGCAGATTGGTGACCCGACGTTAAAACAAAAAAACTTGGACTGTTTCTTTTCTGGGGGTGCGCGACCCCTTAACAAAGGCAAGTACCCTTGTCGAGGGGGGCCTGAAACGGCGTGGCCTGCTATAGCCTTAGCAGATGTCTTTTCTATAAGGATAGGGACGTTGCATTGGGCTGGAAGTATCAAAGGGCTCTTGGAGTATCGACCAACGGCTTATAGACAAGTATACGCTGCTCTTACGAGAAGTTATTGATATTCAAGCGGCAAAGCAAAGAATGCGGAACAACCTATAAAGCTTGGTTTGCTCACTTGAGCTACTACGAGCCTCCGGGCCACAAGTTAGTCCGCTTTGTGTACAGAGACAGAACAGAGTGGTTGTTGAAACAACTGAAGATTCATGACCACTTGACAACTGGTAACAACCGTGTTTGACGCTTAAGAAGAGATTACACGGCGTGGGCTCTACACCAAGGCCTACTGTTGTTATACATCATCATTATACCGTGATTAATATAAAATAGGATGTAAAAAAAAACATTTTTTTTTACTATGGATTTGTAAAAATGTTTTACGATAAGAAAAAAACATTTACAAAATTGTCTTTAGTAACCAATAAAAACTCTCAAAACAAATTTAAACAGGAAATTAAATGAATTCACTCGCACAATTTATCTTAAACTGTCTAAATAGCAACGCTATGAACAAATCAAAAAGCATTTCAAAAAAGAAATTGAATGCGTAACAACAACAACTCCGAATTACAAAAAAACACAATTATTTTAAGTTATTTTAAATTGGTCAATATTAGGATAAAAACCTATGACTCGTTCGTTCTGTTGTATCAACAGTAATTAAAATCATCATTACAAAGCAATTATTTAGTCAACCAACATTAACAAACTTACAACAATTGTGTGTTTTTATTATTACCCGATATCAATTTGAACGAAAATCACCAATACTAAAATCCAGATTAGTTGTACAACATATCACGTGACCCTATAACCCTGACGTGTCCATGTGACGTCACGATCACTGACACTTCCGAACAATAGAGCAAAGTGTTGCGTCATATTTTTGACTCAGTGGCGTCTTTCATGTGGCGCAAGTGCGTACTTGTGTCACGTTTTTAAACTACTTGGATTTTTGTTATTGTCCAAACGGAACAGCATTGTGACGTAAAAAGAGGCAACAACCACTGACGCTGCAAGCGAATGCCACCATCGGAAATTAAGCTGTAAAACGTAGAATCGTGAACTGTGCGTTTGCTATTGTTTTGTGCTCTAAAATAAGGGATTTAGCCTGTTAAGAGGGACAGTTGTCTAAAAAATATACATTATTGATTAGTTTAAACTCCCAAATCGCATGTTTTGTGTTGAATTTTAACCTTATTTACCTTCTTTATGACCTTTATTGAATTTAAATAAGCTAAAACAAAACTGAATTAAAATACTGGTATGGTATTAACAAAAAACTACAAGGCTCATAGATACGTTTTTGAATGCTCCAAACAAAGTACGGTCTTATAGTAACAAACTACTGCGCGCCTACACAAGAAGCAAGTAGTCGTGTGATGCGTTTTAACGCCTCGTGGACGTCCAGGTACCGAAGCCCGGTCACAACCGGAGCAACGACCGGAATTGGCGTCACAACCTCCCGCCAAATCTTTGACATTGCCCCCGAGTTGTTTACACATGCTCAGTGTTTCCTTAACCTATCACAATGAAAGGAACTGATACAAATTTGCATACGCGTTTGATCACAGTGACGTTACAACCTTCGCTATTGAGTTACACATAAAGAAGCAGAAAATCATGATGCTCTCTGTTAGGACATAATGGTACGTTAACGTTTAGAACAGTGGTTCCCACACTTTTTAGACGAATTCCTTCCTTAACAATTTAAAACAATTTCATTCCTCCCCAATTCGTTATACTCAGGTACTGTGTAGATGCTAAACCATACAAAGATACATTAAATTTAGGCCTTTTATCAACTTCACAGGTTATATTCCCAGAGCTCAAGTGTCTATTCACAAACCACATTTACAAATTAAAGTGAATTCTTCCCCTATTGAAAACCACTGGTTTAGAATACTTGAAGGAGACGGCATTGCTTAAAACTAATACAAGAAGGTGGGCGTTTGGTTTCTTCAGGATCAAAATGGCGGAATTGCACGTCGCAATGATCGACGCCATCTTAAAGTGTTCAAATAATCGATTCACATAATAGCGTGTTGTTATGCGTTGCGGACCTGTAGGCTACTTTAAGTTTGCCTCAAATCCCTTGGTTTTGTTGCAGTTATACGTTGTAGTACTGTATCTTGCGTTTTTCGCCTTGTGGAGATCAAAATACATTATTTTGTTTGGGGGTTTAGGGAAAAGTTGCCTGTGATTTGAAAAAGACCCAATGAAAAAGTGCAAACAGTGGTGTAAAAAAAAACAAGTATCCCAAATTTGCGCATTTTTTTCCGGCTTAGTGATCGTTTCATTGCAAATATATCGCCATGCTTTTTGTTCACCAAGCCAAAGAAGCCTAATATCGGCTTAAAACTCTTAGTCTTAAGAACTTGTCAAAAACTGAAAGCAACCAATCATTCCACTTACCCTAAAGTCGTTGCTCTTGTTGTAATGCAGATTGAGAACTCGGAACACCTCGCTATCACGTGACACCTGAAGTTGATTCGGTTCATTGATTCCGTCGGTGAGTGCTTGTCTGGCAAACTTCTCCACTTGGATGTAGTAGAACTCGCGAAAGTTGCTGAACCACTTGATCAGCTGGGAGGTGGTGGCCCGTGTAAACTGTGACGTCATAAAAGGTTAGTTATGACGTAAGTGTAAGGTTCGTCAAAAACGGTAAAGGAAATAACGTTAACATTTCCAGGTATGTTAGCATGTTATGATAATAGCATTTCCATTAAATCCTTCATTTAAATTACAACTCTGCCATGGGTCATGAAATGAAACACAACATACCTTTACATCACTGAAGTAGGTTTTCAGGGTGTTGGCGCTAGGGTAGCGAGTGTAGAAAAACATCAGCTTTGCTTTCTTCAAGTGATGTGGTGTGAGACCTTCTTGAATGTGAAAAAGTGAATTAAGGAAAAAACTTTGTCAAATCGGGTAAAAAATACAACAAATCATTGATTAGTTTTACCAACAAGTTAAGACATAAAATACAAAACTGTACGGTGTTTTTCAAAAATGTACATAGTTTTTATTATTTAATGCACAGATAGAGCTATTGCATTCAATTCTACAGTACATTATAAACAAACAAGACGGCTAACTCTTAATTAAGGAAAAAAACATTGCATTATTGCCTATAAAAGACAAACGGAGATACTAAGAGGGGAAACAAGTGATTGTTCGTGGCCTCGTTTTTCACTTTAACGGCAGAGGAACCTCACCAGGGTGAAAGCTGTAATTATTACATCACAATGCCGCTCGTGACGTTCTCAGAAAACGAGGGGGTATCGTATTGGCGCTCGTCTTCCGCTAGGTTGAAGAATTTCGGCTTAGAGCGCCGACGACGCTAGCAAAATCGCGAGGGTTCTACAAGCCTCGGTGTTATTTCGATTCTGGATTCGAATTTCGCGATTTTTCGCCCAACTCGGCAACTTTCGATGGTCACGTGACACAGTGTGCGACGAATTTTCTGGAAATGTGTCAATTGTGATTGGCAGCGATTCGCCCGAATTTCTAAAATAAACTGGTGGGGGTATGAGAGGGTCGATATACGCAGCTCGGTGTGCACCATCGGTGATGAAATGCATTTAAATTAAAAAAATCGCTTGTCAAAAACCAATTAATTGCAAATATTTGATCTTTTATGAAACGAAATTGTATTAGGTTTCACTACAAACTTTCTTAAATTCCGGTTAAACTCTACATGAATAGTTTGTCCTTACGGTTTTAGGCAAACTGGTTTAAAACCTCAAAGCGCAAATGCAACAAATTAATTGGTATTTTTTGCTAAACAAGCCGCAAATGTCGCAGACAAAAACAGAAACTCTCTGACTCACAATCAAGCAGTGATGTGGCGAAACTTTCAATTT
This sequence comes from Phallusia mammillata, assembly GCF_965637545.1. Taxonomy (NCBI): domain Eukaryota; kingdom Metazoa; phylum Chordata; class Ascidiacea; order Phlebobranchia; family Ascidiidae; genus Phallusia; species Phallusia mammillata. The sequence goes on from NC_137253.1 coordinate 6,887,964, forward strand.
TAACAAAACACTTTCTAGTTCTCTAAAACAACGTCACAATGCCTTTTTGCGTAACCACAATACAATTCATTTTTTTGGGCGATTGGCGGATATGAATCATTGTGAATATAACAATCGGTACGGAGAACAAAGAAACTCGCTTTCATAATTTGTAAACTTTTCACTTTCGCGGTAAGCTCGTGTCTCACCCTGGGTGAAATCACTTGCAACTTTTGGCCCTTATTGTTTAAAATCCTTTATCATTTTGGTCGCACGAAACTAATCACAACTTCGCGTTTTGTTGCCGAAAAAATAGATGTTTTTGTAACGCTAAACCTGTAACGCTTGCAAAGTGGTAGAGATACGTTAGGATGCTATAAACTTGTTTATCATTTTTTGGGGCCTAAGAATTCTAGGTTTTACCTAAAACACAATAACTCAATGCCGTATGTAAACCTCAAAAGTTATATATTTGAAGCAATACATTTCAGTATTTGGGAAAACTGTCCCATTCATGGGGATCTACAGAGTTTTTCCGCGTTAAAAACACCCTGAATGTTTTTTACTACGTTTTTTTTACAACTAAATACTACGGTTTAGGGGAATAAGCATTAAAATTTGAATTATGTTTAAATCATTAGTCATATCTTAAACGTTGATTTTGTTGGTAAATCACTTAAAAAAATGCTTTTCGGACGCTAATTTAAATTCGGCAAAATTTAGGTGGGGTCGTTTGTTTAATTTCAATGCACATAAAAGATAAAACAGATTTTATGAAAACTTTTATGAAAGTTGGCTAGATGACATTACATTTAGCTTTGGTTGTTATTATCATTCTTTGCATTCGTCACAAGCGTATTGCAACCAATTCTTTTCCATGCACTCGTTTATTTATTCATACCAAGGTATGTCACAGCATTAGTAGCAGAGTTACATCTGTTCTCTGTCATAACCCTACAACTAAGCGCTTGTAATTATTCATCTAACGCGTTAATTTGCAGATTCCGGTTTCAATTAAGCTTGTATAGCTCGAAAACAGATCTCGATGACATATGCCGCCCGATCACTTAATTGCATCTCATGTGTCTGTTGGTTGTAAAACACAACACCGATGTCACGCTTAATCGACCGTTCAAATGCGATAATTGGCCCCAAAACATCCGAGAACACTTCCGCCAAGGGATTATGACGTCACACTTGCGATGACGCAATAATGACGCGTGACGTAGCCGTGCTGTTGTGCGACGGATTAGTAAAGGTAATTACTGAATAATTTCGCGCTTTAATATTCACCCCAGATGACAAATCTGCAAAAGAGAGGGGTGCATAAAGGTGACTGTTGCGTCATGATTAATTATAGAAGGAAACGCGCGATCGAGAATTAGCTGTGAAAATTCGAACAACAGATGATAAACAAATAACTAGAGTTGTGACTAATGAGGTAATTAGGCGGCGAAAAAGTTTTGTTGGATGTGATTTGTTGTGGGGGATTAAAATCGATTCGAGTGTGAAGTTTCCTATGCTGAACAAAATCTTTCCGGTTTGTATAAGAGAACAAAGAAATACCGAATCGTTTCCGATCTACCGTTCTCGCCGATTGTGTTGATTTAAGATGAAAGAGTGTTTATATGTTAATCTACCAAGCAATCAGACACACCTATAGCGCATTCAAACTAGAACACATAACTCATATTCATCGCTAATGCAGTTTTTTACATTTAAAATATGAAAGAAAGTTTTGTCATTTTGTATAGATTAAATGGCAGGTTTGTTGCTTTGCAAATCGTACGCAAGTTAAACGCTCCTACATGACATAATAATTTCAAATTTACCACTGGGTGACGCAAGTGCAAGTTTCCCAGTCTGTTAGCACATCTTCTTCAATACGGTTAAGTGATATTGACAAGGTTAAGATTATTCCAATGAACTTAAGACCGTCGATCGATTTCTTGGTGACCGTAGCGCGATAAGACGCGAACTGGAACGGTTTGATTCTTAGCACGCCGCGATCGATGCACGCAAAGTAATTCATTTAGCGCCGCGGCTTCTCCAAGACTACAGCGCGATCGATGACGTAACAATTGAAAGTCGAACGCAATTGGATTGCTTCGGTGCGATTTGCTAGCACCTTAGCGGTAGGGATAAGTAAATTAATGAAGTCACGTTTAAGAATCGTTTCGTAATCAATCCGTTAGCTTATGGACAAAGACTAGAAATTGATTTAATCCTTTATAGTCGAGTAATTTGAAGTATTATATTTAGTTTATCACACCACAAATACAAATAAAGTCTAAATTTTGGGAGTTTTTCTACTTTAGGAACCAGAGTAATAACAAGGTTTACTTCAAAGTATTCATTTTGGTACCTATAGATCCCAATCAAATTTAACTTCCACACTATAGTAATGTCCTAAATCGCTTGCATATAGTAAACATAATCATAAGTTTGAAATAGTAAAAGGATATAGATGCCGCTGAATAGGGGCTGACATCTGTTGAGTTGCAGCCGAAATCCGATGCATCACATTTCATGTCCAGGTGGTGATTCATTAAACCTGAAACTAATGATATTTACTGTGATGTGAATGTACATGCCGTGTTAACGCCTGTTGTCAACTTTTCACACTTCAAACAAAACACTAATTCGACAGTTAAACTACAGGTCAACGGAAGTTCTATACATCAGAATAATTTGAAAGCCACTTTACTAATTATGATTCAAAATCGCATCAATACATTACGAGGCCTGTTACAGCACTTTTTAAAGCTTTCAGACAATGCATCACCTACATACAAAATAGTGCATTGCTTTAAACTCCAATTACACTTATCCATTACGTTGCATTATCAAGCAGATCTTCTCAGTATAATAAAAATTATGCACTAAACAGATTCTATTTGAATAAGGAACTAAAACGGCAAGTCAGGCGAAAAACATATATTTCATTTAAATTCATCTGCTGGTCATTTGCTCGGAATTTTTATTATTATTAGTTATTTATTGTCATAAAAAATGATCGTCAATGGCCATGCTATCTGTTGGAGGGTCTGATAATGTATATAATCACTCTTAAACTCACCTCGGGTTTTTCCACCCTCGCGTGTGCTTGTCCTGGAGGAAAGATGGCGAAAACTGGCGTGGTCGAGTCCTTCCCTGAGTCTTCCGTAGTCACGTGAGGCAAGAGCACTTGCCAGCGCCCCCTGGTGAAAAGCCGGGATCAGTGGAAACGGGATCGGGCCCGCGGAAAATGGATAGGAAGAGAGGGGAGAGGATTGAAGTGGAGAGTAAAGGGATGATTTGCCTGGGAAGTAGGGAGTGGAGGCTGTTGGTGTCTTCATGTGTCCTGCATCTGGGGACGAGAGGTTAGAGATGAGTTTTTGTTGTGCATCAAGATGCATGGAGGAGAAGTGAGGTCCTCCGTTCGGTGAAGATCCATTGTGTTGTCGAGTGGGATGACGGAATGCGCCAGATCCGGAGGGGAGGTTCCATCCGGAAGTGGGTTGAAATGAGGACGATTCTTGCATCGGGATCAAAGACGGAGTGCGAGCAGGGAAAAAAGATGAAAAAACGCTCTTCCTGGATGCAGGTGGAAATGAGACTTTCTCAAGATTCGGGATGTTGCGAATCTCGCTGGCGCTTTTCGGTTCTTCCCTTCTAAACGGAACCAGAGGAACATCACGTCTTCCTTCTCCGGAGGACCTTGGTGATTCCGGATGACGCCTTGTTAGTCGATCCTCATCATTCGATCTTGTTCGGTTGGTGGAGTCAAGCGAGACGAACGCTCTTGTGATGGATTCTTCCCGGGGACTTCTCTCGGATGTTGTGGATGATCTGCGAGTCACCAGGGACAAAGCCTGTGTCTGCTCTTCATTTTGCGACAAAAGACTGCGGGGTCTAAAATAAAAAATAAGAATGTTTAATTTTTTGCCTTTGTGATGCGAATTCTGCGTTTGGTCGAAAACCTACCTTAGAGGCTCCGATGTAGTTCTTTCTAAAGTTTCTTCACTCTTCACACGTTGGGCCAACGTATCTCGCATATCATCCTTGCGCCCGAGATTGGTGAAGCCGGCCATGTCCCGACGGCGAATGTCGCCCCCGGTTCCCGCAGACTTTTCTCGTCGAACCTCGACGTTGCCAAAACACAGCTGGGACTGGCTGGACGTGCGCAAGTGTTCAATGCCATCTGTAAACACAAAAAGTAAAGATTAGCACGAGGTTGTTGGCAGCCTTACTATTCCACTAGACAGTTAAATGAAACATCATTTACGTTAACGTCATAAAAGGTTACCTGAGCTTTTTAACCAGAAGGAAACAACACAAGTTAAATATTAAACCATGTGTTTGTTTGCCATGCCAATTCTTGGAACAATGTTTAACAAAGAAAGGGCGAAAAGTCATACATGTGATATTCTTAAAAGTCATATGTGAAAAGTTTTACTGCAATGTTGGCAAAAGGGTTGCATACCACTGGGCTAATTTCGATTTCTACAAAGACTTAGTTGTTTTTAAGTGTGTTTCCTGTGTAGCGATTTAGCATGAGAAACTGTCGACTGTATTAGAATATTTTCAATACTTTACATAGTTGATAACACAACAAAGCACTGCAAGCCCGACAAGAAGCTAACGAACTATTTTACAACTGATTATAAAACGTGAGTTTGTTACACAACTAGAAGAAACTGTTACCTTCGACAACGAAACTTGACTCCCGGTTTTTGTCTTTTCCGACATCGTATTCTCCGCTCATCCTCCTATCACCCCTTTTCACCGGGGTTTGGGCTCCGCCCATGAAAACCTCGTCACTGGGCCCCGACACCGTTTGAGGGACAGGGGATGTACCAGTTTGCCCCTCTAGCTCTTCACAAACCCGTCGCGCCAATCGCTCGGTGACCTTGTCGAAGACGAACGATAACTCCCTCTTTAAAGTTCCCAAAATCACATCGTACGCTGCGGGGTCCGCAACTCCAGGCCAGGCATCGCTACCTTCGGGTATGGACACGTTGATTGCACCCCTGTAGCCCCCTTTGTGAGGTTTTGCCCCATCAAAACCCGACTCAACCCTGGATCGCTTGACTGTGGGCGACCAGGTTGTGGTGTCCGGACTTCTGTTACGCTGTTGAAGGTTCTCGACCAAATTTGGGTTTGAGGCGTCCGAACTGGATGCGACAAGATTCAGAGCTTTCTGTATAAATTCGCTTGGGGATGAGACACCTGTAAAAATGTTACATCAAACCGGTTGACTATGGCATGCTTTTGCGTTTTATAAAACAAGGAGCAAAATCTCCTGAAAGTGCTTACAACTTACCTTCTTGTGAAATCTTCTCTTGCCATTCTCTCAGCTTCTCTTCGATCTTTCTCTTCCGGGACTCCCCACCGACAAGTGACGTCACTCTGTCGTCGTTTGTGACGTCATCATCGCTGAACGATCGCGGTTTGCCCGGTCTGTCCCGAATGTTTGTGACGATGTTCTCAACTCGGGCGCGCTTGGCCTGCGCTACTGTTACACCACAGTTTGGGGTCGTGCAAGAGTCGGAATCGTCATCAAATACGTCAGAATCACGACCGCCATCGCTCGTGACGTCATCCTGGTTACGTTTTTTGAAGCTTTCGTCACCGAGTGCAGGCGAAGAGTCACGTTGGTCGTTGCTCTCCTTTGCGGAGCAGGGCGAGAGATCGAGGACCTCGTTGCTTGTCCAGTCGACCGAACTTCGAGGACTCGGTGTCAAATCGGCGGGATTTTGTTGTCCCATTTTCCCGCCTCGGTCGCCAGTTTCAGACCTAGACGGCATCAGCATCATCGTAGAACTGTCGTTGTCACCCGCCATCGTAGAACGGTAGGTAGCTGTGTGATGACGTCGACTTGACGTCAGCATCGCGAGTTAGATGATTAAAGTTATAAAGCTTAGCAGAGATTTTCAAATGTTAATGAAGTAAATGAAATCTAAACAAACAAATCATGAACAGAAATGATAAATAATGTTAAAAGACTGGTGTTTTTCTGCAAAAAAATATAGTTTCTGTTCCTATTTTGCGCGGTAACAAAACTGAACAAAGTGAAAACGAGCTAGCAATGCAAGCAACCACGACTTCCGCACAACAACACAACAAACTTGATGTAAACAAGCGAAGTCTTGCTCGCCTCCTGAACTGCGCTTCCTACATTGTTCCCATTAGCAGAACAAAAATGTTGACAGGAACAGACATTTTTGGTCAACAGAAACAATAGGTGTTGAAATAAAAACAAAACAAATGATTTCTGCTAAACCGTGGCGACGGACAATTTACAACAATTTACGTTAAAATACACGTTTGTTTCATACTCTAATCTCCTTGTAAGTTTAACGAGACTGTGATATATTGTTATTTTGACTTAATGTATATCAAATACGCGATTAAATAAGTTGTCAATATGTAATTTCAAAACACGGAATATTGTATTTAGCAGAAACTCTTCATGAGAATTTATAATACCCAAAAAATCTAAATCCACGCATAAAAATGATTTAAACAAGTCCGAGGCAAACTTCGCAACTCAAATCTATTAGAACATCATATGGCGTATTACCAAATACTAAAACTGACTGAAAGATTCTAAACAAACCTCAAGCCCTTAAAACTGTTAAACCGTACGACCTACGTTTAACAATATGTCGTCTTTTTGACTTAAGAATCAGACGCAGATAGAGCTCTCACATTTTTGTAAGATCTCACCTGGCTGTCATCTGAAAATGCGACAATCGTTAGCAAGCGAAGCGAACTTATTCTACACCGCCATTTTTTTCTCTGCATCTCAGACAACGCGTCAAAGCCTGGGTGCGGTTGAAGGATAAAAAGAGAGAATGCGCCCGCTCTCTTGCTTGCTCTTTTTTCTTACCCTCTCTCGGAGTTTGCACACTATCGCTTCAGTCATTAATTAGACGCTGAACAGGCCATTAATGAGCGTAAGCTAGATAGAACGCCTTTCCTCTCTGATGCATTGCCGCGCTTACGTCCCATTCGTGTTGAATTTGATGTTTCAATTTGGAAATTTGTTTTTTTTGTGTGTGTTCTACCACCCCTTGTTCAAAATGCACAAATGAATCATCACTCGTAACTTTTATACAGTAAATTAGCACACCTGGTAAACCTGATTTAAACTTGCCTTGGCGTTTTAATTCGCAAGTAATATTACATCCAGTTGAAACTGTTAATGCGAAGTTTGACAATTCCTGTATGAAATCTAAAATTTTACCCTTCAAATGCCCTCATACTCCAAACAATTAAACGAAGCGTGCATGGTTATTGCTTAAAACTATATTGACACCTGAACGCGTTTTTCGCCTTGTTTTGTGTTAATTCATACATTCCCCTGAGATAACAAAGGCCACAAAGTCAATCATGACATAGCATCGTGTTCCCCGTGTTCAAATACTTGTTTCTTTCATAAAACACTTCCAAGAATCGGTTTTATATGGCGGTTTCGCAATGCACGAACAAACAAGATCTTCGTAACGCCTAACAATAGATCAAGAACGTCTGGACGCGATGCTGAAAGACGTGCGACGTGCAAAAGAAACCCCATAAACAGACCCTTATTCGGATGGTCGGTTTGTAAATAATTTTAAAATGGCTTGGACATATAGATAAGGTGGCTGGTCAGTTTTTGAACCACAGTAATTTATGGTAACGCCTTGACCTCCTTGGATTCTGGAAATACCTTTTACTTTATCTACGACTTTGCACGAAGAGGGAAAGTTTTTCCAAAGGATGGTTTAAATGAAATGTCCATTGAAAATATTATCAAAGAGCTGGGATTAGAATCGGTTCAAACGCATGCCTTAGTTTGTTTAAAAGGTAAAGCTATTTGTCAGCTAGTAGTTACCACTTCCATATGATTTTTAAATTCCACGAATGGGGTTACGGGCTGGCATTCCTGTCGAAAAACATAAACCGCATTCCGAAGTCATCAAAATGTCGCGCTCGAGCCAAAAAGTGTCGCTTCCAGTGTCACCAGTCAACGAAAGTTAACCAACGAATCGCGTAAGGTCTCTATGATTAACTACTGCTTACGCAACTGCAGTTCAATTGCGACTGAAGCAATCTAAGCGAGGCGAAGAGTTCAATTATTGTAGTGACACGGTATTCTGTGACAAAAAGTCGCATATGCGGTCACCACAAACGGAAGTTCACACACGGAAGTATCACTTCAATAAGCCGCCGGAACATGGCATGTAACCTTATGATTTTAAATTAAGTGTGAAAGGTTCAAATTATGTGTTTTTTGCCGTGCTGCTACCGTAAGTTTTGTTTGTTAAGTCATTAGGTATCAAACGCATCTGAGATAATTGTCAGTGGCAACCGTTAAATGTTCCTCATTGAAAAAAAAGAAACTTGGCCGAATGGTCCAGCACGCCTGACCCAAATACAGACATAAACAACCTCATCGGGATTCGTCCCCGGGTGTGTCCTGGGTTCGAACCCCGTGAAAAATAAAAATATAAATAAAAAAAAGATTAGTTTAAAGACTATATGTATTTTTTGATGTGACGCTACCGCAAGTTTCGTTTGTTGTGTCATACAGAATACCAAACGCAACTGAACTAATTAATGGTGCGCCATAAGATGCGTAATTTACTTAAACTATTTTTATGTAAGTCTTCAAACGTCATGCAAATCAATACTACGTTTGACGCATAAAATTTACGCCAGTCTCGTAGCAGAAAATCCCAACAGCTTACTACCGGGGTTTACTAATTACTGCGTTGAAGTCTTGGACTTTGCTAAGAGGTTCTTAATTCTGGCCTGCCACGTTTAGGCGAATTGCACCCATTTCCGAAAGGTATCAATTCTGACGACTTGCGATCATTTCACACCGGAGAAAACTTCGTCCGCTTTTGCTATCAATCAATGATACCAAGTCGGACGATAGGACTTTGCGTTAACTACTGAAAGTTAAAGGATGTATGAACATTACTTGGCTTCATGAAAAATTACCCTTAACTATTAATAACTTTTCACACCCTTCGCTTGTTCTCTCTTTTTAGTCGTGCCTTTTTCTCGACTTCTCTCGTTGGAGTGACGTGGTTACGGTTCAAAAAAATTTACGAGTCTTGTTTTAATGCGACTTGCAAGCAAACAACAAGTTTGCCTAACGATGCTTGTTATTAAAATGCACGCCGCTGTCATTAAATCTAAGTGCGCGCATAAAGCAGGCTGTAACTTGCCTAAACTTGCGAGAAAATTCCAATCGTTTGCAAAAAGTCACGCAATATGCAACACTACACATCAAACCAAAAATAACTGTTGTTTTTTGTAGAAAAGCTATGATTGAAATTTAATCTTCAGCTAGATCTAAAAGTACTGTGTGTCATAGGGTAAGTAACAAAACTACAAAATTAACAGAAATACATACGATATCTATGCACCTTTAAACGATAGTGAATAAGAACAGTAGTTTTCATGTTTGCTGACCCCTAAGTGATTGATAAGATGGTTCGCAATGGTCCGCAAATGACGAAAAATATAATGGTTTTCAAGTTTTTAAAACGGGTGGCAATTGTACATTCAGAGACTTATGATTAATTAAAAGGTGTCCACTACAACAAAGACTACAGAAGGGCGAAGTACTGCTTTAGAGAAGGGAACCAACGCAAAAAAGATAGATTAACGATATTTTGAAGATACTGCAACTGATTGCCATGCATTGATGACCAATAATACTTTCTCATGCGCAACCCATTCGTGTTAGAACTGTATACTCCTTATATCCAACGATTTCTCTTTTCTACATAACTTGCTATCAGCAATTGTCGACAACCTCGTACCAAAGTCAGTTTAAAAACTTGTATTACATTTCGGTAAACTATAAAAGTAGCACATGACTTGAAGACACCCCGAGACAGCGGTACGACGTATTTATGAGTGTTTCGTGTCATTTCCTACACCCACCGAAATACACAGGGTTGTGTTACACAATATACGTTTCGCAGAACCATTACCATACAGTCGTCTTCACATCAACAGCTTAAGGCATCTTCAGATACTCGCTACATTGTTTCGAACAAACATTTTCTTTTTACACGGAAGTTATACTACTTTTGTTTGCTGCAACAACCAGCAAATAAATTCAGTTTTGAGGTTTTTCGACGTTAAATACCCAACACTTTGTAAACTTTCGTTTTATCGCTACGAGAATTGTAACGATATACCTTCTTTAACTGGGAGTTTTATGAGATTGAAATATATTTATGAGATTGAAATATATCTAGCTCTGTCAGGCAACACGCATATCGCCGAATAGTCAAAATATAATGCTGAATCCCAAAAAACACGATGCCAAACACTGTTTTTGCCTAAAATGTCAGTACATTTTCCATCTTTCTGAAACAGATGTCTAACTCAACTGTAGATTTAATAAAAAAAGCTCGAACCGCCACGACTCGAAGTCGGTGGTGGACAGCTCATAGCGCTTTCCTGTCTTGCAGTTCACACACACGCATTGTCATATACTTGGCTGATTCTCATAGCAATTTTCGCGTTAGTAGATCCGGTACAAAAGTTCGGTTACTTCGCAAAGCCGGTTGTATCACTATAAGGTCCAATATCTAAAGCGATTGTGTCGCCTGGCCGGGTTTGTGAGACGCCAAGCTGTTGGACTTGAACACAATGCCATTTAAAGGTTGGTTGTTTGTGTATTGACAACAACCATTTGTCCGTTGGTAGCCTACGCTATTGATATCTGTGACTTTGTGTGTATTATTTATTCAAGGTACAGATATACATAATATCAAGCAAAGTCCGAAAAAGCCTTAAAACGTTACATATGTTAACTCAAAAGTATGTTTTAATCATTTCTAACATTTTTTAGCCTTTTAACACATACATTTTGACATAAGAAATACAAGTCAATATGTTTGTAAAAAAAACTTCAGATATTTAAAAAACAATGACATAAGATATGTCGAACGTTATGTTTTTGCTACAAACATATTGGCTTGAACATTTCTGGTCAAAATGTTTGGAACCGTGAATTGTGAACATATACACTTACATACTACCCCCAGTTGATTTTTACTTCTTCATATAACCGGCTTGCCTTTCAAAGCGCTATTTCATGAAGCTCGTAAAAAACTGTCAAAAACATACTAAGTGCCTTGAAGAATTGGCCTGCTAAACATGCAACAATAACGACAGCAGCTTGTCCTGATCTGTCTTAGAACATATAGAACGGCGTGTGGTCTCTGAAGAGTCGAGTGCGGACGTTCTTTACGCTTCCCCGAGCCTGAGCCGCTTCGCTTCCAAGTAAAAGTGGGAAAGCCTTTGCCTCGCATATGCGCCCGCCTCTATACGCAGCCACAAGGAGCCTTCGTGTACAATGCACCTTGTTGCTTAAGTACATGGCACATTGCATGGTCTTATTTTACCACCCAAAATGCTTTAAATTTTTACACATTTAGCTGTTGCTATTTCGATAGCTTAAATCGAAAAGTCACTTAATGCTTTTTTGCTTGAAGTCTCTACAACGTGTTTTGACAAAGAATCGAAGAGAAAGTGGGGAATTTTTATGAACAATTACGCATTTTAAACCTTCTTTGGTCTATTTGGGGGACTTCACAATCAACAAAATGCATTCGTGTTTAAACCATAGTAAATTGGAAACTATTTAAACAATTGAAAGTATGTCTAAGATCCTTATTTTTCTTCCGTGGTAACGCAAAATTAAACAAGAAAAACGAATTCTCGGCCCAACACAAGTCTGTGTGGTTTTTAACTTCAAGCTGCTCTGACTTCAGTAAACATATTCGTGCTGATGGGTTTCTTGCCTTTCGAGAAGTTCCCGCTACTTTACGTCCAACTTCCCGGCCGGGACGGGCGCAAACCGTGGAGGATTGCGAGAGGAAGTCAAGCTCGTCGCGATGCTTTTTCGGTGAAATTCAGCGACGTCCGATGCTCATATAGCGATGAGACGCTGAGAGACAAGAAGCTCCCAACCCCGGCAAAGAATTAAGCCGAAAAACTCGAGCGTTCTCACACGGACCCGTACACACTTAGCTTGTTTCGAGATGCGGAATCCGCATGAACCGTTGTGTAAAAAAGACAGCGATTTTATTAGCTTTGGGAAATTTTCGTTGGCCTGGTGTTTTTAGCCATAAGGTGCGTGCTAGCAAAGTTTTTAGTTTTTTAACACAAAACCATAGTCATCTATTCTGACGCTCATGGTTTCTGTATTTAAATGCCCCACTCTGTAAAAATGCGCATGAACGTTAGCTAATTGACATTTCGCATTGACGTCTTAAGTTTCCGAAAACTGTTGACAATAGAACCAACCGAACAATCTGTACAATCGTATACACACGTATCCGAGAATACGTCAAGATGGCTGACTGTTAAGCATTTGATCAACAAACAAAGGAAACTCAATCAAATCGGTGGCCTTGTACGTCTCATACATAATCTTGTCAAAAATTGTTGACATTTGGAAGTGTTTGTTTACAAAGTCGTATTCTTTGAGGTTAAGTTGAATGCAGTATAGTCTGCATATTATATGCGATAAGGGGCGAGCACATACCAAACCAGATATTGTTAACAACGGCGTACATACTTACAAATTATAGTGAACCATATCTAAATGTGTTGTGTTTTGCCGACTAAATCTGACCCCAAAGCGTATACACACCTGCAAGCGCTTTGTCCAAGCGGTGACCAGTGTTAACTGAGTGAATTGCAAAGTATAGATTTAACAAGGTAAAATTAGTGCCCAAGTATGCCAAGCCCATATCGAGCCCGTTTTATTCAAACACAAGCTCGAACCCGACCCGATAAACATGACGAACAACTTTGATCCGTGGGCAACATTGCTGTAGATACGTTGTGTGAAACACGGCAACAATAACATCGCAGCACCAGTAGGAACCACACATTGTAACAACTCTTTCCTTGCATTGGAGCGCGTGGGTGCCGGACTCTCGCGAAAACAAACAACTCGGCCTGTATGAAGACGTGGTGAGCGCAAACGCAGCGATGTTGAAACAACTGAAAACAATTCCTAAACTTTTGTTAACGCCATACTGATGATAAAACTTACAAATTTTTCATTACCTTTATGAGCGTTCAAATCGTAGCTTTAGGCCTAGGTTGGACAAAATGTCCTTTTCAACCATTGTCGTAAATCCAAAAACGATAACACAAACATACCGAAAAATGAACACCCTTTTTCACCTTGTAGAGCCCTTCACACAAACTTGCAGCAATATATATGTAACCGGGGGTGATATTTTTGCCAAGTGCAATTGCAGACGTCTAAATGTAGTTTTCATTTTGTTGCTGATCAATTTAGCTCTGAAATGATACCCATGATGTGACAGCAAATTGATTACTGTAGATGGAATACGACAACACGACAATGTAAGTGGTTGTCACTGCCAGCGAAGGGCGATTAGTCAAACAGCAAAATGTTAGTTCAATTTTTAACTATGGCCTGTAACGTAGTCGTGGTGTTTCCTATAATACTCTTCCAAGAAGACTGGAAATGTCGAAAATATTTGATCGATGCCCTTCCACCGCTCCATAACACAAGAACAGAAGAAGGACCCCCCTAAAAATTAATTACTAATCGTTTTCACTGGCGCTTTCCGGGTGTCGGAAATCGTTTAATGCGAAGCGCAAATTTAAGGAAATGGTTTAGCCTTGGTGTTGCCATCGAGGCGCCAGAAATGGGACTATAGCAGTTGTGACAACATTCTATCCCATAACAATCTACTGATGACCATCTAATCCGGCAGTATCCGAAATGTTTGTGTTTTTTGCTCGATATGAACGATACACTCCAAATTTTGTACTGTAAAAAGCACATTTAGCTTCATTGTTTGGCAACATATTTACAATATAAAAAACATTTTGAGAAAATTGTGAAACACCTCTACACCTTTTCTCATTTTTTGGGATGCAGGGGCTGAAAATTTACTTGCAAACATGCTTTAATAAAGCTCAGTCTTTCGTGTGTCGTTTTCATCAAATGCCACGATTGAAATGGGTGTAAATATACTTATTTCAAACCTATAGCACTCACGTATCTCAATCTAAACAACGACAAATCACTCGTGAATGTAACCAGCCCAAATACACGACTCATGGCTGCGGCAATTTTTAAAGCTCAAATTCGCCTCAGAATCCGTTCTGCATAATTTGCTTCTGACAGTTTAAACTCATTTGGTGACTTTATTGCCTTATTTTGGCTGTGAAATATGTCTGAGATTCCAATCCTTTACATTTTTCCATCTTCACAACAACAAGCTCCAGTTTTTAACAAGCAAACCGAAACTTTCTAAGCCAACTTGAATCGTCCCTTCGAACCGGTATAACGAAGTCTTTTAGCTACAATTAGCCTTTTGTTCCAAAAAAGTCCTTTTGAGAGACTGTTTAATTCTGACGCATTCGCTGACAATTAGGCGTTGGCGTTCTAAGCTCAGTCTCACCAAATTTCACAAACAAATGCTTTGACGTTTTCTCGATGCTCAGTTCCTACAGAATGACTAACTGTCGGTAGATGCATGTTTCACAGAGTTTTGCTGCAAGCCTAAATGGTTTCTACACTTATCACTATTCTAAGACTGAAAAGGCCATTTCTAATGATAGACATTCATAAGACTAGTTTTCAAAGCCTATATTATACTCTGCGAAATATTTTCATTAATCAATTCTTCGTACTTTTGTCTGTTTCGACTGAATGTTGAATTCACATTAAGCATAACATGGCAATATGTTTGGGGGGAATTTGTAACAAGACGATTCAGAGGCCCTTTGTATATTAGTGATAACGGAAAATAAATGATCAGCAATATAATTTGTGGACAAGTGGGCTGCTTATCGTTAACTTTGTTGTCTGAAGTCAATGAAAAGTTTTGGGCCGTAAGGGTAATGGCATTTCCCTTCAATAATCTCACATAAGTTGTTGGATATATAAGTTTCTTTACATTTTTCATGTACCTGGGCATCTACACAAACTTTGGGTGGGCCACCGTGAGCAACATGACATGAATTACATTGGTTTGATAAAGTTGTGTTAATTTATAAGCAGCAAACATTTTGTTATATGCTAAAAATGTGCGCACCACATGTAAAGCATAAACGTTCCCTTGCTATTGGCAAAGCTATGCTAATCATATTCTTAACCAGCGCCTATATTGACAGAGCATCAGTACATAGCAGCTAAGGTATATTATAAAAAAAAAACTATTTACCGCAATTTTGTGGTTATCATATCGTATGACCCGTAACTCCACCGACCGCACAGTTAAGGTTCCTCATATCCCCTGAACCCACAAAGATCGTCCGAACACAAAACTCCTGTCATTTTGCTGTCAAGTTAACTAACTCTCAATGCAGTTATCTACAAACTGCGGTTTTCGATCACAAGTAACTTCTTATTATATAAAACAGGCAACTACCGCAAAATGTGCTTACGTTTGTCAGGAGGCCGTTATAGTTCGGTCGTGTGTCGTAACTTGTTTCGTGGTTTCCTTTGCTTTATTACAGATTATGCGCCTCACAATGACGCTTAGCGGTTTCCTGCCCGCTGATTGGATGAATTGTGTCACATGATACCTTGCCAGATAAGACTGCATAAAGTCGAAAGGGTAACCGCACGAACCGCAGTAACATTTTGTGATTGTCGGATGAAAGAGTTCACCAAACCAACAGTTGAAATATGTTCATGTTTATCTCTGGAGCAGTGGGTTCCCAACCTTTTTTGGTTACATACCCATTTAACATAACATTTATGGATCCCTACGAACTATCAACCCCATAAAAAACTTTCAAATTCTGTGCATGCACATACTCTCTGTAAAACTCTTTAGGAACCACTGCTTAGAACATCTTAAGTTGTTGAACTGTATTGGCCTTTGAGACCCTGTGGTGTTTGTGCAACAATACCGTAACTGAGACGACTATACTATTATAGAGACTATATATGCCTATCTTTTGTATCTTTGAGACGTTTATTCTACCTTGAAAACTCAACTTTTTCTACATGTATCAAATTCTGAAAAGTTCAATTATTAATCAAGTGACTTTTTAACTTAAAACAACCAGTTTTAAGTTTAATAAAAAATGTAATAGCTACTTCAAGAAACCAAAAATGTTTTAACACTATACATAGATCAGTTCATAACTTAAACAACATGTTGCTATTTAATCTAGGTATCAGTCTGTTGTGTCACAAATAGAGGGCGAAAACGGATTAGTAGAAAGACTGCAGCATTCAAGGAGCAGGTCAATGGATTACAAGGTATTTGTAGATTATTAAGGTTCCAACCGACATATCTTAGCACCCGATTAGATTCTACTTCAGGTGGCGCAAGACGGGCTTATAATTCTCTTTGGCTGTCCACGTCGCAAAGTCGTTTATTGATTTTTGAAGCCAGAAGGTCAAAACGAAAGTATGAATGCTTGGCATATAAGGTTTTTGTACAAAACGGCGATTTTGACAAGATTCGCAACATGGGTTGTAAAATAAATTGGTTATCATACCACATGGTAATGTAATTTTAAAATTACAGCCTACTTTTGTGTGACCTTAACGATTTTGTTGCGAAAAATATTTTTGCTACTTTTGGGTTCACATTTGTAACGGGAAAAAATCTTAACGTTCAAACATCTTACACCTCTAAACGATACAAACACAAGTAACGTGAACAGTTTGGTCGGACACAGTATTATCAAATAAAAATACTTATGTACGATAATTTTATGTCAATTAACGTTCATTTAGACAACTTAAAGGCATTCCACGGCACTTCGCAACTGTGCTTCCTTCAAAACTAAAATTGTAATTTCTCGTAACTGTTCTGACCAACAATTAACTTTCTAACTATAAAGGTTCTAAAACTAGGACATAATACAACTATTCACTACCTCAAATAAGACACTCCACAACGAGCACAAGGCGTATCTGTCTTCGTTCCACTGCAGCCGCCTGAAGAAACAAGCAATAGCTTTTCACGAGTCATCAACATAGTGTTTGTAACTTTATCCTGTCGCGAAATTTCCTTCACTGCAAAACCTCGACGCCTCCACATTTCAAAACACCCGCCAAAAATTCCCACACCACCAGGATTATGATACACAAACGACCTATAACCATATTCTGTTTATTCTGCACCAGTCCGAGGTGCTTCAAACGAGGTGTCGTATTCTTAATCACTCGTTACGGACTAGGCAGGAAATCTTAGGTCAGGTAGGTGTACACGTTTCCGACTCTGAGTACCGTTTGACGGGTCACCAGATGGCAAGAAACCTACACTACTGTTGCAAAGGCGATAACGCCGGTACCAAGTTTATTCGGCTTCTCAAGTAAGCTACATAAAAGTACTAAGGCCCACTGCTTATAATTTTTCATTGTGTGAGAAATTTGATTATGGTTTCAACCGATTTTAAAATTTATGCGTAGCCTATACTCACAACAATGTACAGTTTAATACATGTTCGTTTAATTTTTGTTGCAGGGAGTATACAATCCTATACCTTACGTGCACTCTGGTTCCTTAGATGAACTCTATACCTGTAGTCATTGGGTAAACCTTGCACCTGCAGTTCCATATAATATCATATCTATACCTAAAACTCCAAATTTGCAACTACGGAATACGTCAAACTTTGGAAAGATTCATGGTGAAAACTGTCTAGTTGCACACTTGCATTGCAGGCTGTTAGCTGTGCCCTTGTATTAAAACTAACAGTATCAGAAGGCGAATATTGCCTTATTGCATAAGCACCTACAAGGCCTGCCACGTACATTAAAAAGCTCAGTTCGTATGATATGACTGAAGACGGCGATTGTACGTTACGCGTAGTTATCAATAGGAGACGGCTTACAAAGCAATCGTGGTACGTTATACTCTGCTCTATGATTTCCCCTCCAATAGACACAACAATGCTACGAACCTTACAGGCCTTGCAACAAGGGGATTGAATCAAAGCGCTCTTGTGACGTCGCCGTGACAGCTTTTCTGCACTGCAACTCTATATTCTCAAAAAAAGAACTCTTTAACTGAACTACGCAACTCATGAAAGCCTTTACCCATAGTGGCATTTACCTATAATTTTGCAAAAAAAACGTTTTTTAACGTGAATATACTTGAGCATTTAACATAAATTCGACATCGAGGTTGGTGACGTCATAAGATGTGACGTAACGAAGATAGCGGTATTTCGTACATGTACAGTTTACGGACCTGTTTGTTAAACGTTCACGACCACTTTACTAAAATATTTTGATTTTGCTATTTAACACACTGTTTTCAAGATCTAAGACAGGGGTTCCCAAACTTTTTTGGTATGTGGCCCAAATGTCTATTTAATAGCGATTCGTGGCTCACCACGTGCTGAAATTTGGACACAAACAAAAAAATAACTCAAAAACAGGGGAAATTTTCTAGCAATTTATTTTTAATGAGATACACTCCTGAAATTTGGCTACAAGATTTGAAATTCTTTGCAAATATTATGCTTTTCAAAACAAAGCGCATAATATCTACAGCATAACAAAACAGTAGAATCTGTTCAAATGGCTCTGTGGCCCGTTGAAAATGTCTTGGTGGCCTAGTACTGGGCCATGGCCCACAGTTTGGGAACCACTGATCTAAGATAAGATTCTTTGCGAATATTCAGGCTGAGGTAAAAATACCCATAGACCTAAACTTCTAAAGCATTGGTTCTCGGCCTTTGATACGGGTGCTACTGGTAATGCCGTCAAGCTTTTTAAGTGCTACCGAAATTCTGCTAACCTCAGTTTAAATCAAGATCAAAAAATTCGGATATTTTATTCCACCCTTGCTGGTTTCAGAAATCTAATTAAGAAGAATAGGTCTATCTCTTGGTCTTCCTTTTTAAATCAGACGATACAAATTGGTTAGGTATAGTACGCGATCAGTAAGAGGTTAAGAACCACTGGCATAAAGGCCTGACAAACATTTTTAAAGTACAATCTTTAATATATAGGCTACACCGGTAGACATCGTTCGCTCGTAACATCCTACACTAGTTGTAACATACAACCTTCAATATAAAACAAAGGTTAGTTGGAAACAAGTACCGGACATTTACTATACAAACAACCAACCATCGCCACGTGTTAAGATTTCCAAAGACAAGCAGGGCACCTGTCGTGTTATAACAACCACATAGCGACTGTTTTGAGATGAATACAGTTGCTACAATCGCGAGAAGGGTGTGTACCTCGAAGTCCGTACAAAAGCCTGCCTCAAGTAGCCGTTATAGGCACAAAAAGCTTGTAAGGGCTTGTGTTGGTTTAACACCGCGTTATGCACTGGACAAACATAGCCTACTACATAGTAAGGATATATGAGTTATGCATTTACTTGTAACAGAAAACAATGCTATATTGATAAGAGAAATGTTGTTTTAGTGTAAAACTGGCAACTTGATGATTAGTGGAGAAACATAAATTAAAAATTAAAACAATAAACTAAACAAATGTAAGTCCAGATTAGTATGACTAACGATGGCACAAGCATTTACCAAAAGTTTACTAATGAAGTATGCCTTTTTATTCTACACTTTGGGCCATTATATTTCTCATGACAAGTACAGCCTATCGTAAAATACAATATTACTTATAGGTTTTGATATACAAATAAGTTAAGCACACGCTGCGCAATAGGCGTGTTTTTAGGTATGAGTGTCAAAACACAGTTTTGTTTATATTATAGTACTTTACAGTAATTTGCCATCAGTTAAATGCGAAGGTAAAAAAAATATTTATCAGCATTTCCACCAGCAATCTTACAATGACAAAATAAAACGCAGTACGCAAAATTGAAAGTCACAAACTTTACCACTTAAATATGTGGCGCCAACTTGCAGTAAAAGGCAACAAAAGACGGGAGGTATTAAAACGTGCAATGCATTTGTAATGTAGACGCCGGTGACATCGGCCGCTGCTCTCCGCCTTTCAGGAGGATTTACAAGTATAAAGAGTCATGTTTTGCTTGGGCTTTTAAGACCCGGACAATGTTTAACGTGCAAGCATACCGCCCTGATGCAAGCGTCGTATGTTGACCCACAAAACACAAGAAAATACGAGACTGGTACTGACTTGTGCATGAGGAGGTTTACAGTGTAAAGTACATTAACCTGGGGTTGTAAGGACTCTTTTGCTGCAGCAGTTCTGAGAATTACGACACCCGACTGTTTCTTGTCACGAAGGTCATATTTGTGGTTTGGTTTCTTGACACGACCTCGCCTATGTTGTAAGAGTATCTAAAAGCGCTTGAAAATGTACGATTGTAATAATTTACTGCTCGATTTATAGACTATTCTTAATGTTACGATTTTTTGGATTGTTGGATTCACCACAAGATGAATCAAATGAAACACACAAAACCATAATTTTGCTAAAGGATTTGTTCCTATCACGTCTTTGGACGCAAAAAGTTTCTCAATGTTATCCCACCGAACACGAATTCCGACCAAAGTCCAGTGACAGCAGCGTCTCCTTTTGCGGAATCCGTGACAGCACAGCTTGCATGCTGGGCTCCGAGCCTTGGGTCAATAAACGCAACGAACCTTGCACAACATTCGTCGACTTTTGAGATTACCTTGCTCTGTTTATAGCAAACAATACAAACTTCGCGACAAACAACCTCGTGACAGAAAGGAAATTACCGGGCCGATAGAGCGGACTTTCGCCTTGCTGAAATTTTGTCCTATCGTGTAAGGAGATACTGTTAACATTCACATCTTTGTCCTAGTACGTTATTCTAGTTCAGGGGTCGCCAACCTTTACTACTCAAAGAGCCACTCGAACCAGTTTCACGTAGTAAAAACACACTGGGAGCCACACAGTCGTTTTAAAATTTAAAATAAAAAGCAAAACATTTTTAGTCTTATGAAATTCGACTTTTTGTTGTTAGCTAGTGTTTCATTGCATATTAGACACACTGGTATACTAGCCTTGTCAGCAGAGAAAACAACTTTACGAAGCGTTGCATATTCTGTTTTTGCAGATTTGCACTCCTTTGTTAACGCGTTTGTTACGTAACAATTAACAAACAGCTATTGTTACGCGCGCACACACACTGCAAACAAAAACAGTATTGTCTCATATTGCGTATTAACCTGCGCGCCGCCAGTTTGCCTCTTTCAGACTTCACGTTTGATGGTATAGAGATGGGGTTGCAGGTAACTACAACAAGCGAGTACAGTCATGCTACTGCACTTCAATTTTCGTGTGTACAACAAATGTACAACATTTGGTAAATTCAAAAACTGAGCCGCATCAGAGGGATCAAAGAGCCGCATGCGGCTCCGGAGCCGCGGGTTGGCGACCCCTGTTCTAGTTGATTTAAGTTTGTTTCGCTTGGGTAAAGAAAATATGGCGAAACAAATGAACTAGAATCACAATCTTCATCTAAAGTGGCATTGGCAAATCCTTGTGCTCGAAAATACGTTTTGAAATAGGTTCTTTGCGGACGGTACACATGCTATATAGATATAGCCTAGCCATAGCCGAAGTACTGCCCAATCTGTACAAATAACCTTAACCTCGAACCCCAATAATGAACTTGGCAGGTAAATTACTCTGACAGCAAAAACGGGTCACTTTTTTAAAACCATGCTAAACTTTTCATATCTGTGTCCGTTATCAAAAGGGGGTTTCAAAAGGTGCAGACCACATGTCGGTGGAATTTCTGGGTGTTTTTTTGCTTCTGCAGAGATTATGGAATTGAGAAACCTTGAACAGCCTTGCACAGCCTTGCACACGCCGGCACCATAAAAACGAGGGTTCCTAATTGGTATATTAACGACCCTGCTAGCAAGGGTTCCAGACAAAAAGCATTGTATTTCGATTCCTGCGAACTGCTTTGTGCAATCTAAAGGCAAACAAGTTTAGCGGGCTCGTTTGAAGTTTTTACCTTTGCGACTTTACTTAGGGAGACTGCATGAGTCACAAATAAAGCGCCTTGCATTAACAGTTTGTTTGACACGACCCAGTACCAAGCAACGTACTCGTTAAAACTCGTCGTTAAGCGCCCATTTAAATGCCACTAGCGACGAACTGCAAGGGACTCTTGACGACCCCGCGGTTGCATTCTTGTTTCCACAAAGGGTCTACCCAGGGACAGGACGGTAGCCTACACATCACAAAGGAGGGCATGCAACTTCAGGAAAAAAATTTTTGGTTTTATGCTAGGCCGAAACGGCGGGTGAATTGTACGCTTTTCTTTCATTGCATGCTATTGTGTATGAAACAATATAATTTTTATTTATTTATTTATTTTTTCACGGGGTTCGAACCCAGGACACTCCCGGGGACGAATCCCGATCAAGTTTTTTTGTGTCTGTATATGGGTCAGGCGCGCCAGGCCATTCGGCCAAGTTCCTGCCCGAAATCATATATTTTAACTTGTGAGATGTGAGATACAAATGCTACTGACAACCAGCGTACAAAAATATAGACCTAAAAAGTGGAAATATTAAACACAAATTTAGGCACGAAATGTGTAGGTTAATTTTGTTTTGCATTTTTTGTGGTCTGTAACACCCAGAAACATCTGTTAATTTACTCTTTTACGCCACTTATTACAATCAAGATTTCTTAAATTAAATGACAAATGCGAAACAAGATTTCAAACGTAAAATGTATGCTTTCAATGTACGTTTGGGTGATAAGGGGATCATGGTCCCAGAATTATTCACCCCTCCCCATCTTAACATAAAAGACACGCCCTCTTTTTTTGATCCAACCAACAACCTGTCGTGAAGTTTTCTTGCAACGAATTGCGACACGCACGTAAGGCCCTATTAAACCTTTCAGGCCGCAGAGCATTTCTCGAGTACCTGCAATAAGTTCACAAATCACCGGGGACAGGTGGCCTTATGCAAACAACGTTAGTCGTTGAGCAGACATTGCTATGCAGCGTCTTATGGTGTTGAAGTATAACTCCAGCACAGGTGGCATGCATGTACATAATAACGCCTACGCACATTGACAAGGCAAACATCGTGCAGCCTTAAAACTGTCGGTTAAGAGTTTGTGTTTGAGCGAACTTTGATTTGCGTTGCAATCCTTATGCAGCATCTGTTTAAAACTGACTAAAAAAATTATTGTTCAGTGTTGACATGGTCGATTATGTGCTGTTGAAGTTTACATCTTGATCATCGACTCGATTTTCCTAATTATTTTTTGGTTTATTCGGAGATATTTTTTAATTGTTTTTTACATGACACATTTCAACCACAATCCGCAACGTCACCTTAACATGGCCAGTAATTAGATGGACCTCACGAATTTGAATAACATGGCAAAAAATGCACCATATATCATCTACGCAAAGATGTCGCCGAAGTTCATTTCCGCTGCTTGACAACTCTTGGGCGTCATAAAGTGGTAAGAAAATCGAGAAGAAATTATTTCTAGATAGATTGGATTCCTGTTCTTGGACGCTATAGCGTATATATATACCTATTTTCTCTTGATATACATACCTATTTTGGTTTTGATCCTTTGCACCCAAATTTTTAAGACACTTTAAAATATGCACGGTATGCATATGGTTTGTTGATCGCACCTCCATCCAATTTAGTTCAGGAGAGTTAAGAGTTCTTTTCGCATTTGCAAAAGCAGGAATGTCTTATGCCCCCACTTTCATGAATAAAATGTATGTTGTCAATAAATTAGTCTTTTAAAAATAAGCCACAACCAAGGATGGCAGTACGGTACGGTAAGGTACACAGCAAATTTCATCAAAAAGTAGGGTACGTAGGTACGGTAGGCCTACCGCAAAGAAAGCTGAGGTACGGGTACGGTGGTGTACGGTACGTGGCACGTACCCATCAAAATTGTCTGAAACTTGAATTTAAATTGTTTATGACATGATTTCATCACAATATTCATGTACCAAAATAGTGCTCAAAAAAGTTTAAACGAGGGTTACACGTACTGCTGTAGGCGTATTATTAAAACGCGTCTTTTTTTCTTTTTTTCTTGCTAGTTTGCCCTCCAGCAAATCAATCATGCGCATACCCACAACGATTCATTCAAAATCATTCTTGCGATTTCGTTCTTCCATTGTATTGCTATTATGTTTCTTTATTTTATTACGTATCGTTGCTGCTGCATTGCTCAGCAACTTCGCCCTAACAGTCACTCTTCCGGTCTAGGTGACCGCTAATTACCCATCGTACTTTTTTGTAGTTCGCTACTGAATAAACAATAGTGGGTCAATGGCTTGGCGGCCAATGATTGGCCTTTCATTGACCCGTCACGCAGATACTTTTGTTGTGCAATTTCGTTTTTTTCTCGTTGTGCAATGTCTCGTGACAAATAAACCATTGAATTGAATTGCACATGACAAGAACAGAGAATAACTAGGCATTTGTGATTGATTATCAAGTTAGTTATAAAAGCTAGCTAATGTTGTTGTATCTTCGCAGCAATGATCTCAAGTACGGTACGTTTTGATTTTTGACATTTGTACGTTGGTACGGTATACGCTCGACGTAACGAGGTACGTGGTACGGTCAATGCAATATGTACTGTACCGTACTGCCATCCTTGGCCACAACTACTAATTTGCAAAATATTTGTTAAACGCATGATTTTTGGTTTTATTTGACAAATTAACAACACAACATAGAAATCTAAATTATTTTAAACAGTGGTCACGGATCAATGGTCGCCAGCTCAAGCTTAGCGAGCCCGATGCCTTGCTAACTTTTGTCTTTTTTGCATGTTTTGCCACAAGTTAAGAGTATTTTAGCCCAGAATTGGAAATAAACATAGTTAATTGCAGCAAAACGATCCTTAACAGCCATGAATCGAAGCTCTGGTGGCGAGTTTGTGGCTGAAAGTGGCGGTCGAATGAAAGGAATATGCGTCGTAAAACCGATTGTTTATGGAAATTCGGCTCGATATTTCGGCAAAAAGCGTGAAGAGGATGGACACACACATTCCTGGACGGTTTACCTAAAGCCGTATCACAATGAGGACATTTCTGTTTACGTCAAGAAAATTCAATTTAAACTGCACGAAAGTTATGCGAACCCACTTCGTGTTGTTACTAAACCTCCATACGAGGTCACAGAAACAGGTTGGGGTCAGTTCGATGTGGTTATAAAAGTGTTTTTTCATGACACTGGGGAACGGCCTCTTACCATATACCACCCTCTGCGGCTATTTCAGACCGAAAGCAATTTGATATTAAGTAAAAAGACAGTTGTTTCGGAGAGCTATGATGAAATGATTTTTCAAGACCCCTCAGTGATGATGCATTCCTTGTTGACAAGTTGTCGACAGTTAACACTTGGAGCTCACAAGCATGAGACAGACTTTGAAGAAAAAGAGCGACAGACTGTAAAGCAACTGACTGCAGCAAAGCAAAAGATTCAAGTGGAAATAAAAGACCTAAAGGAACGACTTAAACAGAGTCGAGACAATATTAAAAGTTTTCGTGAGGAAATTAAGAAACTTGAGCGTGAACAGGACAATTCTGAAATGACGTAAATATAAAAACTAAAGCTTGTTTTTCTGAAAGTACCCAAATTCTTGTGACAGTGCTGGTTCAAGATGTTTAAACATTATTGAAAAACAAAGTTAATGCATATTTTTCATATATGTGCAGCGCAAATAAGGATTGCATTGCACTGTTGTTAAAAGTGTCAAAAACTAAATTATACCTACACCTTCCTATTTTCCTTTCTGTTAAAAAGTAGTTTAAATAAAATTATGCCACTATTTTGTCATTTGGATAAATTTCTTTATGGTTGAAAACAGACTGTTTTTGTTAATTTGAAGCAAAATTCTTTGTTGGCATTTCTGTTTTTGTTGCAACATTTGTCACAACAAATTCATAGAAATTGTTATATCAAGGAAGGAAGCTTCAAGAAATGTTATTACTCATTATGTTGATGATAGTAAAAACAAAATAGCACCCTGTACCTTTAACATGCTGCTTTTGAAAACTGCCAATGTTCTTTTTTTAGAGCCATGCATTAGGGATACTGTTGTGATATTATACATAATGTATATATAATGGTTTCATAATTTTAACTGCTATTAGCAAGATTTTTTTTACATACCTGGAGCAAAATGTCTTCACTAATGAGTGCAACAGACAAAAGCACTTTAAAATATATCGGAATTGGATTAACAGTTATAGTAGGAGGTGGAGTAGCAACTTATGCGTTTTTACAGTAAGTACAATATATATTATCGTTGTGTTTTAATTTCTACAATGACCTTGTAGGGATGACAGACTATATTAGGCTTTGCTAAAGTAGTTAAGTTTGTAAGTCGCTGTTTTTGAGCTAAAATTGTGTTTCAAATTGAACCATTTTATTTGGTACAAAAAGTAATTGTATCATAGTCCTCAAAAGTGCATTGGTGACATTTAAATTGTACATTTTTAATATTTATAAAAATAATTTCAAAGTCTTTAATTTCTACAATAACTTTGTAGTAATGACTGACTTTACCTATATATATTGCAGTTTTTATTAGGCAGTGGTAATGAAGTCTGGTTTATAAGGTATATATATATGATACGAGAGTAATTGTTTCATGACCCCAAATATATTTGTGCCATTTATGCTAGATATTCTCAATATTCTGAGATAAAAACTCTATAAAGATAAACCTATTTGCACACATAAAATCAGGGTTGCCATTGACATGGACTCCAAAATACTAAAAAATTCATTTTTTTTATGAAAAGGAACAAACGTTTTTGAACAAATCTTTGCATTTACACGACATATGCGATGTATTGTGCCAAAAACAATAGATTCCAGCAACTCCTTGTTTGTAGAAAATACTTTTGATCTGACTTAAATCCCCAACAACAGCTCTGTGCATCCCACAACAGCTCAGGTCTGGGTTTGCTTTCACCTGTAGCTGGGATTCGACTGTCATTTCACTACATCTTTTCCTAGTAATTGTTAAAAACAGACAAAATAAGGACTCCGGTTAAAAACAAGGACATTTCTTAGAAATAAAGACAATATGTTTTACTAAGACATTGCCATTCAAAATAAGGACAAATCTTAGAAACAAGGATGGTATGGCAACCCTGCATCAAATGTAATTTATTGATTGTTTAGCTACAGACAGAGCCAGCCTTGTCGACCGCCAGCACCTGGTAGCGATGAGGAGTTGTTGCGTCAAGTTTTAGAACTAAAACAGGAAGTGGTTGTCTTGAAAAACAATTTGTCAAATGCTGTTACTGAACTTCGCAAAGAGTTGGGCGGGATTCAAAGCCTGGTGGGCCAGAAAAGGTAAATTACTAAATTCAGTTTATTGAATATGGCAAAACATCTATTTGCTGGCATTATTCAGTCAAACAATTACCAATTGTGTTTGGACAAAATTTTAAACCAGTGTTTCCCAACCCCTTGACTATAGTCATTTGCAGACTCAAAAACACTTTGTATATTATGACAACAGTATGAAATTGAAAAATATTTTTGTGTTATGGTGTTGATTGCTGTCTCACAAACACCTTGCAGTCTGATTTGAATCCACAAATGCAGGATTAGAAAAACTGGGTTAATACGCTGACTTGCTTTGTTATTTTTGCTGGTTGCAGTTCTTAACCATTGTAAAGTGATATGTGTTTCTAGTCAAACAGTTTACCAGTTATATATATACTTCTGCTGAAAAATTAACCACTACGTATCTTTTGTTACACTGCTTTACTGCCCTAACAACTCTTGAGTATCAAAATTCTTGTTTAAATTTTAATGAAAAATTTGAAAGCCATTGCCTAAAAACATTCCCTGGTCCAGTTAGTAACCACAATTTCTCATTAAACTGTACAGGACTCGTCGTAGCAGATCAACGCACACAACTCGATCTTCTACATCGAATCGAACAGCTGGAAGTTACCAGACAGCTTACAGTGATTATGATGATGATTTTTCAGACGATGAGTTTGAGTAAGTACTGCTTCGTATTTTATTGTAACAACTTCTTAACCTGACATTCTTACTTTATGAGATTGTATGTTGAAAAGACTTGCTTAAAACTTTGCTCAGAGATACAGTAAATCTTGGTCAATCCAGATTTGTTTGGGCCAAAAATTTTTCCGAATTAAGTGAAGATCCAGATTAAGCGAATCCGTCTTGACTGAGATTTATTGTAGTGCTTAACATATGTTTAGGAAATGCTGTTCCTATATATATTTCTTGCATGTAAAGTTAGCATTCAGCATACATGTATAATTTGTTTGGTAAATTGTGAAGCTAAGAGTGTTGAAAAAGGACTGTATTATTTTTTTTATGCTCCTTAACGTAAGACTCCTGTATCCAAAATCTTGAATTCTTTTTCGTTTCTTTAGTATTGCCTTGGATCATTTGGAGAACAACGTCAATGGGAATGCAAATCAACCAGCTCCAGGATCCAAAGAAGAGCTTGATGCGATCTGTGCCAAAGTAGATGCATTGTACGATGGATCAGAGGAGGATCAGGAAGAGGCGATGAGGATCCTTCAAGATAACGAACTAAATGTGAATGTATGTATCTCCTGGTTATAACCCACTGTTATATGATGCAAGTCATTAATTTGCACCCATTCAGACCAAAATAATTGTCCGGATTAACTGATGTCGATTAGTTAAAGCTTCACGCTTACCACATATCAAATCATTTTTTACCTCTAATTTTGTCTGAATTAGGCGAATTAGGTCGCATAAACGCTCACAATGACAGTGTTATGCCATAAATTATGGTATGCCAACCCTACAAACAGCAGTTTGCCCAAAGGAGTAAAAAAAAATTTTTTTTCTCAATTGCGTAAGGTAATTGATTCAGACCATCGTTATTTACATCTTTGTTTCCAGCACAAAAACTCCTGGCAGCTTTTGTGGCGTCTTAGTCGTTCTCATGTTGGAGCTTATGACATCCGCACAGCATACGATGAACGCTGTCTCCATGCTACTACAGCAGTTGAACATTCAAAACAAGCACTTGAGTTATTTGAAGAATCCGCCGATGTACATAAATGGTAAGAGACCAGTGTAATCAAAGCTGCAGACGGTGGACACCGTGTCGACCTATATTGTTCTGGTCTCATCAGTGCAGCTGGTTACAAGACAATGGTCGCACTAGTGTAGCCACCTACTACACTTAAATTTGTTGGGGTTATATGCTAAAAAAACATGCCTCATGAAAAAAAAAACATGAAAAAAACATCCATCAGATCGATACTCAATTCTTTTTAATTTCTTACTAGAAATTGGCAGCTTATTCGCAAATAATATTGTATTTGTTGTAAAGTTACAGAAAGGTTGAAAAATGTCTCTAAAGCAGTGGTTCTCAACCTTTTGTGGACCGTGGACCCCTAAAAGTAACTTTTGGGCCTCGTGGCCCCCCTCAAGTAACCCTGTAGGACCTGTGGCCCCCTTAAATATGTGACTGGCGATCTCATGTTGGAATTCGGTACTAATTTCGACTTCAAACAGGTCGAAAAGAGTAAACAAGAATCCGTAATCGTAAAAAACCTCAATATAGACAAATAGTATGTGAAACAGTCGATTAAATTAGGGAGTAATGTTATAAAGAAAATGGCTTTTAATGCGTGTTTCTGGTGAATCTACACCCGTGGTCTCCCGGAACACAGCTCGTGACTCCCCTGGGGAGCCATGGGCCCTGGTTGAGAACCACTGCTCTAAAGCTTTATTCTTCAAAAACATTTCAACTATACAGTGCTTTCTCAAATATACATACAACGTTTTGCCCGCATTTGGATACCCCGTATAACACTTGTGTCAATGTTTAGTTTATTTGCAAATACTACGATCCTATATCTTATATTTTGCAATGGCTTCATGCATATCCAATAGGCGCCGTTAAACGTAAAAAATGTTTTATTTGTTCAAGACAAGCTGAAGAAAATCAAATATCCGTGTTTTGCTTATGCGGACGCATTAAAACATAGCATTTAATCGAGTACTACTTGTTATGGGTCCCCTTCCCTGAAGGGGACACATATTGTTTTTGTCCGTATTTTTTTTTTCTTTTTTTCTTTTTTTCTTTTTTCTTTTTTCTTTTTTCTGTCTAACGCTGGTTTGTAACGCTCGTTTGGTCAAGAAAGAGTGCTTCAAATTTATTCAAATTTGGACATATGTTAGATATTAATCCAAACTTGGTCCACCTGAAGTTTGACCCCAAATTACCCAGCGGTTCACCCACAGGCCCCCGAAACGTAAAAATTTTAACGCTGGTTTGTAACGCTCGTTTAGTGAAGAAAGCGTGCTTCAAATTTATTGAAGTTTGGACATATGTTAGAAATTAATCCAAACTTGATCCACCAGAAGTTTGACCCCAAGTTACCCAGCGGTTCACCCACAGGCCCCCGAAACGTAAAATTTTTAACGCTGGTTTGTAACGCTCGTTTAGTAAAGAAAGAGTGCTTCAAATTTATTCAAATTTGGACATATGTTTAATATTAATCTGAACTTGGTCCACCTGAAGTTTGACCCCGAATGACCCAGTGACACACGCTCGTTTGGTCAAGAAAGACACTGTAGGCAGAAGTCCCAAGAGAGTACGTTTACGAATAATAGGGCAGAGCGGGAAGGCTCAGCTTGACGTCGGACAGACGTTTTACGAGACGTCGTTTCGGTGATTAGAAATCAGCTGTTTTGCACAGCAATGCTATGTCGTTTTATTAAGTTATCACTCACATTTTCAGTTTCGGCAAAGGTTTCACACTTATGACGCGATTTAAACCTAATAAGCGTGCTTCGGTTTTGTATAATGTCAAGCAAAACTTTGTTAAACAAACTAAATATAAAAAAATAAACTTGACTTTTTTACAAGATAAAAGTTTTTTAAATGCTCGTTGTCAGGTTGGCCGCTGCATGACCACGGGTTACTTAAGGTCAATTAGTAGGTATTACTAACACAGTTCAGAACTTTCTTTCGTCATAACGTAGCGTTTTTTTTTTTTTGAATCAAATACCCAAGGCATGTATAAATTAGGTCAAACGGTGTTGTTGAACACCAAGGACGGCGTGCTATTGAAAACGGTGTCAAAAGGTCAAACAGTCGTTTGGTGTGTGCATCCTAAAAGGTTACTACATGTCAATGGTACTCGTTTTGCGAAACAAAGTTAAATGAAAAACTCGTTTTACGAAACAAAGTTAAGCAAGAGATTAAATTGAAAGTATTTGTTTCGTTCTTTTTTAATGTTTTTGTAATTATACGACAATAATAGTGCAAAAAAATACAACAAAATTTTTCATTGTTGGGTTAATGCTTTCTAAAAATTTGTTTTAAGAATTTAAAAATCACCGCAACATTAGTTTACCGTAAATCCGCACAAACACGCGTGTGGGGACCCATTAGTTTTTGTTTACAAAAACAATCATATGTGTAGATCAAATGATGTGTATAGTAAATTGGTAAATATCGTATAGAATATATAAAATGGAAGTATATCAGAAAGCCACCATTCTAGTTAATTTAGGGATTTTTAAAGACGAATCTTTAAAATGTAAACGCATTTTATATTTCCATATGTGTTTCTCTCCGTATATTTTTTATACTTCGTATTATGTGAATTGAAGTTCTTTCCAAAATCGGTTGCTAAAATACCAAGTAAGCAGATATATTTCTTAAAAGGACACATGTAATGTCATTTACGTCAAAAGCGCTTTAGACGTTAAATGTCATTCCGTCTTAGATTGATGAAGATTGTCCTATGAACGTTTATGTACCCATGTGTTGTAACTAGGGATGGCCCGATAGTACTGTATCGGCGCCGATACCCGATGTTTCGAGCAGTATCGGTACTCGTCCGATACTTTAGCGGTATCCGTACAAGTACCGATACTTTTTTTGAGACTTTATCATGTGTAAAATTGAAAATGAAAGGAGGCAAAAAACAACAACCATCGGCTGTGATAAAATATTTATGGGACTACAACTAAAAAACGCGTTCGTTTTGGATTTAATGAAATATGATGACCTAAATCGCTACAGCGACTTAATGCCGTAACACGTTTTTTAGGCCCGCGTTAATTGCGAGCGAGCGTCACAACGCACAAAGTTCATTGTAGACGTTTGTAAGCAAAAGTTTCGAAACGGCAGGTGTTTAATTTGTATGGCCAAGTGTATTTAGACATTCCTAGTGTTATCAGTGACAAATTATTTTCTATGCCGTTAGGTGAACTTTTAAATCCCAATTAAACTACCTGCGATTTTGCAATACAAAAGTTGGCGTTAAGAAATGACCCAAACGTCATATGTTTTTGGATTCCTTCACTGGGGGTATTAACAGACAATCCCATTCTCTGCCTAAAGCCATGATCGTTAAATGTTTTTTGTTGTCAAAGTCGTAAAACATTAACGCCGGTAAGACGTTACAAACAATAGACGCCGGTAAGACGTTGCAAAGCGCGTAGCATAAACGTAATCACGTGATCAGATGCGTAACAACTAGTGCACCAATCGTTAGTTATGCCTCCAATGCACCACCGTCGTTAGGGCATCGTTAGCTCGCCAGCTGATTTGCCAAGAGTCTTTACCAGACCTGGGCATTTTACGGCCTTAAGCGATTTATTAGACTGAGTGTGTTGTTAAATTAACTGTGATGGGAAAACACATTACAAATACATCAGTTTGAAAATGTTTTTGCTTGTTTGCAAAGTATCGGGTATCGGTATCGGTATCGGATCGCAGTACTTTTGGGGTAAAATATCGGGTATCGGTATCGGTTCAAAATATTGGTATCGGGCCAACCCTAGTTGTAACACCTTTCTCTATGCAATCAATAACGTGATGACAGCTGCATTTGTCCAAAATAGGAAACAGGATTATGAAACGTCCAATGCAATTAACCGACTGTTGATTGTTTTTGTGTTGGTCGGTACAATGGGATTTTTGATCTTTTGAAACTGATACTTTGAAAGCATATTTGCGTTTGCTTAAAACAAAAACACGTTTTACGAAAACATTTCCCAAAAAATTTTCAGAAATATTATTTATATTTCTGATCTGGTGTTTTACTAAAAAACACGTCTTTTTGGCAATAGCTGGTGTCCAGGATATATTCCTTAGGTGTGGTGATTGGTTTAGTGCGATTGTGCCGCTATGGTTCTTTTCAACAAGCAAAGTAAACCTAGCTCAAAGTTTTGCCAAGTTCTTTAGGCTCTGGTTTGACGTTTAAAGCCCCCTGAAACAACAGTTTTTCTATCATGAAGGGTCAAAACAGTGAACATTTTTCATGGTGTAAAACTTCCATCCAGTTTAGTGAAATATACTAAAAAATAGTTGCATATCATTTATTGAATGTACAGTAGGAAAAAGCTTATCCAAGTAAATTCTTTATGCGAGGAATAAATCCAACATTCTTGTTGTGGGTGCTTTCTTTAACCGTACTTAACAATGGACTGGTCCACGATATTTATTTAATTGAACTGGTGGTCCACGGAGAACCACTGGTCTAGTTGTTACAGTTTTACAATTCGTTTGGTACAGTTTAAAAACTTATTTCGTATTGACAGGTATGTGATTAGCCTTGGTGCCAATACAGACTTTGTGGGAACAAAAGAAAAAATCGAAATCGGCTACGAATTGAAGGAACATATCGACCGTGCTCTTGAGTTGGCCCCTGATGACCCAACGTTGTATTTCATGAAGGGGAGATGGTGTTGGGGTGGGTCAAAAATGCAATTAGTGTTTGCATGGTCGACGTCCTGAAGTATTGACCGCTTTACTTAACAACAAAGGGCTTCAAAATGCTAAGCCTTGTGTTTGCCTTATAGCGTGTTGTTTAAGCAGGGTTCCCGCGGGTATGGAAAACCTGTAAAGGTTATGGAATTTAAATTTGTATTTTTAAGGCCTGGAAAATTTTTGAAAAAGGCAAAATTTTGCAAAAGTCCTTAAAAAAGTATGGAATTTGGCGCCTAAAAATGCCAGATAGAGATAAGAATTTCAAATTATGTAACATTTGTATTCGTTTCAAGTATGGTAAATTGGCTACAAAGCCTCTTTTCTAGTTTTCTGTGGAAATTGCTCGATTTTTGTCGATTAAGGTTATGGAAATCCGGGTTTTTTTCTTGAAAAGTTTGGGAAAAGTCATGTGATTTATAAACAAAAATTGCGCGGGAACCCTGTGTAAGTTTATGTTTTATAAGTGCATGTGGATAAAAATGTTGTAAAAAAATGCTGCTAAGTTTTAAACCCCTTATTTATTTATAACACTGAACATTTAAATTCGTTTAGTGTTCATGAAACTTAAAATCTTTAATATGTACTCTTGATTACCCCCTAAAAAACTTTAAGAAACTCGTTTTCACCTCTAACTTTTCGGCTACCGGGTCTCCCCAAAAATGCTGACGGGTAGGGCTTTTGGTTCTATTCCGGCAATTTAATGAAATATACTACAAAACTAAGTTCTTTGTAAAATTGTTCTTACTTCCCAACCCTTCCCCTCTTTAGCCGCAAAATTAATAATTTAGCTATTTGCGTCACCTATCGAAATTTTGCGTCACCTATCGAAAATGTCGGGCTGACCTGAGTAATGATGTTAGTAGCTCTCCCTACTGACCAAATTGAACCTAGTTCTGTTTTTCACAACGATTCGTTTCATCCACAGGTGTTTACATGTTGACGTGGATTGAACGCAAGTTAGCCGCCACACTGTTTGCCACACCACCATCCGCTACAGTACAAGATGCGTTGGAAGCTTTTAACAAAGCTGAGGAAATTCAACCAGGCTTTTACAAATCGAACCAATATTATATTGCCAAGGTAAGTTAGGTGATCAGGTCTTGTGTAAAGTATGCAGCTCGGGACTGAACGCCCATCGCAGGCTAGATTTTCTACCTTATGACTTCAATTCGCTATCTTTTACATCTTAAATATTTTTGAATTTTACCATTTTTGTGTTTTGTTTAGTGTGAAATGATTTTCTGTAAAAACTAAATGCGTAGTAAAAAGTCAATTTTAATTCTCATCAAAACATTTCTATTTCCATTTAGTGTTATTACGAGGTGAGCGATTATTCAAGCGCTCGTAGATGGCTCGAGAGCGCCCTCCAGTTGCCATGTAACAATAAGGACGATCGCGATGCCCACAGAGATTCAAGCGAACTGCTCGCCAAGTTATAAGCAATGCTATTAGCCAAAATGCGCTTGTTTTCCTTTTGTAAGCATAGGTAAGTTGAAAGTAATAATGAAGCTACGCCAAAACACAGTTGCCATTGTTTTGTGTGCAAATTTGCAAGCAATGTAATTACACTAAGCTGAATAAAAGTCGCGTATGTTTTTATTCTGGGTGTATTTTAAGCCATTTTTTTGATGTTTGTTAGGCGTTTAAGAAGCTAACTAATTAAAATTTGATATTTTGCGTTGGTATGTGTACTTTTTTGATTATTTTTTAGGCAAATTGCAAATATATATGCGTTGCATTGAGCAAATGGGCTGACCTGGGCTATTGAGGTTTAATATTTTTGAAAAATTTTCTGAACCCTTTTTTATGGAAAAAAACGTAGCAGTGATATTTTACATAACTTTTTCGGAGCTAGTGTTTGAAACGTTTTTAAATCTTAAATTATACTTCAATTATTTTTTTTGATTGTGTGAAAAAAAAACGTAGCAGTGATTTTTTGGAGCTAGTGTTTGAAACGGTTTTAAATCCTAAATTATACTTCAATTATTTATTTTACTGAATTTGTGTTTAAGTGAAACGTGGATTTTTTTATGTCAACATTCGTGATTTTATGTTTGTTATATTGTTGCACATGTAAAACAAAATAAGAAATTATTTTTTAACGTTCAAATATGGCTGGATGTATTTGTGAATTAAGTAAGTAAACAGTCGTGGGATTTACAACCTGCAGTATAAATTGCGAAAATAATCGACAAAAATCGAAAACGTGTTTTGTCGTTGAAGTATTTTTGTGATGTGTATTCTAATAGTTTTATGACGAATTATTCTAGCAAAATTTAAAAGTGAGTCGAATTTGACAAAATCTTTCCAGAATGTATTAGAATTTATTTCTAGACCTAATAGCAAGTATTTACCAGTGCATAAAAGCACAATGCAGCCATTTGTTGCTTGTAAACTACCTTTTGTTTGAATTCTCCGCATTAGCAAATTAATTTGCTACCAAAACCCAATATGCACGTTAAACGTGAACCACATATTTATGCCCATCTTTGTCCGTTTTAAACTGTTATTTTTTGAAAAAAGGCGTAATAAACGTTTTTATGAGACGTTACAACATAGACAAACAAAAGAATACTTAAATGCAAATACAAATAAATTCCAGTACTGAGAAATGCATTTTAAGGATAAATATGTGTAAATATGTCATTTTAAGGAATAAAATAAGGATAAATATGTGTGATGGTGTTTTAAGCGCATTATTATAGTTTTAATGTGATACGGGTTGTTTTATGATTTTGATTTTTTAGCTGAGTGTTGTGAATTGTTAAACCTCACGTGATTGGCGATTGTTGTTTTCGTGATTGTGACGTCATAATATAATACTATGCATTTCGAACTTGTCGTTTGTTTGGTGAATTATAGCAAATTGGAATTAATCAGCTATATTTTTTGACGCATTGGAAAGCAATTGCGTCAACTTAAACCTTTCCGCTAGTGGGCGCCGACGAGTAAAAATACCACAACTTTAAGAATTTAAAAAAAATCACCAAATTCTTAACTAGCATTTTATATGTGAACAAAATCCACAAGGGTGCACTAGAAAGTTTTCTCAATAAATAAAAGCATTTCACGCTGTTGCAGAACCATTGATTACCGCCTATCTAAATTCAACTTAACGATAAAGCTGTAGCAAACTGTACCCCAGTTTGTCGAAGTTTATAACGTCTCAACGTTGCACTTTCTCCAAACTATTCTATTTCGTCTAATTTCTGAGGCTTTTAATTTTTGGGGGCCCTTAAAGTATTTTTTTATGTTCTTTTCAACAATGTGTCCTCCTTTTGGGGATGGAAATATGGTAGGTCCACGTTAATATATCTGAGCCACAAGTTACACAATAAAACTTAGGTTTTTACGTAAGGGTTTTGGCAAGTAACTTTGCAAACTTATACGCTCTTTGAGTATTACTTAGGCTACAAAAAAAAATACTGAAACAACTTAGAAAATACGTGTTGTAAATTTCAATGAACATTAAAATCTTTGCAGCATAACCCAAAGTGCATCTCGCGACTCGCGTACCAGCTAAAAAGCTCCGGGGTGCCACTGATGGTAATCTTACCACAGGTTGAGAACCACTGCTCTACAGTACTCGATGAAGAACTTACAGCTTGGGAAAAAATACTTGACATAATCAGCAGGTGGTTTCCCCATTTCCGGCCCACTGTGGGCTTCGATAAAAATCCGAAACTCAAACACAGCGACGACGGAAGCGCGATGCAGGTTGCCTTGGTAACGGTGTTTGTGCAGGAACGTCACGTGATGCCACTGCGATGTTTGTTTTAGGTGTGAAATAAAATTGGGGAAATACACCGACTGCCTTTGTACAATACAACAGTAGGCAACTCTTATGTGCTATAGCAGTCTTGGGGAATTTATTTATTTTTTGAATAAAATTGTATTTACTTTTAAAGTTTTTTGCCGCGATAAGTTGCTATTAATAAGAGTTTTTACACTGGTAACAAATCTCTCGGGGCTTCGCTGACAAGCGTATTATATCGTGTTTAGTCATAATCCACAAATTGTGCCCTCCGCTGTTACTGACCATAATAACGTTTCAACGTTGCGCAGCCAATTTTAGCTTAATTGGTGATTGTTTTAGTGCAATTGTGCCGCTATGTTTTTGTTAACCAAGCGAAATAAACTCATCTTAGACATCGAAAAGTTGCATATGACTTTTATGAATAATGCTTGTTACATTAAGAATAAGGAGAGAATTGTAGCCAACCCTAAACAAAGCTGTTCTTCTTATTTCATGTTAATTTCTCACCAGTAGCTTTATCACTAACGTCATCAATCGATGTGTGTTTGTTAGTGACGTCACGTCTATGTATCAGATTACCTTCAAAATGTTTTGAGAAAAGTGCACTGTTTGCAATGCAGCATAATACCCATGCGCGTGTACCTAATGTTTGTTATTCCATGTACCAAACAGCTTTAGTCACAATAGGTGTTGGTACATTTTTTGCAAGGTTTACGCTAGGAGTCAAAATTTGAAGGAATAAACTGTTTTTTAAACAAACTGTAAATATTTTAGGCCAAATTTACTTTATTTAACAAAAGTTTTTTCTTTTAATTGATATATTTCTTGTAACATTTGATCATAACCGATATGGTTGTTTTGTTGTGGAAACTATGGTCAGAATATTCACAAATGTGGCCATGTATTCTTTCACCAAGCAAAATAAACTTACCTCGACTTAACTTAACCCAACTCAACTCAAATGCTGTGAAGGATTCTCTTTTGCTTGTAGATAACATATGGACAGTATTCCATTACAACATTTTCCCGCCAAAATTTCATTGCTGGTGAATCACTTCCATTAAAACAGCGGATCAGTCATATCAATAAGCAGTGTTTGTTTGCGCGATCTAAGTAACAATTGTGACGGACGACTCGCGCGATCAATCAAAACAGAACGTCGGCGTTTGTGACGAAATAGAGGCAGCGCGCCGGACAGTCCCAGCCGAACTGAATGGGCGAGAAAAGAAAAAAGGCAACCACTGACGCCAAGCTGCCTCGAATTTCAGTTTGCAGCAGACGTGTTGTTGGTAGACGTTGATACTGTGAGTTGGTTTTTTCGATGCCGCCTTCTTGGATGTACAGACTGTTGTTGTGTATTGTCAGTTTAGCAATGAGCACAGAATAAGCATTTTATTGCCAGTAGAGTGTACATTAACAAGAGAATTAATACTTAAATACACTAGGCAACCTTACTAGTTTATTTAAGTGATGTACAATGCACTTGCGTATTTTGCGACATAGCTAACACAAAGAGATTCTCAGAAGGTTATGTAGCAGGTGTAGACTACAAAACAAGTATTATAGTGTCAGCAAAAACCAACCGAATCAGTTTTTGACAAGTTTTATAAGCAATGCAACGACTGTTTTTAACTTTGATACCGGAAAAGATACGATACGTTGTATGTGTGCTGAGGTGTTTTAACGTACGAACAAGTTTAAACAAGCCACGTTTCATTTCTCGGTAAATTATTAGCAGAATAAATAAACCGTTTTCTAACTACACTTTGTGTATTTACATGACAACAGAATTGGAAAACCGAGAATTAATTAACAAAAGATCAAAGTCTACTGGTGGTATCATCTGTTGTTTTATGCGTCAGCAAAAAGCGTTCATCAGTTTTAATGCTTGTTTCGAGTTGATTTAAAAACATAACGACACAAATGTACTGGAAAATTCACCAAGCTGGAAATAGCTTCGCAACGTAAGAACGTCATGGAGCTAAAAAAAATATATTACGCAATTAAGGAACCAAGGTGGTTATATGCTTTTATTGCTATAAAGTGAATTGACTTCACCTCTAAATTGCATAAGTTCGGCAAAACGCGTGTTTTGTTTTGCTAATACACTAACAAAACTTGTATAATTACGTCAAAGCGTCCTTAAATGAAACTAACTCTGACACACAATAGTTGAGTCAGAGAGCCACAGTAGCCGAGTGGCGAATGATAAGAGTCCAACAAACATAAAGTGCTTGTCCAGTGCGATGTTCTGTGTTTCTTACGACCTCTTATCGTGGCCTTTATCAGGCATAAGGGTATCAGAGTGTACTGTCACTGTGGAGACTTGTATAGCCAGGTGGTAGGCCTCTCGTAGTCGAGTCAGCCACTTGCGCAAGGAGAAGTACCTCGATTGTTAGCCTTGTTTTCTGTCCAGCCCACGTACTCAAATCTTATCGTTGTGAGTGAGAGGTTTTTTCGCACAATGAAAGTTTTGTGAGTCAACAAGGGGGGTTTAGAAACGTCTGTTTGACTGCTGCAAACTGATTCAAGATCTGTATCGAGTGTTAATCGATTGAATAGTTATCTACAACAATAGTACAAGTTTTCGAGATAAGGCCATTTAACATGATAAAAAAAAGTTTGTTATACAATTTATAAACTGTTATATTTTGGCAAACAACGACATTACAGACTTTTGTGTGTGGTTCTAACTGAGCAATTCAAACTTAAAATTTCCTAACTATACACAATCAATTTAGACCCGTTATTTATGCTAAAACATATGTTTTTGTTTAAGGTTTTATAGCTATAGGATCAAAGCCATCAAAATTATACGTGTATTTTGGCAAGCAGTTTCCATAGTAACATCGCATCGAATTGTTACGTCACTATGGAAGAAGAACTAAAATGTCCAGTGTGCCATTGTCTGTTCCGAAATCCGGTTATGTTGCCATGCAACCATAATGTTTGCTACCAATGTGCCGAGAATCTGATCATGAAAGTAAGTTCTCGTAAATTCAGTGTAACAATTCTGTGTTGTTTTGTCGGGTTTTAGTATTGCTTTTGTCTCTATAGTTCCCTGCAGGGTTATATAACCAATTTAGGTAATGTATGAAACGACTGTATTGCGATCTTTTGCCATTGATTTCCAAGTGGTACTTAGCAAGGTTTAATGTACTAACATTACAAAAAAAGGACCAAACTTATCCCAAAATATCTTGCAGTTATTGAATGCACAATACCCCAATTTATTAGTTTAAAACTGTTACTGAACTGTTTGTTTCCTATCTTTCAGTCAACATGTGCGAACACTCAACTTCCACAAAACTACACTTTCAAGCAAACAACGAAACCGACTGGTAACGACGTTGACAAAATGTCTTTGATCAGTGAAGCCGTGCTTAGTGACTCGGATAGCGGATATTCAGGGGGCTCTATGGGACCGGGGGAAACACCTTCGCCCCCCGTTTTGGGGTCCAATGTTTCCGCCATGGTCGCTTCTCTGCAAGGGGGAAAAACTAACCCCACCATAACGCCCCCAAGTCCCCCTCAGAACGGAATAACTCTCCCACCATTGCCAGAATCTGTATCGTGTCTTACTTGCCCAATTTGCCACCGTACTTTGTTTCTTGACGAGCGCGGTGCAAAAAGCCTTGACTGCAATGCGATGTTAAAAAGCATTGTGGATCGCTACCACAACTGCGATGGCCGCGAAGCTGAATCCACCGTCTCAACAAGTTTAAACAACAATTTAGCCGCAAACCTATGCCAGCTGTGCCCTTCAACCGACGCGACGCAAAAGGCCGTAGTCAAATGCGTTCAGTGCGCGGTGTTTTACTGCGCAAGTTGCCGCGAAAAGTGCCACCCGGCCCGCGGCCCCTTAGCGCAGCACAAACTTATTGATGCCAGCATGGATTGCAAAGTGACGTCATCGCGTCCTGACGTAGAGAAGCCGTCACGTGCTTACCCGGGTCTACCGAGCAAACCTCTACTAAAAAACGGGATAAGGTTGACCCCCTGCCCAATACACCCATCGGAAAGTACCAGTTTACATTGCGAAACATGTCGGCTGTCGCTTTGTGTGCAATGCAATGAGGACGGAAAGCATAAATCACATGAGGTCAAGGCCATCGGCGGATTGTACAAAGCACAAAAGGTGAGTTCCAATTTGAATTTTTTCTCTGTGACATTCTAAACCAGTGGTCGGCAACCGCCGGTCCGCGGCCCGATACCGGTCCGCGAGAAGTTCGTTACCGGGCCGTATAAGTTTTCAGGTTAAATGCTATAAAACATTTTGCCCATGTATCCCAGGGATGATAAACTAATTTAAGCGTTTTCGTTGCCAAATATTTGAAGGTTTTTGAAGATCGGTCCGCGATAAAATTTCACTTTCAAAAACGGTCCGCAGTGCAAAAAAGGTTGCCGACCCCTGTTCTAAACTATACTTCGATTGTTTGTACCTCAAAACTAAACTGTCGAAGCACCAAAGACTACAAGATACAGGATTAATGATCTTAACCAAAGGGATATTTCTCTCTAAGCTTGTTCTAACTGCGCTTCATTAGTTTTGAATTAGAACGAATTACGGATAATGAAAAACCCAGTTAACCCCGAACGCATTGAATCTATCTGGTCGTTGATATTCGGTACACAATCATTTGCAGGATTTTCAATTTAGTTCTATAATATACCAAAATTGAATCTTTATTAAAAAAAATGGTTTAAGTTATTGGTAAAATTTAGGATTAGCGCAAAAAATGGCGTAGAAAACTTGACCAAAATTATGCGTTGTTCAATTGCTCATTTATCACCACCATATTTGGAGTTTAAATATTTTGCTGGATGTTATGAGCAAACAATGGCTCTCATGTTACGTTGCTGAAGTGATTGTTCATTCACAAAGCGTAGGCGAAGTTGTTTGATCAAATGGATCTAGTTTCTATTGTGTTTTCTGATTGTAACAGTCGAAGCCCTCGAGGGCGTGACTTCTTGAGGAGCAAACAAGTGTGTTGTCTAACTACTTCTATGTGTGGTTACTGTACCAGGTGCTGGTTGGGTGCATTAAACATTAGTTGCTAACCCTTATTTTATGTACAAGTGGAAAAAAAAGTAAAAAGTGAACTTTGGGTAAATGTAAGCAACGGTTTGCATAATCAATCAATTTTAGCAGTAAACAACTACGCGAAACACTTACGTTTTGCTTTGCCGAGCAAAATACCCATAAATTTCCACTTCAAACTTACGGCCACGACAAAAACCCATTGTTTTTCGCGCCAAAGCGACTCTCCAGCATTGTGACGTCACACAGCTGGAGAGCCGTCTCAATTTGCGCTCGATGGATTAGAGTAGAGGGGCTGAGGGGGCACTTCTACTCGGTCAGGCTGCTTAGAGTCTTATTAGCGACTTCTGCAGCTGCTTTTTGTTCATGATTAGCGCGCTTAGAGTTCGGACTGCTGCGATTATTTGTAACATCTCAACGGGAGATTTTTTCTCGCATTTTCGGTTTGCTTAAGGATTTATAGCGCATCGGTCCATTTCATGTTGTTGTTTGTTCTCTATGGTGGCAACTTGGGAATCGACATGGTGTTGAACTTGTCCGAGATAAACAGCAAAAGCAAATTTGTCCCTTGGGGATCGCGCCCTTATTTGTTGAATTAACATGTCCAGTGGGTTGTGTGTGAAAATGTTTCGTCAGATCCGAAACTCTTGTTTTTGCCTATTCTTACTATGCAGCTCGATTGTTTATGTATTTTGTTGTTATGATCGTTTATAACATAATATCACCCATTCTCAGCAATTAATTATCCTAATATTTTTGGAAATTTGAAATGAAGTATATTAGCAACAATATATCACCCCTTCAGTTTTGTAGGCATAGGGTATGTTAAAAATGTTAAATCGTTTTAATTTATTTCA
This sequence comes from Phallusia mammillata, assembly GCF_965637545.1. Classification (NCBI taxonomy): domain Eukaryota; kingdom Metazoa; phylum Chordata; class Ascidiacea; order Phlebobranchia; family Ascidiidae; genus Phallusia; species Phallusia mammillata. The sequence goes on from NC_137253.1 coordinate 6,931,271, forward strand.
TTTAAAACGCTTGTCTCAATTAAAGTCCATATCAATGCATTACTACGTTGCGAAAACTGAGTTCTTTTATTGGGCAATTTGTCAACGTAACAATGACAGTTGTAAATTGTCATAAAACACTTCCAAAACCCTCGGCCCCTCGCTTGTTTCACCAACTGCCCTCATATAGACACGGAATTTTGACGCGCCAATCCATCGATTATGTCGTAATACTGAAGCACTGTTACGTATCAACTGGTATCAGTAATCGATGATCACACAATACACAAGCAGCATAAAAATCACTCGAGCGTATGACGTCACTATGCTAACTGGTGCGTAACTGTTTAATTGTTACGTCATTAGCGAACGATATATGACCGATGGAGCAACTGAAAATCTTAACAATTGGCCGCTGTGACGTAAATCCGCAGGCCACCCTGTCAGTATTTGCTAGGGCTTTAACTTGTAAGCGTTTAATGGAAAAACGATTTGCCGGTTCTAAAGGTGAATGAAACACGTGTTCAACGCATCTAACTTCCTCACCCAACTTTTAATCCGCGAACAATTTAAGAATGTTTGCTCGCACGTGGCTAGCGAACCTCGCTGCGTTAAACTATCAGAGAAAAGGCTTGTAATTGTCTATGCAGGGTTATAGCCCCAAGCATTGAGTTTGTCTATTTTGTGTAAATTATACTTTGTACTGTATCAATCTTTTCCGGTATACGGTTATAGAGAGCATTACATTTTTTCAATTATGAATTCCCATTTAAATCTATTGGCCATAAGATTTCATGATGTCTTCGACTTTTAGACAAGAAAACGTGCGATTCGGAGGTAGAAGATTATAAGCGCCCATGTTTTCCATCTGTATACGTGTTATGTGTTTGTGGGCTTAAAGGTGTCGTTTAAAATTAATGACTCGTTCTTACGCCGGTCGTATCCAATGTTGCGTTAATCGACATGCAAAAGCCACGCCAAATGTTGGGTCGTTAATAATTCAACGTACTTGTTAACAAGCCATCGAAAGGGACGAACTCTCATTTATTTGCTATGATGACCAATGGCATGAAATATGATGCACGTTGATATGTAAAATAAGTAGCTGCGTGAAATATGGTCATCGGTATACTGTAAGATACACCCCATTTTTGCAATGCATTTTTAGACGTTTTAGTATGAATAGTTTGCATCCCTAAAGGAATGCTTCTGATTGTACAAATGTTGTTTAAATGGAAACGTATAATTTTCGGGGACAAAACTTTATTGAATTTCACTTAATAGTCAAAAACATTGCTCTGCTTATGTGCTGTTTAAAACTTTCAATAGAAAGTTCGTTGGTGTAAGGGCACAGGGATAACTCACGTTGTAGTATTGCATTCAAGTTCACGTTTGCTTCAACAAGCGTTGGATCAAACTCAACGCCATTTTTAATTTCTGAGCCAACTGTTCTTGAGTCATGCGAACAACTGATATTTAGGAACAAAAATTATTCGATACCCCACCAAAAACACTAACTATTGAAACATTTGCAAAACATATACATTTTCCCTAGCAACATTGGTGTCCTTATTCTAAAGGTTTCGTGGTATATGCTTAGTTGGTTTCTCCTTTTGCAATCAGCCTTCCAGCAAACCGCTTTATGAGTCGTGTAGGGGTCACACCACCAGCTTACCGATCCCGTCTGCGTTAAATTGCCATCCGTGTATTTGCTTTGTGATTTTTATCAAGCGCTATGATGGCGCCGGCCCGGGGTTCAGCTAAGGTTTTATCATCAATATCTTGGAGTCTCTGAGACCGTCTGACTCTGCTGTGCTTGTTTGTTGCGTTATGTTGAATGCATTATTACTTCGGATCTGTGGACGCTTTAGAAGCCGTCTTGTCGCGTGTCTCCCGAAATCAGTGGTAAATACGACCATAATTGACATGGTATATGAATTGGTGTAAAGTTACACACCAGACAAATTGGTCTAAGTTGGCCTTTTTTTATTGCACGCTATTTCAGTTTGCGTAATATTCCCTTGTGTACATATATTTATTCGCACCAACAAAACTATGTCACATTTACAAGTCATCAAAATGTGTTTGTATGGGGCCGGTTACTCCATTTGGTTGTAAATTGAAGAAATAATCATACATATTAAAGTGGGTTGCTTGTGGAAAAAACTGAACAAACTACCAAATCGGAGACCAGCAGCACATTTACACGAAACTACTATAATCTGTCTCCGGAAGGTGTGTTATCCCTTTCACCACACACTGTCCACCTTCGAGCGTCGATCAATAGGCGCTTTACAAATCGCTCGCTGGTCTTTTGTTTGAATCGCCGACAGTGCAGGATGTTGCATCTGGGTCGGATCCCAACAACGGTGCTCATCAAATATGCATCGCACAGACTGCATGGAAAGTGTGCTGCGACGACAGTTCGTGGAAATAGGCTTTTAAGCGTTGTAAGCAATTCCCTTGTGTCCACCGGCCCATACTACTCCTTATGTCAAAGTTGCTACTATGCTTGCAACTAAGATTAATGCACGCGTTGATGCGTTGTATGTAGGTGACGTCATGACGTCCTATATTACTATGATGTCATCAACATTTTATTTTACTTGAAATGCGATTTAGGTGTGTGGTGACATCATGGTACACAGGGCAAGTGACGTCATACGTTTTTCTGACGTCATCATCGTTGCTTTTTATTTGCAAACGCTGTTAACACATGTACAGTAGCATTATTATAATAAAATAAGAAAGTAACGTCATATTTTTCTGACGTCATCGAAGGTACTTTTCTGGTTGACGCAGTGATAATAGTGTTCATCATTGGAAGGCAGCCAAAAGGCGTCGTGCTTTTCTGTCACCAACTACTCTTAAAGCCTAAAATCAATGCCACGATCAAGCGAACCCTAAAAAATGTTGGAACATTTTTTACCGATATTTAACCATCTTGATCAGTCATTTTTGATGTTCTTTATCTAGGGTTATATCTTTCGGGTGTGGGGTGATGTTGTACAAGCATCAGGTCACACTTTTCCCATCGCTCTAAATTATAACGTCAAGTGCAGACAGCTCGGCTTGCGGTGAGTTTATTCTCACATTGAGCGACGCCCACCGTGACCAATCGATCGCATGTCACGGCACCAAGCGTTGTGCCGGTAACGGTAAACCGAACGTTAAGTCAAATAAACAAACACAGAACAGCGCGAAAGGTCGTCCCGTGCGCAGGTGCACAAACGTGACACATCTTTTGCGTCGCCAAATTTATTAAATCTTCCCCAAGACGCAACTAGGGCAATTGTTTGTACTTTAGCGCTTCGTGTGGTTTGCTAATGTATATTGGTCTAGTATTCCTTTCGTAAGTTTATACAAAACTCCTTCAGTTGCTGGCAATGTGAATTTGGTATTATGTAAAAAAATAACGTCTTTGGTACAGTAAAATCAATGTACGATAAAATCCTTGGTTAGCCTAACATATTTTCTATTTGAATAAGGAACTGATGCCATTTAGACGAAATATATATTCCTTAACATGAAACTGGCTGATTCTGTTTAACCAAGGATTTTAACGTCTATTGGTTTTACTGTTTTATTGTTCAATAATGGTGATCGTCAGAAGCTCTGCTGTTGGTGGTTTTCATCCATATAAAACTGTTGATCTAAAGGTACAATAGTAATATCGCCCCTCTTTACGGAATATTTAATTGTGGTCAATGTTTACATTTGCCTGTCTGAGGAAATAATTTTGAAATGCTTTAATGAGATTAAATTTTATGCCTCCAACGGTTGTTTTTCTGGGTTTTATTTTCCCACAGTCCAGATGTAAATTAAACCCCTATCTTTTTTATAATCAGATGGACTGTGACGTAACAATCGTGTAATTGTCATCAGTCCGTGACGTAATCCGACGAAAGGAGCGTTTAATTCGGGTCGAACCGCGATCAAACAATTAGGTTAAATCGTCAAAATTTTGTGTGATCCGCCTGTGTTTAGTTGAAGAAACAACATTTGTTGATAGGCCAGCTGTTGAAAATGATTTTGTACTAGTACATAGGCTTACAGTTAAATTTTAGCTTTTAACACCATCAACCGTGTATGACTCGTTCAAAACTGAGAAAAAAGGTTGCGTATTGGTTTGCATGAACCGATTATGTCCAATACCAGTCGTAAAATATGTATTCTGCCACAAAAATATTGTGTTCACCTAATGTGTACGTGAGAAGGTCTTAGCGCTACCTCGTACTGAAGGGTGATTGAGCTATCACCTGCTTAACACATGGCAGGTTAAAATATTGCCATGCTCTAAACACTAAGCCGGTATCGTTAATTTTACAACACCTTTTGGTGTCACAAAACGCCGCAAGACCAACGCGAAACCACGAAGTCAAACGCGCAACGCTTATTACGTCATAAAAAGGTGATTTGTTACGTCATCTTTACGATTTGTTCGAGCACCGTTTAATCCGTTCGCCTCGTTGGCCGCGCGAGGCCAATTCTACAGTTCACAAATCTTTCGCGCAATCGCTTTATGACGTAAGAATGGTACCGTAAAATCGATCCGTTTCGGTGAGCGCTGTTGTGTTGCTTATTCCGGTTATGCTTGTTTCCGCCCGCTGTGTTAGAAAGCATTGTCTCACCCCGGCAGTATGGAATTATGTGTGGACATTTTGTTCCTGTGCTATTGTGGTAGGACAATGGCTTCCTCTTTTTGATTTTTGCCGACAACACTCTGTTATTTACGGAAAACTAAAAAGCTTGAATATAACTACATGTGATCCTTTTAAAATTGTATTAGCTTCGGGGCAACTTTCAGACCTATGGACCATTTTTCAAAATATCTTTGTGTGTTACAATGGTGGTTGATTTCTTTTACCGGTGAAATTGTTTTAAACGTACGTTTAGGTTCTAACGCCTTGAACAGAATAATTTTACAAACTTTAAAAGTCACCAATCAAAAAACTCGTTTATAGTAAAAACATTTTCTTGCACTGATTGTGACAACAGCGTTTGTTGCATTGTTTGCACTAAAATGTATTACTGTATACAAGGGCTGCTGCAGGTTTGTTATTCATTAAGGCTAGAGCAGTGGTTCTTAACCTTTTTTCCTTGCTGCACCCCTTTCAAATCACAAACCAATTTTCGCACCCCCTTTCAAATCACTAACCAATTTTCGCTCCCCCTTCTGTAATTGCTTAAATAGAATAGACCTAACCAACCTTAATGGGTCAGCATCCCCGCACCCCCTAGGAACAGTTCTCGCACCCCTTGGGGGTGCGTGCACCCCAGGTTAAGAACCCCTGGGCTAGAGTTTATTGCCCAATAATGGTACATTCAGCACCCCGCCTTAAAAACCGTGTACATATTATTGTGGTGCAACAAACGTTCATTCGACGTTAACAATGAAAACAGAAACACGCCAAAACTTTGTGGCCTCTTCATTGTTTTCAATCGAACCACCCGGTATGTTTCAGTTTATACTCGTTCAACTGTTGGCCAACAAGCTCCTTCGAATAAGGCCCATTCTCGAATTCGACGAGCGCTTTGTTACGCAGATATCACGTGTCAGACAGGGCCACTAGGGCGGCTGGATTTTTAATTATATCCCATTGTTACGCATGTGTGACGCGTGAATGCTTGTGGAACTCAGTGATTGTTTTCCATTGTCCTGGACCTTCAAGGTTCAGTTTGAAATTTAAAATCGAGTGTTTTTTGGCATGCGCCTCCATTAAGCCACCATTGAGTTAAAATTGTACGGAAATTAGTTGATACCCAATTTCAACCTTTTTCAAAGCAATTAAAGAGTTAATAGAAGCCTTTCCTCTTTAAGACACGTGTTTTGTCGCATCTACCAGATTTAACTAGGTAATTGAAATTGAGGCGCTTAACTAATTACAACCCTTAGTAGGGATATTTGTGTTCCAAGTTTTGGGTTAATTAGGATTAATTTCACTTTATTGTCCGAATTAGAATTCCCTGCAAATGACCATCGACATTTAAGGAGGAATTGTTTTCAAAAACTCTAACACGAGAAACTTATATTAATATTTTTCAATGGATTTGCGTCGTTAGTCAGTTTTCACACTGAAAGCTAAAAATGTGTTTTACGTGGGCAACATACAAAAATTTGTGATAATTTTCCAGTAATTGACTATTTTAAAGCTACAAAAACTTTTCCGGGGCTTATTTTCAAAGATCAAAACAGCCATTATACCATTACACCGACCACGAAAAAGCTATTCGTAGCTAATCCCGGAAAACTGCGACAGTCGATAACTTGTGATTATCTAATCCCCCCTGCTATTAATTCGCAATTAATCTGGTGCTACGCTAGTTTGCCAGATGTTACCGTATTCACTAGTCTCAAAAGCACAACACTTAAATCATCTTCAAGCATCTGGTTACACCGCTCGCTTGTTACATCATAAAGGCACTTATCAGTTGCATTGTTACGTTAAAAGAGTACTTTTAAGACAATACAAATTGTAGTTTGTGTGGCTGGAATTAGCGAATGCCTGGAATGTGCGAAAGATCGTTTGTTGTTTAGCATTACTTTCGTTGTAGATACAAAAACACACAAAACTATTGGACCTTTTAGGTTTTATGTTTACCCAACCTTTTGTTAAAATTTGACCACTTGGGTTTTGTCAGCTATTATTTTAAAAACAATTAGTTTAGCTGCGATACCAGCAGGAAAACTGTCAAACGTGTTTGCAAAGATTTATTGATTCCAAGTGTTTGACGTGTGAAAAGCTAATCAACATGCACTTGTAACTTTTCAAAACATCATCTGAGCAAATTGTTTAGGTTCAAACCGATTGTTTGACTATGACTGAAAATCATTACTTCATATTTGATCCATCGACGAAGGCGCTTTATTGCCGGCAGTTTACACTTAACTGCGGTTTAAACTGCAAGAAAGCTATTAATGGAATGTTCAAATCAGCATTGCTGCGTATTGATAATTCATTAGCAAAAGAACACGCTGACGATACGATTTTATATTACTGTACAATGCCTTTACCAATTTCAATAAATCATGGATTAGATGCCGTTACAAATCTCGAAAGTATGACGTTGTATGCGACGATATGACATATAAGGGACGTCACCCTACAATGACATATACATTTAGGCGCTTATATGGACCTTTTAGTTCAAATAATACCGCATCAAATTTTCCATTGGTGTACTTGTGACGTCATACACATACCTAGTGACGTCACTGGCAGAAAAACAAGCTTTCAAATCTCCAGAAAACAATTTTTCTCGAAATTATATAAAAATACTGCTGTAGCTTGTTTACTAACTGTTTGAGAGGGGACTTTAAATCGTTAACGAATCGAGCGACAACACAAAATCGGGGCTTTAATGTTGGTAAAGTGCTTATCCGTGTTGAATCTAATGTCTGTCGCTTGGCGGAGGCGCCGTAACAGCTGTGGGACGATGTACAGGACGAAAATATACAACGAATTTGCTTGTCTTACACATATTAGGGAAGGATGGGGTTATGGATTTCCGATTGATGTTGATTTTGAGTGTTTAACGTCGCAAATTCTATTGACTTGTTGTTGGTATGGAATTCTAGTTTAGAAACAGGTTGTTTGTTTGGTTGATAAAATTCTGGAAACTAAAGATACTTACTATTTATTGATTTATTTTCTGATCGTTTCGCGGGGTTCCAAACAATTATAGTGTTCTTGGAATTTGATAAAGCGGAGACCGAAAATTGACGTTTCTGATATTTTTGCATCCAACCTCAACTACTCTATATGTTTGCCAAAATCCTTATTACTCGAATCTCACAGAATAATTGCTCTACAGATCAGAACTATACATTCAAACTTGTGATGTTGACCTATATAAATCTTTTTTTGCAGGGCCAACTAAGCCAGCAGATGGGAGCTTTGTCCAACAAAGCTAGGCAAGCAAAAGACCTTGTTATGATGCTGAGAGGAACCCAGGACGAAATCCAAGTACGTAGATATGTTAAAATAGCTTACTTTACTTATTCAATGTTTGTCAGTATAAAAGGGTTGGACCACCATGCATAAAAGCGAATAGAGCTTTGGATCGCTTGTTGGTACAGATCAATTTGAATCTATAACTATAAGGACCCGAGAAAATTTGAATTCAGTGAAAACTAATTTCCAAAATCGTTTGACAAAGCCTGCTTAACACACATACGACACTAATGGCTTTAGCATTGGCTCAAAACACCTCATAGGCTTAAATCACATGTTGGTTCAATAATATAGGTGTAATTAGTTAATGAACACCTAGACAGAATAGTGATAGACAAACAAGCTAACAGTTTGGTGTCTGTAAGCAAATTAACACTTCAACTGAGCTGTCATCAATTAACACCCATTAGACAAACATTTTCATTAAGCCAGCTGCCTTCTCTGTTTAATCCATACATAGCATTGCGACTAAGTGATGTTTGGTTACAGCCCAAGCTTTATATATATGCATATAAGCACTTTAACCAATGGTGTTTATTCTTGCAATCAAGTTAATCATGTGGGACCCATGTGTTTCTGACAGCCAATGCAAATGTACATGGTGAACAAAATGTACTGTTTAGTAATGTACTTGTACTGTTATAAATGTACTATTTGAAGTAAATTAGTGCTGAAACAATACTGTACTGCTGTGTCTAGTTTAGCAGCAAAACTTAATCAATCTAAATAATGTGCATGACCTTTAGTTGGCCTGTCCTGAACGTTTTCATAAAACTTATCATATAAAACTAAAACGGTGGACCCGGTAGCCTGTAAACTTATTACACATAAGCTATAGCTGTAAATATTAATGAGAATAATTCGGTTTGATGTATTTGCTCCGGGATGGGTAGATCACCTCTTTTCATTATTCATGTTGTAATGTAGAAAAATTCTGGCGACCTAGAGGCAAAAACCGTGGCGCAGTGCGATCAACTTATCGAAGGCATACAGAGGAAAAAGAACGAACTACTGCAAAGGATAAGCCGCGAAAAGGAACTAAAGTCTAAGGTTTGTCAAATACGCGTTCCCAGTGCTTAAGAACGAGCTCTTCAAAAATTTATTATTATCTAATATACTACAAACACTAGCACACTTGTTAAATCATTAACGATCTTTATTGATTTGGAAACGCTCAATAGGAAATTAAGAGTTTGTAGATTACGCGTTCTGACTGCTTACAAAAAGTAAAAACAAATTAATGCTAAACATGCTTCAGACCAATTGGGTAAACTAAAATGGCTTTTATGTAATCCTTATGATCAGAAACTTATAACGACAGACATGATAAAACTAGGATTTGACACAACCATTGACCCGAGATGCAACTTTTTGCTAAACTGATCATCGGAATTAATTGCTAAATTGATTTTTAACGCGAAGCTTAGGCATGAAGTACAGACCACGTATAAAAAAAGGTTTTACTATGCTTTGTAGGTACGTTTTTCGTAAAACTTTAGTGTTTCTTGCAACTTGAAAATGCACAATTGCATCAAAACAAATTCATAAGACTGCAGTGACGAACGTTTTTAACCATTAGCGAGCAAAAAACACTTATATATATATATTTCCAACGGCGCCAGTTCACTAGCAACAACTATCTCGTCTCGCAGTCAAAAGGCAACAAAAATATATTTTACTGTTGTTGTCTGAGCACCGTGTCGACCCTGGCAACCCCGAATTTCACGTGAAAGAGTTTAACACCACCGCTATTGTATAGTGTTGCCTTTGAATTTAACAGTCACCTTATCATTGTGGTGCACCAACCCATGTTCTAGCGCTTTACAAAGCCAACGGCTTAATTGGGATGAACACAAAAGGCGTTGCTATACCGTGCGATGGTTTGAAAAGGATTCGTTGCCAGTGTGTTGCATGTTAATTTATGAAACCATTTCTCCTGCTGAAGGTAGTATGCTGTCATCTGGAAAGATTGCATTTTCTAATCACCTTTAATTCAAATTGATAGATGACCTACGCCCACGCAAGAAAAGCAAATTTAGTACTAGTAGGCTTTTTGCAACTGTGATTTATTGTCGAATGCATATAGCATTATTTTCTTAAAACATTCCTTTAAACAAAACATGTGGATAAACATTCCATACAAACGCATGATCAGGGGATTCATGGCAGTAATTCAGGGCTCTGCCATTTATTGTACCCTACCCTCTTCAAAATACCTTTGATGTGGGGCGAGGCTTATAGATGGGGCTAAAACGTGGTTTAACCCTCCAATTTAGGGATCAGCTCCTAAACAACCCCCACAGTAACCCTTTAATCCGCACTCGCGCTTTAATAGCAGTGCCAATAACCCACACGCCCTGGCCATAAACTCTCCAACTCAAGTTATACCACACCCTGTGTTCGATCAAGCGTGAAATCACGTGCGTGAAAGTGCTGTTTGAAATGTTTGTCCAAGTCCACTTGTTGTTTTAGCGCTGCTGATGTACTTGTGGCGTTTGGTTAAGCTCTTGTGTTTGTTTGCGCTACTGTTTAGTTTAGCAACGAAGCCGGGCGCAGAGTTTTGCAAAAGCAGAGTTAATGCGGCATTGCTGCAAACTACAGTTTTTATGTTGTGTATTGACACCTCGTCGTATTAAGTGTCATATTCTGCTTGGCACGACCGCTTGGGTTAGTTTTCCTGCCCAATTATTCACAGTACTTGTACGTAAACTTAAAACTTGAATCTCCCAGCTCGTTGCTTGGGGGATTATAATGAACCATATGCCTATTTATTTAAATTCCCGAAAAATTAAGTTATTTGTCCTTAAAATCTCTTGACATTGGTTTTGAAAAACGTTTGTTTATTTTTAGAGTGTGAGAGAGCAAACTCAGCAATGTACGTTAAAGTTGCGACAGACGACTGGTTTGTTGGAATATTGCATCGAAGTTATGAAAAACAATGACGCCGCTGCATTTCTACAGGTACAATGGCGCCACCTGGCGAATAAAGTTTATTTTTAAATTAGCCAGTGGATGGCGGCCTTTCATATTGTGGAGTAATCTAAATTCTGCTGAGTAATTTTCGTTCTGCTAAAGCTAAGTAAACCTATTAGTGCTGAGTAATCTTAGTACTGCTGAGTAAACGCAATTTTGCTGAGTAAACATAATATTGCTTTTGCTGTGTAAAATAAGTGGACGTAATGCTAATGCATGAATAGACATAACAAGTTTGAAACCTGATCCGGATTCTTTCTAAGAAGGGTCGAGAGTTCGAACCCCATGATATAAAAGAAAAGAAACGAAAGCCAAACATTTCACCATTTATTTATGCTAAAACGTTTTACAGACTTCTCAAAGTTTGATTGAACGAGTTGCTTGCACTGAGAGACAATGGACGTCACGCCACCTAGTGCCCAAGGTCATCTCACAGTTTGACCTTGAACTTCAAACTTCGTCGTTGGCCGCCGCTATAGACAAGACTGACTTTCTCCAAATCAAAGGTAACAAGATTATGCTCTAATTTAATAAGATGGTCATTCTACTTGTGTATCTACTAGATAGTAAAAGCTGCACATACTGTTGAGTAAAATACTTAAAGCCACCGCTTACAATCGAATAACAAAGGTACTTATCGAATCAAAATGTCCACTGTACGTTTAGAGCATTAAAAAAAATCTAAGATAGTGGACAAATAAACGAAAGCTGGAGGCAACGTCTATACCCAAAAATTATGCATTACTTTTTCCGTAAGCAGAAAATTTAGAAGTTATAGAGTTGTTTTTACATTTATTGGTTTGAACTAAACTTGGACCGTTTCTTTTCTACAGTGCCTGACAAACCAAGCATACGCGTTGAGGAGAAAAGCTCCAAAAACAACACAGTCACTTTATCATGGCTTGTATCTTCCAAGAGAGCTGTGGATGGATTTAAACTTGAGATGGATGACGGAAATAACGGACCATTCAGGGTAAGCTACTACTGTACTATAGTCTTCATATCCTTGTCTGTATACACACAAGTACTGCTGTTATGCATCCACATCAAACGCACACATGTATGTCCAACTTATATAATGGTGAAGTATATACTCTACAACGCGTAATTTGACCTTAAAACTGTTTAATATGCAAAGTCTAGTTCTATGCACTTGCATTTTAGAGAACGGTCCATATTATACAAATACCTTAACTATATATCACAGAATTTATATGCCCAGTAATTACAAGCCTCTGTGGTCTTGCCGACTGTTAAATTTTACCTAATAAAATATAGAGAATGTGACAGTGGCTTTCTTGTTGGTGGTTTGAGTATCCATGAAACTTAAAAGTTGATCTTCTTTTCACAGGAGGTGTACTGTGGTGGGGAGAGTATGTGTACAGTTGATGGCCTCCACTTTAACTCCGTGTACCGAGCGAGGGTTCGTGCTTACAACAAGGCTGGATCTAGTCTGTATAGCGAAGTTCTGCATCTACAAACCTCTGAAGGTAAGACAACAACATCTTGACTGAATCTTTGTATTTAAACTCAAGAACACGACTTGCTCTTCTCGGTGAAGTAATTCCATATCACTTAAATTGTACAACTGATTTAAAATAAATGTAATGTGTCACTGTCAAAGTAAGTTCTGTTTAATTAAAGAACTCACCCTCACATTTCAAATCTAAGTTTTCATACGTACTGAACTCAACTATTAAAGCTTCTTGCTCCAAATTAACTGTGCATTTGTAAGTTTTTTGATGTCATATTAGTACACCATCATATGAAAAAAATGTATTTCTTTGCAGTCGCCAGCTTCCAGCTCGATCCCAAACAATCCCATCCTGACATCAAACTCTCCAACAACAATTCAACTGTGACGTCACAAAGTTTTGAGTCACGAATTGCTCTGGGAAAAATCGGATTCTCAAGGGTAAGTAAAACTAGCAGCTCTAGTTTGAATTGCGGTAGTTTCTTGTGAGTTATTTTTTGATAATTTTCGCAACTTGGAACTTCAATGTTGGTTTGTGTATGTGCAGGGCATCCATTACTGGGAATTTTCCATTGATCGATTCGAGAACAATCCTGATCCAGCTTTCGGCGTCGCTCGTTCTGACGTAGACAAGGCTTCGATGTTGGGAAAAGATTTGAAATCCTGGACGATGTACGCAGACGAATCAAGGAACTGGATTCTTCATAACAACCAACACTTTAAAAGGTAAAATTAAAGTAAAGGAGTTGCATCTGTGTCTATTAACCCCTGGTGTAATAAGTTAGTTGTTAGCATTTTATTTGAACAAATCAAATGTTCCAAGCTGCCAATATCTTAAACAGTGTTCTGTAGCCTTTTTGTATCAACATCCACTTTTTCTTGAATACTTTTTTAACAAGAACATTTTAGCCCAATAGCATCATTTACTGGGTTATGTGATCATAATGTCTACACATCCAATCTAGATTCACAACAGTCCCTAGAAGTGATGCTTAATGTCCAGATTGAGAAGCCTTAACCAACTCCTAAGTAAAATGTCACAAACTTGCCAACAATCTCTGTGTTTTACTTAAACAACATTTTCTAATATTCAGATATTTGTATATATTTTACTCAAACAATATTTTCTAATATTCAGAACGGACACTGGTGTTAAGCTGGGATCAAGAATCGGCATCTTACTGGATGTTGCAAGAGGCGTGATCACTTTCTTCATCGATGGAAAAATCCAGGGGGCTCAGTTACCTCTCGGACCACAAACTAAAACAAGCAGCCCTATTTTGTATTACCCTGCAGTCAGCCTAAACCAAAACGTGCAGGTAAAAAGAATTTGCTTTGTATATTAACGGTTAGCATATATTGACAATAGGACTTTTGTGAACGAAAATCAAAAATTAGCACTGCCACACTGTTATAAGTTGATGATTATCGCAACTAATAACATATTTTGTTTCACTATTAGATCACTGTTTGAAAAAGCGTGGCATTCAACCAAATTAATAGCTTTGGTTTTATCACATAACCATGTTTTGAAACAGAGACTGGCGTACAATTTTTTTTTAATTTCCTACAGTTTTTTTTTAATGTTGCTAAACTGATATTTAACTGATATTCAACTTTTAGTCTAAAGCTTATCTCTTACTTTTAGGTTACTCTACATACTGGGTTAAAATCTCCGATCTCGTCTCATCCGGACCCACAGTTTCGCAAACGCATCCACAGTGCTCCGGATTCTGACCTTCCACCTCGGCGCTCTCCATCCATGCCTCAATTCAAGACCCAGCACTCTCACGACGGTTTAACATCCACCAAACACTCCCGAGGTCCTCCACCTGCTCCTCCGCTGAGAAGAGGCGGCTCCTCCGGCAATGTGAGCATAAAAAGCGACGGAGAAATTTCGACAGCGTCCGATCCGGTCCAGGAACGTTCTTTCAAGTCGTTTTTCCGCAAACGCTGAGGCATTTAAGTTGTTGCATAGAAATCGTATACATCCGATAAGCGTTTGGGACGAATTATGCATGGGTGTCGGTTGAAGTGGTCCCGGTGGAGCATCACTGTTTTTCTGTGATAAAAGTGTAGAAAAGCCGGAATGAAGAATTCGAACAGACACTAAACTAAACTTTCCCGAAAGCTATCGAATACGCACTTTGGCGTAGCCCCCCTTCCATAAACTTACAATGCTTTAATATCATCGATTGCAACCTTTGTCAAATTATTACAGCACTATGACTTGTATCTAACGAGTTTAGCCTCCTACATATCACATGTACGAAATTTGTTTGCTATGTGTCAAGTTTCTATGAAGGCGTGTACAAATAATTGAAACCGATTTTCTGGTTGGCTTTTCGTTGCATGAAATTTTCTAACAATCGCTACATTGTGTGCGTTTCAGCTTGTGATATAATTCTTTCTAATAAAACTATATAAGTCGATCTAGTTTGTTTATATTTGAAGAAGCGTATTTTACGTAAATCTTACATAGCAATTTTAAATTGAATCCGAATTTGTAACGTTACGCTCATAGGTTTTAAACTTCAGGGAAAGTCCCTTTCAATCTGGCACAATGTTTTGGATTGAAAATTGGAATTTAGATTTTCAGCTTTCGTTGTTATTAAAGTGTTTCTCAAGAAATGGAGGACTGTGGACTTACGGAAGAACAAGAAGTAAATGCGGAACTACGTGAAAAATTTCTGAAAGCACTTTTGTTTGCCATAGGTAAGTACTGTATACTAACAACTGCGATACCAAACTGTTAAAATGTTTGGTTATTTTGGTCACCACAAATTGCTTTAGTGAGTGAAAACAAATGTGTTGAGCTTGCCACCATAATTTCCCTATGGAAGAGGAAGCAGCTTTTTTACATGGTTGTTGTGGGAATGTTGAGTAAGGTCCGCATAACTTACTAATTTGAATCTAAGTTTTCAGAAATGTTGATAAACTAAACGGAATAAAATAATTTAAGGAGATACAGGATGTAAAAGATGAACTGCTGATATGAAGATAAGGTAGGTGTAGAGAGTGCACACAGTTGTTACCTGTATGCCAGTCTGCAGAACATGGCAGTTCCCGACGAGATCTCATGCATTCACTTGCGCAGGTGCACGACCCGTAAGTTCATGTGCAAGACCAATTTCAGCAGGCACAAAACAAATAAAAGAGGCCAAGATAGGACAGTTAAACACCTTTGGGGCAAAATTTGTGCGTGCAAACCCAAAAAATTTGGCGGCAAAAAATTTTGTTACAAAAAAATCGTGTGTGCACCTGCCACATTCTGCAGACTGGCCTGTGTGGTTTTATTAGTGCTCCTGGTGAAGAGTCATGTATTTAGTATAGCTAGGCTACAACACTTCACTAGTATGGAGTAACAGGCTGAAGAGCCTGAGCATAAACCACAGAGAGCACTGGTTTGCGATAACAAACCAACTGCTTGGGAACCAAAGTGATGGCAGCTCAGTGTCATTACATCAATGTAAAGGTCAAATCAGTGTAGCCAGTGACAAGACATGGGCTGTATTATGGCTACACTAGCCATCTAACGGCACTCAAGTTTGTTGGAAGTCACTGGTTGAAAAGCCATACTCTACCAAATCTTGTGGGTGCAACAACTGAGCATTAACCATGGTGGAGCTGGATTCCCAATTGCCAAGCAGCTGCTTGAAAGCAAAGTGGTGTGAGTCGACTCAATGTCACAAATTTACTTGGCTGGCTGCATTAGAACTAGTGAAGAATAGTGGAAAAGCAAACTTGAAGATTACACATTTAAAAAAATAATTTATTTTACCCTGGTGAGATTTAAATGTGTTGTTTTTGTAAACGGAAGCACCAATTCAGTCATTTCAAATTCACACATATTTGTTTCAGCCGGGCATATTTGATGATATTGTAACAACTTACAAGAGCGGAAGTTATTTGAAAGAAGATCATTAATTGTGTGGCCTAATAAGAAATAGACTCTTCGAGTGGCAGCTTGTTCATTTTTGACAATATAAGAATAAAAATTGTTCTGTTTTTGTGGCATTGAACAGTTTGTATGTAGACATTTGGCAATGACTGAATACAACTCATGTTAATAACATTTTTTATATTAATTTGATATATTGATTATCTCGTTAATTGTGTTCTAATAGATGTGAGGTTTTGCGTTCTTAACTGCTGACACAATAGTTTAATTGATTAAAATTCTTTTGCAGATAAAATTGTTACATTTCAACTCTATGAAAACACAACAGTAAAAGGAAAATTTGCTGCTATTGATAGCGAACATCTTCAGGTGCTAGTTAAGGATTTGCAAACTCCCAGTGGGGTTCAAAAGGAAGCAATTCTCAGAACATCTGATATTATTTCATTTTCATTGGATCTTCAATAAAACTTTGACAAAATCTTTATGGAAACTATGCATAAACCAGGTAAATATGACCAAAACTCTAAGGTAATTGATCATGACTGAAATCATTATATTAGCTTAAACATTCAATGGAAGCAAATTATTAACTTTTATTCTGGACAATTTTGGTTAATTGCAGATGTGTTTTCATTGACAGAGCAGATTACAAACTGTTGCATATCATTGCATGCTATTCCAGTTTATTGCGAATTGAAGTTCATTGCAATAAATGGCGATTGCAAATTGGAATTCGTTTGGCCAGATATGCCTATTTTTATACCAGTGTCGTTATTTTTAATGTTTATCTTAATTTAAACTCGTGCGTCATACAAGTTCGCTTAGAACTGCATGAATTTTACCAGGAAATATATATTTTTTGTTTTACCGATGTTCTTCAAAAGGTGCATTTAACTGATTTTTTTGTATTGCTTTACATGTATAGTGTTGATAATATATAAGTTTTAAACTACAAAAATATATTGTAAAACTACTTTATGTAAACACTAGCTTATAATTTTTGTGTTCATAAAAATATTAAAAATCAGAATAAATTTTAGGTTGTATGAATAAACAAGTTGCAATAGAAGGTGATTGGCTGAACAAACAATAAAATCAACATTGATCAATTAAAATTGTCTATTAAAGATAAATTTTTCTCATGGCAGAAAACCAGCCACCAAAGGATCATCACTCTCGAACTCAAACACGTGATTTCCGGTTCTGTACGCACGGGATTTGATTTCTATGATCACTGCGTCATGGCCGTCGATTTTAGTCGCTTTCACTGGAGTGACTGTAGCACTGAAAAAAATGAATCTTTTTTTGGTCGTTTGAAGCCACAAAATGCAATCAACTTTAGGAAGCACCAAAATATTGTATTAAGTTTAACATTCTATCTTTTAGTTTGGATTTTTTGTGTCAAATGTATTGCGATGATTACAACATAAGGCAGGGGTGGCCAAACTTTTTTACCAGAGGGCCAAATTTGCAACTGTCTTGCCACTAGAGGGCCGGATTAAGTGAGATTTACGTAAAATTTGTCGTAACTGGTTGCTATCTTTATTAAAATATATATTATTGTAGTAGAATAACATCATCTTGTTTACACTTCTTGTATTTAATAAAAGGAACGTCATGGTTGGCAGACTGTTCTAAAAATAACGCTGCAAGGGCATTTATTCTAAAAATAACAACGCTTGCCACAAGCTACTGCTAGTAGCAGCCAGCGCTGTTGCACTGCTTGTTCACAGTGGTAAATATGGTGCTTGCAAAAAAAACAGGCAAGGTGTTTGGCGGGCCGGATGAAACAGGACTGGGGGCCGGATGCGGGTGCCATGCCCCCCCCCCCCCCTCAACAAGGTGCCATGCCCCCAAGGACAAGGTGCCATGCCCCCCCCCTCAAGAAATTTTGACCGGCTGTTTTAGTATTAAAGACAAAACTGTGAATAGCAATGTGCGCTATTTTGTTTAATGTGCGTAACACATTGATGCTCGTCACACATCTCAATAAACAATGAATGCCAATCCAGGCCACTTGGCGTCCAACTGCGCGTATGACGTTACAATGGATTTTATAATAACTTTGTTACGTCACACTCATACAAGTGAAGATAATTCACAATATGATTAAGAGGCAACCACTGTTAGAAACAACTGTGCCGAGTGTTAAAAAGTGTTACATGAACACGATCGAATCGTGACTATAACGTTCGTTACTTACAGCAAGAGTAAGGCTTCACAGGGCCTTAGGCTAACCAGCATTTAGTTGATATTGCGAGTTGAATAGGCACAACAGGTGCTAACAAAGAGGTCTACACAGTCTACCGCAAGGTGGCGCACTTGTCGCTGCAAGGTGGCGCACTTGTCACCGCAAGTGGCGCAATATATTTTATGCTGTTGCCCCCCCCCCCCCCCCTAAAACCGATCCTAGATACGCCACTGTTTGGCCACCACTGACATAAGGTGTAGATTTACTACGTTTAACTTTTAACTAAGGTAAGTCTGCAGAAAAGTAAAATTTGTTTTAATTACCATTGTTTGGTCACTATACTGCCGTATTGTCGCGACTCGCCCAGTTTCAAGTTTCCGTTGAAATAATCGAATGTCGCACAACACGTTGATCCGGACCCACAGAATCCGCGGTTAACCTGAAAAATCGAATCTACAAATTACAGCTGCAATTTATTTTGTTCTTGTCTTTCTAGCTACAGTTTCACAAGATGGTTTTAACAATTCAGCAGTTTTGTGCTTGACTCTAATGTGGAACCAAACACTTTTTCAAGGAGAAAGTGCAGCTGTTTACTGAAGTAGATCAGTTTTTCTTATTCTCTCTCGCAAAAATCTAACCTTTTTGGGTTTGTCACACCGGCTAGAATTTCACCATAAAATCCACTTGCATCAAAGTTTGCCCACCTCGTTTTAAACGGGCCAGAGCTAGTAGGCTATCTTGATAAGGCATACAAGATAGTTAAATAACCCAAATAGGGTTTGATGTTACATTTGGTGTGTGCTATTAATGAACTCAGCGCCTATAACAGATCTGATAAATCATTAAACATGGCTGGTAAACAACTTACCATGGACTCGCCGCATACGACAAAACGAAAAGTAGGATCCTTTAAACTTCGGTCATTTATGATTGTTCCACACATCGGCAATTGGCTCTGCGTATGATGATTCATTTTACTTTTGAGGTAAATGCACCTTTCATACCCATGAAGGCAAGTGAAATACGTCATTTGATAAACACCCAGTAAATCAACACCGTATGGCTGTTATTGCGTTTTCCTTTAAAGGGTGGTTAACATTAAAGTGGGGCCAATATTAGTATTGTTTTTACTTGACCCCTATTCTGTACCTGCTCAATGGCTTTTTGTGTGACGTCATCAGCCCATGACGTCATTGTGGTGTACTTTTCCTTGCTGATGTCAAGCTGTAACTGGTCCTCGTACACGATAGCGTAGTAGGCTCCCCCATAGACTATGTTCGTCCGTACTTTAACACCAGTCGAGAGAATTAAATCGGTATCTGAAAGAATTCAAATTTCGATGCTGTGTAAGAAACATTTTTTTCAGTTGAATTAAAAGCACACTTATCTGATTTATTTTGTTATAAGTTAGAAGAATCTACTGTACCAGTTTTTGAATATCTTTGTGGTTGTACATGACGAGGATCAATAGCTATTGCCTTTTTATCTCTAGCTTTTCTATTAGTTTTTATTAGCTCGTATATACTTCGGTAAATTCCAAATTGTTACAAAAGTAATGAACACATATCCGGATTGATTCGCTTGTTTCTTTTTGTCTTTATTTTCCTGTTTGTAGTTTTAACACTTACCTATTGAATGGACGTATGCAGGCACCCCGTGAAACCTGACATTTCCTACTTTCCCATTGGTCCATTCTGCGTAACACGTGACTATACCAGGTGGGCATTGGATCACGACTTTTGTTTCAGGTTCGGTGCATTTAACCAAACCATGTTCCATCAAATACCTTTGCAAAAAATGTTTATCAGGTTTTTAGTTCTAATCTTACGTTGCTTTTCTGTGAAGCTTACGCCCAGTTTTGTTTTGTGTTATGTCAGCTGAACATTTTTTATTCATGACAAAATATGTTTAACAGCAGGTCGCGTAATTCCACTTTGTGTGGCCGAAGGCGCCATGTTATGCGAGTTTTAAGCGAAATGTGTAGAAAATGAGTTAAGATTGTAGGCTAAACATTTTTGGTCTTGTTTACCCCTTTTGTGGGCATTGGTGGTAAAATTTAAGCCCCAGGTTTGTTTAACACGTTAATATTTTTGCCTACTGTATCAACTACTTTGGGTGAATTTGGGGGTTTCTTTGGAGTTGGTTTACCCCACTTAAAACAGTTGGTTTAGTTGTTCAAAGACCTTTTATTGGCCTATATATGTTTTATTATACTCGAGTGCGACCGTATACATTATTGTCGGCAGTCGTAGACCTCGCAACACTAAATTTGAATCCAATTACTTTTGATTCCAGTACTTACGCCGTCGAGCCCAGAGTTGCAAGTCGGGCCGGCCTTTTCGGACCGGTTTCGGGCTTAAGTATTTGTGAGAAAACGGGCCCGACTTTGCGTTCCGTGTCCGCTATTTTTTTAAATAAAATCACTCAGCTAAGTAACAAGTCTCTGGCTTTGACCTAATGCCCACCATACTCTAAAACGCATTGTTTACCCCATTGTCTACTATTGTTTATTGTGTTTGTTGTCTTTCTCTTTTTTCTTTCTCATCCTTTGTTGCAAGGCTTTCGTGGATAGGCCTGTCAATAAAAATTTCGGGCCTAAACGTTTCTGGTTCGGGCCGGGCTTCGGGCTTATACTTTCTGGTTCGGGCCGGGTTCGGGCCGGGTTCGGGCCGGGTTCGGGCCGGGTTCGGGCTCAGATTTCGGGCCCGCTTGCAACTCTGGTCGAGCATATTTTAAATGATTCAACACGTTGTTTGCTTAACAGTGGCCCAACCTTTCATGAATATTTTACTGACCTTACAAAACATATACTGGCTTCACCACAGAAAGGGAGATACATCGTAGCCGCACAATACAACACAGCAGCATCAGCCAGTGATTGGTCGTGTTGTATTGGCATGACAACGGTCATGGATCGGTAGCCACGTGGTTCCCAGCATAGTTGCCTGCAAACAGTATGCTTGTAAAGCAGAACTTTATCTTGTTTATGGACAAATAAACCCAATTTGGACCATTTGTTCCAGCACTGTAAGCGGAACTCTATTTTGAAGAAATGCATTTAAAGCAACACAATTAAAACGTAGTCGATTTTCCTACTTTATAGTAGGTAACAACTTACTTGCGAACAAAGTCGATATTTTGATGAACGAATTCCATCCTCTCCTTAAAACAACTTCCTCGGATTTCGGGGAGTCCCCCTGTGATGACGCGCATCGGGGAACCCCCGCAATGATAGTCAACCGTTTCAAGTTTCATTTTTTACCGTTGCCTGATATTAATTCAAGTTGTATGTAAAATTTATTTTTTGAGTCCAAAATAAGAATATGACTTTTATTCCAATCCACACAAAAACGCAACCAAGTGGTTTTAGTTTCATTTTTAACGTTGTCTGCTATTAATTCGGAATGTGTGTCAAGTTATTTTTTTACTTATTTTGTTTTAGCCCACACAAAGACACAGCTTAAATTAGGTTATGTTGTATGTCAACAAAACTACATCCAAAAGACCTGGCCTTGTCCGAACCCTGAAACACTTTCTTTACAATATCTCAACGCTACGTAAAAGGTGGCAAGGCTCGCAAAAATGCTGCAAGCGTACTGTCGCAATAGCAACGTTTAATGCACCTGACAAGGTTATAAGGCTGCAACGGTACTGCAAGTTTCTAACGCAGTTTACATAGCATTACTCGTCGCACCGTTGCTCAATCAAACCAACCCTGCCTTTGCGATTTCAACCCATTTTTTGTCATGGCTCGCTGATATTTAACCTAAGGTTCAACAGTGGCTTCGCTATTACAATGGTACCATAAAGCTCTGGTTACGGTTGGTTAAAGCAGAATTCCCTCTGGAGCGTTTATAAATCGCACTGATGAAATATGGAGATTCACGGTATTGGTATGTCGATTATACATAAATGGGTTATCGCAATCAATCGACATTTCAAAATTGATTTTTGAACAACTCAAGAGATTTCTAACAGCTGTCTAGTTTTCACGATTACTATCTTTAATGACTTCCTGCCTGATAACGTAACACGAACTGATTAGGTAAAAACTATGCGCTTTTAGTTGTATCTACTCTAAGGCGACCTGTATTGGACGTTGAAACGTCGGGAAAAAATACAATTGCCAGGATAGCGTAAACTTAGTGTAGCAAGAGTTTTAAGTCTAGCTTTCAGGGCAATTTTGCCACGGTCGCAAATTGCTATCACGAAATCGTTAATATTTAACTCACCTTCGGCAAACATGTCTTTGCAACCCTAAGTTTTAGGCATGTGTTAGTAAGGTTTTCCACCACAAAACAATAATTACTTGGAAAAACGACGGAAACTCATTTAAATTTCCTATGCAATAATGCTACAATATCCGCTTTTAATGTTATTATTACATTCCGCTTTAATGTTATTATTATATTTAATGTTACAATATCGGTGTTTATAACAGTTCGGTGGCATCATTAATTTCTGTTTATGGGTTTACTCGACATGGTGAAATAAACCCGACTCGCGAAGTAATCACTATACGGAAAATAACTGCCAAAATAGACGTAAAAAGCGACATGCTTTATTATTTAAACGTTTCGGTAAATGCTCATGTCAGGTAAATCGCTAAATCTAAATCATCAGTGATTAGTGGGGGGTCACATGGTTACACGCGTAATGCTACGAAAAATGGTCCATTGATACACAACACTCGTAATACATTCTGACTGGAGAATTAAACGAACAAAGTTAGACTTTCTGTTTTGACCTGTTACCTCTAGAAATAGGCTATTGCTGCCAGGCATACTGTATAACAAAGTATTGCTCATCCAGCAGTTTTTATTATAAATAATCGACGTTTCGACGTCCTATACAAGACGCCTTCATCAGGATAATGACGTAACTTGGAGAACAAAAAAAAAATTCATCGAATTTTGTTCTCCAAGTTACGTCATTATCCTGATGAAGGCGTCTTGTATAGGACGTCGAAACGTCGATTATTTATAATAAAAACTGCTGGATGAGCAATACTTTGTTATACTGTTACCTCTAGATCTAGATTGTTCCAGTTTGTTTAACTACAACAAATTGACACAGAGCATCGACCCTCAGCAGTAAATGACACCAGCAGTAAACTGCGTTTTTCAACAACTTTGTTTGCTATCCAAATATATTGATACATGAACACAGGGCGTGCTACCTTGTTTTAGAACAGCGGTTCCCAAACTTTTCTAAACATTTTGCCTGTTGGACCCTTTGCAAATATTTTGATATTTCGCGCCCTAGAAAAAAAAAAAAATGCTATAGGAAAAATAAAAAAACATTGTTTCTTATAATACACTAGTGCAATGCCGATTCTTTTTATTGTAACAAACTTTTTCATTATTTTTTCAAAACGGTCACTTTGCCATTATATCGGGGACTCGCAGACCATAAGCCTGAAGGTGTATTTTAGCAATACCAAAGTTTTTACAGAAGTTTAGCTTATTAGGTATGCAAAATTACACATAACAATTATCCAAAGACGGTTTGTGACATCACAGACAAGACAGAAAACATTACGATAGTGCGCAAACAATTGCATTTTTGGTAGTTGTCATGCAATAAAGGCTATCTATTGTATAGTAACGGAGGCAGTGGGTCTCTAATTGTACTTTGGTTTAAACCTATTCAGTGACACAAATTGACGCCAAATAAGATTATAGAGGCACGTCAACCTTTTCGCGGACCCCGCGAAATTGCTTCACGGACCCCTAAAGGTCCGCGGACCCCAGTTTGGGAACCGCTGTTTTAGAACATACTTCTGCAAATTATTATTGGCTTCGTCTGTAAACAAACTAGGCTGTTGTTTTCACCGAGACGTTTCATTAAGGAAATTCATCTTGGTTATTATAGCGTTGTATTAGCTTTCAGCCCAGCGGTTCTCAACCTTTTTCAGAACGCGGGCGATCTGACGACATTTTCTATCGCTGCGTTCGGTCGGTAGACCATGACTTAGGTTCACTTTTCTCGACCAGGATAGGATATTTTGGAAACCAGCAAGGTTAGCAATTTCGAAGGAAAGCCCAAACACGAGTTTTGCCCCAACTCGGGGCTGAACAGTTGGGTTAGTTGAGTTGCAATTCTTGATCTGACTTCTATTGTACGCGTAGCGCAGGTTGAGAACCATTGCTGGCTTAGCCTAAAAATCATAAAAATTAACAAACATTTCGGTAAACATCATTCCCAAATTATAAAGGAATACAACTATACAAACTTTTCTACAAAGTCAAATTCCATTTCTTGCCGTAACAACTTATATCGAACCACAAAGTCGATGTTTAGCAAATCATAAACAAAAAAATCATTAACTGACTTTTTAACACAAGCAATTAATCCACACACAATTTAACTTGTTTGCGGGCTGTTTCCTATTTGTCACAACTGCCGAATTCAGCGGTTCGCAATGTTCAGGGCAGTGCCTACAAAATATCGGTGTCTCGTAAAGTTTATTTTTATTGCTACAAACTTGCATGTGTAAAAATGTCCAAAAAATGCAATGAATGGCGTACGGCAAATTCACAACAGATCACAGTACGCCAAACTCGCAAGGTACATTGAATCGATAAAATTGATTTCAAGCATTATCATGCGACAAGGCGTTGATTACAAAACGTTTATCCTGCGGTGGGATTCGAACCTAGATGTCTTCATCCAATTCATATGTAAGTTCAATCAGTTAAAACTGCGAACCGTGGGTTGGAAGATGAAACGCCCGTTTAACAATGTGATTGCAAAAGGTATTTGTTAAATCACGTGACCGTCACATGATAATAATGCAACACAAGTCGCTGTAACAATTAATAAAAAATAAAAATGGACACAGCTTGAAACCTACATCAAGTTCTGTATAACCCAGACAGATTCTTTTTTGGTTCGAGAGGGATGGTAAGCGGTTTCAGCTGTTGGAATTTGCAGAAAAATTGGCGTATTTACGACCCCTTTAAAAAAATCTATCATGTCTGTGGAAGTTCTATTGTCATGGTAGAAAACCAGCCACCAAAGGATCGTCACTCTCAAATTCAAACACGTGACTTCCGGTTTTGTACGCCCGGGATTTGATTTCTATGACCACTGCGTCACGGCCGTCGATTTTTGTCGCTTTCACCGGAGTGACCGTTGCACTGAAAAACATTGGAACTTTTGTTTTTGTCGTTCAAAAGTCAATAATGCGATCCACGATTCACCATTATTGTACAAATTACAAGCTGTGATAATTATGTTCCGAAAACGATTTTAATCAAGAAATGTATTACTCACGACGACACATGGAGTAGATTTAACACAGAAATATTTGCACTAATTTCCAAGTAAATGAAACATTGTTAACCTTATGTATTAAAATCAGTCGACTTCGCAAGTTATTTGAGCTTTATAATTACCATTGTTTGGTCACTATGCTCCCGTATTGTCGCGACTCGCCCAGTTTCAAGTTTCCGTTGAAATAATCGAATGTCGCACGACACGTTGATCCGCACCCACAGAATCCGCGATTTACCTGACAAAAAATAAAAATCTCAATTATAAACGTAATTTATCTACTATTTTTTAGGCTTTCGTAGCTGCAATTTTTGACGAAATGTTGGGCTAAAATAAATAAATCCCCACACTTGGTAGCAAGAAAGGGGGTAGTTTTCAGTCCAATTACCTTTCCATCTTTGTGTTGTTTCGTAAAAATCGTTACCACATTACTAACATTAAACCCGGTTTGGCCACCGACGTACTTTTCGTGTTCTGTTGTTAAGGGCAGGACTTTTAACCGTTGTGGCACATAGTTAAGCAAGGCTCCTTAACTTACCATTGAATCTTCATAGACGATAATGTGAAAAGAAGAATCCTTTAAACTTCCGTCGGTGATAATTGTTCCACAGATCGGCAATTTGCTCTGCATATGATGTTTATATTTACTTTTAAGGTTTTGCTTGTAATGTTTCTATTTCAACACATTTTGGTCATCCACGAGGACAAGTGAACTGCGCTATTTGATGAACACCGGAAAAATTTATCAATACACAATACTTTTGAACGTTCGAATGTCCCAATGTTATTACAAAATAACATTGGGTTATCGTAATTCGTGTTCGGTACTTGTTCTATAGCTTCCTGTGTGACGTCATCAGCCCATGACGTCAACGTTATGCACTTTTCCTTGCTGATGTCGATGTGTAACTGGTCTTCTAATACGATAACGTAGTACTCTCCACTGAACACAATGCCTGCCCGTACTTTAAGACCACAAGATAGATTTAAATCCGTCTCTAAAAATAACAAACAAAATAATTTTTGTGTCCTATTTTTAATTTGGTATGTATAAAACTTGGTGACTCTAACAACAGTGTAACCTTGGCAATTGACCTATTCTTCTGTGCAAGGACATTTGTATGTAACCTAATGACTTTGCAGTTTTTGTTGCTTAGACCATGAGTTCTTCCACTAAGCTTCTGCCTATTTTTGAGTACGTGGTGCCATGTCCTTTCTTTTTTATACACAATTTTCTGGTTTAAGGTGTATTGTCTGATATAGACAACCATATTTGTTTATAGCTGCTTTCCTTCTTTCCCGCCGTATTGTTAGCTCGTATATGGTTGGATTTAAGTTGGTATAGATTAACAAATGGCCGGAGTTTGAACGGCATATATGACACTCAAAAAACTCAAACGAAGAGTTTTTTTGTAAAGATAGGAGGATTTGATCCTATTTGAGTTGCGCTCCGAACGTTTTTTGTAGTTATTAAGTTTTGTTGTTTTTAGTTTCATTATTTACCAACTGAATGGACGTATGCAGGTACCCCATGAAACCTGACATTTCCCACTTTTCTGTTGTTCCATTCTGCGTAACACGTGACCAAACCAAGCGGGCATTGGACCAATACTTTTGTTTCCGGTTCGTTGCACTCAACTAAACTGTGTTCCATTAAATACCTTGACAAGAAATTCTTTTGTTTCATTGAGGTGCAAATTTTATGCCATCAGTAGTTCGAAATGTTTTTCCCAATTCACCACATGCTTTGAGCAAGGGAAAAATTAAAGGTTCTTTTTTCACTAACGTACGTCAGAGATCCAATTATTTGCAGCATTAAATATTTGAGATAAAATAAAGTAGTTTGCAGTAGGCCTAGTACCTCAACTTAGGTTAAATTTTTCTGACCTCACATAACATATAGTCGCTTCACCACAAAAAGGGAGATACATCGCAGCCGCCATATAAAGCACAGCACCATCGGCCACGGATTGGTCGTGTTGTATTGGCATGACAACCGTCATGGCTTGGAATCCGCGTGGTTCCCAGCATAGATGTCTGTAAACAGGATTTTTTGTGATGTAAATTATCGTGTTAACAGACGAATAGACTCGTTTTTAAGCGATTTTTTAAGAAATTGTCTGATAACATTTGGGATTTAAAAAGGTGATTTTTTTTCACTTTTTTACATTTCCCCAGTTTTATAGTGAATGGCGAAGCGGTCTTTAAACTCTTTATTAAAACAATGCACTAAATGTTTTCAATGAACCAAAGAATTGCGGTTTACTTAGTCTTAAAACACAACTTACTTGCGAACAAAGTCGACATTTTTATGAACGAATTCCATTCTCTCCCTAAAACAACTTCCCCTGATTTCGGGGAGTCCCCCTGTGATGACTCGTATCGCGGAACCCCCGCAATGATAGTCAGTCGTTTCGAGTTTCATTTTCTTTCTAGTTTCACCTTTTAATATATTCCGAGTGTTTGTCAAAAGTCAAATGCATTCCTGCGCCCAATTCTGTTTTACTATCGCTCGGGTGAAGAGACGTATAACATATTATACCTGGCAGCAATAGCTTATATACGTATAAAATATATCAAGACAAATTAGGCTATGAGTACCCTCAACTTGTATGCGAGCTCAAACCCCAGTTAGATAAAAACTGCGTTTGGTTTACCAAAATTACGACACAAATCAGTGTGAACGTGGAATCAGGCACTAATCAACCCCATTTTGTTGAAACCCTCACCTGAGCTGCAGAGTTGGCCCAACATAACTCAGTATCAAACTGCTGTTCAATTTATCGCTACTTTGTACCAAAATGTCTGTCAATTTCTCCTACATTTAATCTTACAGTTACAAAAAACCTCCTTTAACATTTTATTGTTTATTTTGCTTTTCTTTCATACTAATTACTATACACCGACATTCCGGCGTTTACCTATATGAGACCTTCGGTTTAGTTCATTTTGACATCTCCTCTTTTGTCTGTTTCTCTGTGGGGCAAAGTAACTACAATTCAAAGTCTTGCTATTAAGACCGATTTGCACAGTTCGAATCGTTAATATTTAACCAAGCTTCGACAAACATTTCTTCAATTATATTTTTTGGCACCTGGGATCCGCGTCACGGTTGAATTCCTTCAGCTGCTCTTTTAAATCAGCCATGTTCAAATCTGTTTGGAGTAGAGAAAAAATGTTTATGTTTTTTTTACTGAAAATGTTTTTCTGTCACCAAATGATCAGCAGCATTTTAAAGTCACAATTTTGTTAGACTTATCTTTAACCGACCCGAATTTACTTTGGAAAAAGGTTAAGTTGACTGCAAGTGATAAGGTAGAGCCACTAACATAAGAACTCACAGTAGCCAGGTTTGGTATGTTCCGGTAAATGGCGTAAAGAGCGCAGTTATTTAAAATGTTTGGTGAAACTGGGGTAGGATCGGGGACAAATTTTAACATAAAAAACTTGATTTTTAGACTGATTTTATTGTTATTATTATTATGAAACTAATAGCCCTAACCAGGGGTTTTTTAAGGTTTGGTTTGGGTGACCGCTAAGTAGTTTTAAGAGACCGCAAGTGTTTCATTTAAATACCAAAAAATAGCCATATTTGCTTTTTGGGAAACCGCTGGAGAAATTTGGGGGACCGTTTCGGTCCCCCAAAACACCTTAAAAAAAAAAACTGGCCCTAACCGCGATTTAAACTTTGCGTGTGCCACCTACCGGTAATTAGCAGATCTGGCTACTGTGAGTTATTACGTTAGTAGTTTCACCAAGTAATAACCTCAGTGCGCAGGGACTGAACAACGTTCTGTCGTCAATTAAAGAGGAATGAGCTCGTTGAGTATTTTTTTAAACAGCACCTTAACAAAATCTTGTCTTGAAATTTATATGTTTGTGAGGTAAACACTTTCTAACTCTCAATATGTTTATGACTGACGAAAGGTGTACTGACCATTCTTGTATTTATTGCAGATGGATTGTCTACCACGAAGAAAAATACACAGGTGTTGACTACCTTTTGAAACCTGGTGACTACCCGATCTGTACAGAGTGGGCAGTGGACAGACTGTGGTGGCATAGGCGACAAAAAATCTTATGTGAAACCGTCATAAAGAACACAAAAATAAAACAGCTACGTTTTATTTTTAGATCGTGAACTATTGTTAACTGGATTACCCCCGAATATGCGTTTAGAATAGCAATAAAATGCTATGCTTGAGATGTTATCCTTATGCTATATTTTGTACCGGCATGCCGAAAGTTTTGTTGTGGTCCTTATACAGTTGTTGGATAATTGGTTGTTTGGTTCTTGCAAGACATGGTAGATGTAGAATATCAAACCACGCAACTTTCGGAGTACGCGTGACAAAAGCAAGATATTTTATTACTGCACGAATCAAATCAAAATCAGTTAAACTTTAGCTGTCTACATCAGTGGTTCTCAAACTTTTTTGGGTTGCGACGCCTCTTGAAAAGTTTTGTGGGCTTGCGACGCACCAGCGAATAAAAGTTAACGAGGAAACTTATTATTAAAGTTGTGTTTATTGATACAGCAACATAAAACCACGAAACGGAACCATTGTGCGACGCCCCTGGAAAATTGAAACGACGCACCAGGGCGTCGCGACGCATAGTTTGAGAACTCCGGGTCTACATGATATTTAATCCCCTTTTACGACCACAGGAATATTAGACAAAATGCCCAAATGCTCATGGATCAGAAGAAGGCTGCAAATTGAAGACTTACGCTTGGATGTTTGCAAACTGTACGCTAGCATGAGCAGACTCGCAAATATCAACAACTTCCTTAACACGAACGATAACAACACTCAATCTTATTCACGTATAGTGGCATAACTGACATTACGATTTTATAAATACGTGCAACTTTTTTACACGGATACTGGCGCCACCGCACTATCAGCTGGGTAAAGTAAGGTTCCTTGTAGTTTTCTGTCGTGATCTGCTAATATTTGAGTAATGATTGCTTTTCAGTAATGTTTCGAGGCTTCCGCTGCAAGGGCTCTTAAGATTACTACAGGCGGATTGGGCGTTCAGTTTGCCCAAGACGGTTACGTTGCAGATACCCTTTAAGTTTTGATACAGTCTTTATTATAGTGTTCAGGTTAGAAAGTGGTTTTAACGAGGGACGAGCAAATCTAACTGATAGGACGATTATAAATATACAAAGCATGAAACAATAATGTTTTTGTGTATGGTACACCAGTGTTGCAAGCAGGACCTAAATTCGAGCCCAAACCCGAAAGTATAAGCCCAAAGCCAGACCCGTACCCGATTTGTTTTTAAGAAGCCCGTTCAGGCCCGGATATTGTACTGACAGGCCTCTCCATTGAAACGTACCACTGTACAGAATACAATTGAAAACGGCGTTTTAGGGCTGTTGAGCGTTAGGTAAAGTCCAGCAACCAGCTACTTAGTTGGTAATTTTACCTGAAAAAAACAAACAACGGACACAGAATTTGAAGTCAAGCCCATTTGTTCAACAAAACCTAAGCCCGAACCCGACCCGAAAAGGCCGGTCCGACTTACAATTATGTGGTACACACATTAGAAAATCGTTATCCTACAAAGAGGAGTATGGTCTCAGTTACTAGTGTGTTGTATGCAATACCTACATAATTTGTTTTTCTATTAAATTATATATTTGTTTTTTCTATTAGTTATATACAGGTACATTTTTCTGTTAAAATTGCATTACCAAGACGGAATTATGGTGGCAAACGTAAAAGAAAACTTTGTTTAGAAACTTCATCAAACATTGCTTCATAAAATGTTTACTTTTAGTTGATTGAATAATTTCCTTTTTTAAATCTTTCAAACAGGGGTCGGCAACCTCAGTACGCTCTTGGTTTTTGATGGCACACCAACATATTTGCGTGTTAAATTGACGTAACAAATTACACTGCTTTTACAGTTTTTATCATGCCATTGTTTTGAAATTCAGCCTTACATGGACAAAATACTCAGCTTTCTCTTTATTATTGATATCTGCTGGCACGAACCACTACTATTGAGAAAAGCGTTGGCAAGCATCGCCTAAAAGGTTGCCGACCCCTGCTTTAAACAACGCAACTTTAAATCTTTGAAAGCAATTTGTTTGCGATCAAGTAATGTGTGTTTGTTTTTCAGATTACAATATATTCAGACATCAACTTTTCTGGCAAAAAGGTGGAGCTTAATTTCGCATGTAATTCACTCGATGCGTTTGGAATGAATGACGTCATTTCGTCCGTTAAAGTGGAGGAGGGAATGTAATTGCTGTTTATTTTGATGCTTGTTTTAACTATCGGCCTTCAATATTTTTATCTGAGCAATTAGAGTCAGTATTTGTGTTTTAAATCACAGTACGCCAGGCCCATTGAAGGCGCTATACCGAATCAGCCGGTCACCAAGCATTCTTGGTGGTAGTAGCAAATATTCAAATGATTGCTTGGTGACCGGCTGATTCGGTATAGCGCCTTCAATGGGCCTGGCGTACTGTGATTTATATATGAGTGTGCCGTGATCGCTGGTCTGCATAGACGCTTCAGGGCTGATCCCAGTTATGAATTTATGTTCATTTTATTTGTGTTTTACGGAATATTTTACTTTTTGAAGTAATTTTTACACTGAGGAACACTATACACGGACTTGAAAAGTAATTTGATAATAAACCATACTGCCAAGGTACTGGTGTATATATGGAGTACATCGTTCAGACGTTTCGACAATCTCTGTTGTCATCATCAGTTCAGGTTTTCAACCTATATACACCAGTACCTTGGCAGTAATGTTTATGATCAAATTTTTACACTGTTTTAACATCAGCGAAAAATGCAAGAAAAAAATACAAGAAAAATAAAAAATACTTAGGGTTCGGTAAATTTTCCAGATGGCAGCTCTATGAACATTCGGATTTCGGTGGTAGAACAACAACCATTCCTCCAGGTGAATATCACAATATGGAACGTTGGTTCAGGCACAGCGACCGAACGTCCTCATTAAAACCGATTCCAACAGTGAGTGTACAATAAAATTAACAAATTTATCTTTTTAATATTGTTTCCTCACAGAAGTTTATAGAATTACTGAAGTTGATTTTGGTCGGTGATATGTTACTGAGCCCATAAACATAAAGCGGAGTAGGTATCTTTGGAATTCCTTTTGAAACAACTTTCAACTCTCGTGGGGCCAAAACGCAGTTGGTTTTTGAATAGGAGAGAACAAAAATGGGGACATATGGATTAGCCTAAAAACCAACCACTAACGCAAAAAGATTTAGGAAATTAAAAATCGATTTCTAATTAAAAAAAACTGCAAAGCCTAATTAAGGATTCATTATGAACAAATCAACATGCTTGTCGAGTATTTTGCCCTTTTTAACTAATACAGAGTCAATTTAACTTTCAGGTTAGGCTTTATGAACACCCAAACTTCGGTGGAAAAATGGTTGAGTTGAATTCATCACACAATGACTCGTTAAGCTCGGCATAATGACACTGTGTCGTCCATGAAAATAGTGGCAGGACTGTAAGTGTACTGTTTTTTATTTTTGTAAAAAAAATGCCATTATTTTTTTTTCTATAAAAAAACGTGATGGCAAAATAATATGTTTCCGTTTAAATCTAAAATAAATTTAAATTATTGTAGTTGGCGCTTCTACGAACATAGACTTCGGCGGTATGCCACGCACAATGCCACCTGGCGAATACCCAGATCGGACAAGATGGGACGGTGGAGACAACCAAATATCTTCTGCCAAACTCGTCGATGGCGAATTTAAAAGATAACTCCACCATTTTGCATATTATACTCGGATTATTAAACGCGTAAATGCATACTCAGATAATTGCAACATACTTTATTCCTCATATTAAAAATTACGGTTGTGTTGTGCATGTTTGTCGACCGTAAGCAGTTTGAAACAGCAGCAAACAGATAGTAATAGGTTCGTAACAATTTGGCAATCAGTTAGCTCTATTTGATCCTATACTGCAGTGGTTCCGAACCTTTGTCCTGTGCACCCTTTTAGTCGATATTCAAATCTTAATCCCCCCTACATTATACGATTATGCGAGATTATACACATAGCACAGACAACCTGTAAGAGATTAATATTGTGACACAAATTCCCCCCTAGAAATTACAAAATTCCCCCCTTGTGGGGAATTCTCCCCTGGTTGGGAACCACTGCTGTACTGGATACTTCGCGATCCAAACAAAACGTGTAGTTGTGGCAAAGAAAAACTCGATTGCATAGCTTTCCGCAGCAAGATATATTCATAAAACTCTGACAGCTTTAACTTACACAACATCATGTCTGCAATTAGTTATAGTAACTTAGTGGTTGTGTGTTTTACACAGTGTTGTAAGTGTCACAGTCGCCATAGATTACGCTAAGTTTGTAATTAAGCTTGAGATGGCTCGCGCAAAGCTTCGCCAGGCCAAGGAGAGACGAAGCTGAAACCCTGACTTTAACTTGTCCAAGTATATTTTTGATAATGGCCACATAAATTTAAGTTTAAACTGCCATTTGCAGGATATTTAGGAAAACACGATAAATCTTCTACAGCAATGCATGGTCCAAAAATTGCTTGATATGTAATTTGTCGTATTTGCCGAATGGTCCGGCGCGCCTGACCCATATACAGACACAAAAAACGATGATCGAGATTCGTCCCCGGGAGTGTCCTGAGATTTAACCTCTTGAAAAAAAAATTATCACATTTTTGGAATTTGTTTTTTTGCCTCGGAAAATGAGCTATATTGCGGTACAACAGTTTTGACAGTAGATAAGCGTGCTGTTTTATCAAGATTTCTATAAAAAACTGCGAGATTTTCTTCAATTTTTATAATTTGTAAACCTGTTCAATGCCTATCTAAATAATAACATCAAATTCATGGAGAACTTTATTTTTTAAATTCGCGTCTAAAACAGGAAATGTTTACTGGTCACGGTTGAGTTCTTTGGCGTCACGGTTGGTTTCATCCGCGTCGCGGTTGAATTCCTGCAGTTGTGCTTCTAAATCAGCCATGTTCAAATCTGTTTAAAGTGTAGAAAAATAGTTTGTCAAAAATATAACCTCGGCACAAAATACCAAATATTATTACTGCGCGTGAACACAAAAGAGCTTCATAAAATTGTTTGTTATACCCACAGGGATAAATGTAGGGACTCTTTACCATTCTAATTATGTGTACTGTTTAAACGCAAAGCTTTTCTATTAAACATAAATGTGTGTTAACCTTGGCGGCATCAATTAAAATGTAGCAAACCCTAAAAGCTCCAATTTCCATTGTAAACCGTGCTTGGTCGCATTTTAGTGCCACAACATACGAATTCAGTATGAAATTGCTCGATTTGAATTCAAATATCGTTATAACATAAAACGTTATTCGAGCCTGTGTCTCCTTCGTGTTCTCTTCCTCGGGTTCAGCAGCACCGCCGCAGTAATATCGGCGACGCTTGTAGTAGTAGTATCGTCGGCGCCGGTAATAGTATCGGCGTCGCGAATAATATCGGCGGCGAGAGAACCTGAAATAAATAAAGTTTTATAAATAAAGTAAATAAATAACGAGTGAAGGTAAAAATTTTACGCCAAACCGAACAAAAAAGCAAATGTTATGAAGTAGCAAACAAATGGAGCATAATCTAATTTACTTAAGTCAAAGCTTTCACTAAAAGCAGTCTGGTAAAATGAATATATAACACAGAAGTACCAAAACCCTTCAGTATCTGCAACTAAGAGGAAAAAAGCCAGAAGTAGCAACAGCAGCACTGCACTCTTCGTATTACTTGCTTTGAAATCTATAAATAAAAATGCAACAAATGCATTACATGTAATCAAACATTAATTTCACTCAACATACACATAGCAGGATTTTTGTTATTTAACTTATTAAATATTTAAATCTAAACCCCTACATGGCCTATTACGCTTTGATAAAACGGCAAAACATGTAATCAAGAACATGTACATACACGAACCACAAAGTCTGTTACTTACCCAGTAGCTTAGAAGTAAAGCAGTGGGTGCCATGGTGGGTAGACTGTTTCTATTTATCTTTCAAAGGCATATGGCAAATATTCAGTAACTGACAATTGCTTCCATGTTTCAGAAGGATAGACGATTTTGGAGTGATACAATGATGACATTGTCCAGAATTTTAATCAATAAACAATACACTACATGCAGCTTATCATTTATTGGCTCTATATGCTTTTAAACAATACACTCTTTTGTGAATAGCTACGCTGGGATTGATATTTTTATTATTTAAAAATCGTATTTCATATTTTGAGTAGCATACGTCGCAAAAACATCCGACGTGTATTCTGAGCCATAGCACATCTAAAAATCAAAGTTCTTTGTTCAAGAACAGCTGTCATATGAAACACAACGCTATACATCACCAAAATTTCGTAACCGCTGGGGAAAATGTTTATTTCCTGGTGAAGATTTTGCCTTCCAAAGTGGCCAATCGGTTAACGAGATAAAAAAGTTATATTAGTTTGTACAGCTACTGACATAAAAACTCACAACAGACAAAATTGACTAAATACCGATAGATGGCGTAAAGAGCACAAGTGACTGGGATAGGGTTGGGAACTAAATGCAGGGTTAGGGACTAAGTTTATATGTTGGGCTTATCGCTATTTTTCGCTAAACCAAACCCTAATAGCTCCAACCGTCAGCATTATACCCCTACTTGCTTTGAAATATACTCTTTGACATATTCTTTCTCATGTCATTTCAAGATTGCTCGTTGAGATTCAACTTGATGTCAACTGTCAGTCATTGTCTGCTTTGCCATATGACTTTGGCTCATAAATAACCACAAATTTTCTTCCATGGCACTTATTGCTTTACTTACAAGCTACTGGGTAAGTCAAGAATCTGGTAGGTTAATTTTGTTTCGCATATTCAAGCTTCGTTGTGTTAATCGTGACTTAGTGTTATCTACCTGTGAAAAAGTTCATCAAAATTATAAAAATTAAGGGTTAACTTAACGATATGAGCGCATGCTTTTGCTACATGGGTTTGTTGTTTTGCTTTTAAGAATTCATTGTCCTTTTTTCATCAGATTACAAAGAAAAAGCGATGAAAGGTTCTGTGCTACTATTGCTTCTTCTGGCATTTTGTCTGTTGGTGACGGATACCGAAGGTCATTATTATTCGTAAGTCAAATGCAATTTCTTTGTTCTATTTCGGCCGTTGCTTAAAAAAACAATAGTTTTTAAGCTTTTGCCTGTTCGTTATTCAATTTTTGTAGTAGATTTAATGAATTTGGACGAATTTGCGTTAAGAGTATTTTAATAAATAGTCTTTATGATGAATTGCATCTCTACCCAATATTTGGTTTGTTACAGGTATTACCGGAGGCGTCATTACTATCGCCGGCGGTCTTACCATTACCGAAGGCGGTATTATCATTACAGACGTCGTCGTTACTACTCTTACGGCGATGCCGCTGAAGCTGATGATGAGAATAAAGAAGATGCACAGCAAGAAGAAAACGGTAATGGTCTAAAATACTTTTTTTGTTTACCAGAGGGAAATTTATCAATTTACCTTGAGATTTTACCGTGGGACTACAAGCATGGCCAAATTTTTTTATAAACGTTGGCTGATTTGCAGACTTATCTACTAAAGAAATGACTTTTTCAGTTTTGCACTCAACTAAAACCGTGAAAACCCACGCCAAATAGATTTAACTTTGCGATTCACAGTTGCCCGAAATTGGGGGCGAACCTGGTCAGTTTCCGAAGTACAAGCCAAATAACAAAGCCCAAATTAGGCCCGAAAGTTGGTGAAATCGCGGCATATATGATGCCGAGTGTAGAGGTTAAAATCAATTCATTTTTGTTTAAACTAAAGTACGAACCCGAAAAGCATGGCCCGACTTACAAATATTTTTTGCAATATGTTTATACAGTATATTTTATAAGTTACAATATCATTTATTTCGTATTTTGTGCGTAAGAGTCCATTTTTCACATAATATTCTTACGCTCACAGGAGACATGAACGAACCTGACATGGAAATTCAAATGATGCAAGATTTCAACCGTGACATGGATGAACCCAACCGTGACGAGTAAACAACCGTGGTTTATGACGCCGAATTGAAAAAATAAATTCTTGTGTCTTGCATTTTTATGTTTTGTTAATTTGAAAACCGCTGAACAGACCATGAACAACAGTTAAACTTGACAAACAACTCAAACAAAATTAAAGATGAACGTACTGGGATCAGCTCTGAAGCGTTAATGCAGACATGTGTTTATGGTATACTTACCCATAAATCTTAGTCCGCCAGGCCCCTTCAATGCGTTGCAGAAAAATCTAGTCTATAGTGGCATATGTAAGATAATTTACATCAAAACTAATAATTTTACATAAAAACTAAGTTTTCTTACTGGTCTTATTGAATTTTTAAAGCTAATACCTTACCTCGACCCTAATAGGACTAACCGTAAGCATTTTTGGATACATTTAGTTTTAAATTGCTGAAATGCTCTTCCTATCGAATATTAGCTAAATGTGGGTGTGCCGTGAGGTGTGGTGTTAGTACATTTTTCATGTGGTCATGAGCGTGGCTGAATCGTCCGGCCCGCCTCACTCATGTACAAAAAAGCCTTGATCGTGATTTGTCCCCGGGAACGTTCTTGGTTGAAAACAAGTCAAAAAAGCGCAGAAATTGTTTTGTGAACGTTAACCTTAATGTATGTTCTACATTTGGTGCAAAGAATGTAAAAACACTCGTTGAACGGCTACACTAGCCAATGCGGCCGATCTCTCGTCACCAGCTGCACTGATGATACCTTATAGGTCGAAACAGTGTGCACTGTCTGGTGCAAAGAATTTTTTGCAAAAAAATTTGAATATTGGCGCATGCAGAAAAGGTTCAAAATTACTATACTGAATGTAAGTCTAAGTGCGCGAAAAAAGGGCAACAGCTAATGTATCATAAAACACAATGCATGGCATCTATAATCTTCATGAGCTTTATAACGCTACCATGTTTGTTTAAAGTCTTTGTTCAAAAAAGTATAGATGCTTTGGTTCACAGATCACGGTTTTAAATATTCACATTAAGACGATGCAAGTTTGTATCTTATATCTTCTTGCAGAAAATATAGATGCTCTTTTCAAGGCGCTCTCTTTCTTGGTAAATCCGGGTTTATTTTGAACTGTTAAGTGACAATAAGTTTGATCCAGCTGTTTTCCAGCATAGAATATTTGATATTTCATAATTGTGTGAGATAAGGCGTCGGATGCTAGCTTGGGATACGCCACTCAAAATCCCAAATCTGATAATTAAAACAACAACTTTGATGCGACAGATCCCAAAAGCGCGCACTGCTTATTGGCGAAAAACGCTTGACGGATTTTTCCTCATGTCATGCCAAGAACGATAGTTTGATTGCGTTCTGAAGGCATTTGTCGCCTATTGTCTGCTTCGCCATATGACTTGGTGAAATAAATAAGGATCAATTTTCTGCCATGGCACATTGCTTTCATTGCAAGCTACTGGGTGAGTCAGTAACTTGGTTTCTGGTATTTTGCCGTACCAAGCTTACGTTACTTAAAGTGTGGTTAAATGTTTTCTATTTGAGAATCGTAAACAGTAAGTTAAAAAACGTGATGGGGTGGGTATGTTCTGTTTTCAATGTGTTAACAAACCCCAATGTGTATGTGCTTTTATCCAGGCGTGTGGTGTTTTGCTTTATGCAATGCCTTATTTTTATTATATATTTAGATTGCAAGCAAGAAAGATGAAGAGTTCAGTGCTGTTGCTGCTTCTTCTGGCAATTTGCCTTTTGGTCACTGATACCGAAGCTTGGTAAGTTTTTGTTCATATTGTGGTATTCCAGGCTCAGATGTGTTAAAACCTTTGTTAATTTTACATTTCGTTGTAGCAACTGATTGCACTTTGTATGAACTAATTGGGTGTCAGGCAAAAAATAAGCAAGCCCGCAATAATCTCAATTTGTCACAGGCGCCGCAGGCGCCGCCGATATTATTCGCGACGCCGATTCTACTACAGACGTCGCCGATATTACTACGGCGATTCTGCTGAACCCGAGGAAGAGAACAATGAAGAAGGAAATGAAGGCGAAGGAGAGGGAGGTTAGACAAGCGTCTTATACTGTAATGATCTTTAAAGGATTCGACTCTGATATCTTACATGCAAGTTGCATAATCAACGCGTAATTTGAGGCCATGCGTCATAGAGCCCTTACATAGGCCAACGTTTACATGTCTACTTTAATTACAGTTTGGGTTATAGTAGTTAATCGTTTAAACATAAATGATCCATGCGCTTTGTACATGAATGTGTATTTTAACGACCCTTTCTTCTCTCACATACAGACATGAACGCACCAGACATGAATGACCAGATGACCCAGGATTTCATGCGTGACTTGAATGAACCAAATACTGAAGAGTAAACTCATATTGTTGATTATGCCGATTTGAAAAATAAATTCTTGTTGGTGCATTTGTTGTTTCGTTTATTTTGACTTCTCTAAACGTCTTGAAACAGTCTGAGTGATTTCATTATTACGGGAGGCTTTTAAGTCACTTTAACGGTGTGATTTGTATATCACCGACTTGTGTATTTGAGGGGATAACGCGTGAGAAAAAAAGGTTAAAAAACATCGATCGAAACACCTTTGACAGAAATTTTGGAAAATATTTTTTTTTTAATAGACTTCCTTGATTTTTAAAAACAAAATTGCGTTACACAAGTCGTTTCTAAACTTGTCATACCGTCCTTAAATCACAAAACAAAGCAAAAAAACGTAACGCCTCCTTTCATGTCTTGCATGGAGTTACAAGCAAGGTTGGAATAAAATGAACTGTTGTCACATTTGTTGAAAAATGTTTTTTTATCCAGTTAATTGTGGTTACCTAAATGGTACACTATATAACATATCTCAGGTGCTTAAAATGTTAAAATAAACGAGTCAAGTCATAATCAAAATATGTACATATGTTTTTAGGTGATGCAAGGCACTCTTGTGCGATAATCACTCCTACTGTTGTATGTAGCCTATATTCTCGATATAAGATGTTTCCGGATATATTTTCTGAATCTAGAAGGTACACGAACCATACTCAAAACCCCATAGTTGCGCGAGAGTAAAAACAAATAAGAATCACTATAGGATATTTCACAAGTTTATTTGGTCTGAAACTGTGGTTTTCAATTTTATACTGATCGCTTCTGACGACGTATTCTATCGCGGCTTCAACATGAACCTGTTTGGATGGATAGACCATGGGCTATAGGGCTAAACCAGCAAGGTTAGCAATACGAAAAGAATGTGCAAGTCTTGAGTTTGCCGAAACCTGAACTGATCAGTTAAATCATTTAAAATGCATTGTATAATTTGACTTGAAACAA
This sequence comes from Phallusia mammillata, assembly GCF_965637545.1. Lineage (NCBI taxonomy): Eukaryota > Metazoa > Chordata > Ascidiacea > Phlebobranchia > Ascidiidae > Phallusia > Phallusia mammillata. The sequence goes on from NC_137253.1 coordinate 6,972,424, forward strand.
GTATATGTCAGATAGCTAGTCGCGTTGCACATTAACTCTCCGGCGTACCACAGTTTGAAAACCACTGGTCTATAACATTTGATTTGTCATAATTGTGTAAGATAAGTATAGGCGTCCGATGCTAGGGATACGCCACTCAAAATACCGACTCTGACAATTAAAACAACACCTTTGATGCGACAGTTCCCAAAAGCGTGCATTGCCTATTGGCGAAAAACTTTTGACGCATTTTTCCTCGTGTCACGCCAAGAACGATAGCTTGATTGCATTCTGAAGTCATTTGTCGGCTATTGTCTGCTTCGCCATATGACTTGGGTAAATAAATAAGGACGATTTTTCTGCCACGCCACAATTCTTTCATTAGACATATGTCCGTTGGATTTAGAATTACAAGCCCAAAACCTGACCCGAAAAGCGCGTCCCGACTTACGACCCCGATTAAATAACTGCTTGTTTTCAAAATTTTGCAATACAAGTAAACGAAACTTTAAATGCATAAAGAAGAATTTATTTTTCGAATCCGCGCCACAAACAACGAAAGTCTACTCGTCATGGTTGGGTTCATCCATGTCACGGTTGAAATCCTGCATCATTTGAATTTCCATGTCAGGTTCGTTCATGTCTGGTTTAGAGGAAAACAAGTCAAAATATTAAATCTTATATAACTGCATTTAATACGACAATACAATTAATACAATTTAATACAATATATTGTTACTTGTATCGGCCCTGAAGCGTTAAAACAGACCAGGTACACTTGCATGCAAATTATACTTCACCAGGCCTGTTTCAGACATTTTGCCGAGTCAATTTGCTAGTGCCAAAACTTATTTACAAGTTAATATTATAAATGTTGTTCAAAAACTTGTGACTCGTTTCAAAGTGGTAAATGTAAATAAAACAAGTTTATGTGTGTTAAACCGCGTTTAAATTCAATTAACAACTGAAACCAACGGGTTTGAAATGCCCATTAAACGTTACCTATCTTAAACATGACAAAAACACTTAACTCTTACCCATTTCTTCTTGGCCCTCACTTCCCTCTTCGTTGTTTTCATCTTCTGCGGGAGCCGAGTCGCCGTAGTAATAGTGACGACGTCTGGCATAATAATGTCGGCGTCGATGGTAGTATCGGCGACGTCGGGCGTAGTAACGGCGCCTGCGAAACCTGTGACAAAAGAGCATTTTACCGAGCTGAAATACAAATCACCCAAAAGGTAAAATTTAAAAAGATATAATAAACAGTACGTACAGGTTTTTAGAACATGGCTTATATAAACCGCAATCACTTTAGATTTGTTTCAAGTAGGCTTAACATCGGTTGCTAAACCCAAAAGTACAAACTCAATATCCGTTCCAAACCAGAAATATATTTTTAAAAGCCACACGATTTTTTTAAATCTTAGCCCAAACCAAGCCCGTTTTCATATTGAAGCTCGAACCCGACCCGAACAGTCCGGTCCGACTTACAACTCTGAGCTACCTCCACCAAACATCTTGAAATGGAATAAATGTTTCAAACTACGAGAAAAAACGAGACTTACAATCCGGCTTCGCTTTCGGTGAACAAAAGGCAAATTGCCAGAAGAAGCAACAACAGCACAGCACTTTTCATCTTTCTTGCTTGTAATCTAAAATTAAAAAAACACACATCGAACTTACACATCATAAGCGTATGCGTTCTAAAATTCATCGGACCAAAATGCGTTCGAAGTTATTCCACATTACAGTAAGTTACGTTTATTAAAGCGAAAATCTCACACACCAAACACGCGAAATAAATTCAATCCACCAAGTCCTTAACTTACCCAGTAGATTGCAAATAAAGCATTCTATTTGAATAAGATTTGAATGTGTAAATTAAACCTGAAAAAAAATTCTGTACAATGTCCCCTGTAACACCAAAGAAAAATGCAACTTCGAATGTGAGTAGCGTCTCAGCTAAAGTGGATGTATTGCTGTCACAAATTAGTCAAAACAAAGACGAAATGTCCACCAAACTAAATTCTGTTTTGACTGAGCTTCAAATTATTAAAAAGTGCCAGACATTTTTGTCCAGTAAATATGATTTTATTGAAAAGAAGCTACTCAGCACTGAACAAGAACTGAAAACCATTAAAAAAGAAAACATTCTATTAAAAGAGGAAATGAAGCAGATGAAAAAAGACATAGAAGAAAGTAAAAATGAAATAAATGTACTGGAACAATACGGCAGACGAGACTGCTTGGAAATAAAAGGAGTGCCACACACTGATAACGAATGCACAGATGAAATTGTCATTGCTGTTGCTAAACGCCTTAACATCACACTTAAGAAGGAAGACATTAGCGTCTCCCACAGACTTGGGTATGTACACAATAAGGAGCAAAACACACACACCGCACCTATAATTGCGAAATTCACAAGTAGAAAAATCAGGGATGAAATGTTCACCAATCGGTCGAAATTATTCAAAGCAAGGGTTTCTGAAGCAGATGCACACCAGCCACAGATATACATTAATGAAAGTTTAACTAAGGCAAACAAAAAAATGTTCTACCAATGCCTTCAATTTAAAAGGCAAAATGGATTTAAATTCATATGGACAAGAAATGGAGTCATTTTGCTCAAAAAGAATGAAACATCAGCCACTATTGGGATCCACAATGCGGCAGACATGATGAAAAACAAGATTTCACCATCAGCAGAAATGTCATAGAACATCAACCGGTTACCCTGATCAGTACGTACTTTCCACAATGTTTTTTGCACCTTGCTGTGTCTTGTTTTGCATGCACCCGGAAAAAATATTTTCATGTCACTTTGTTTATTTCTTAATGTACCCAGCAGTAACCTGAAACAAAGCACCCTGCAAGCATCATGACCAATGTTAAACAATCAAAATGCTTAGATATGGATGAATTCAAAATGCTAGTACAGACAACCACGGTTTATGACCTGAAACTACTTCACTTTAATGTTAGAAGTCTTGTGCGCAATTTACATACCTTGGAAGAATTTTTGCATGTAGCTAATATTAGGCCACATATAATAGCTATAACTGAAACACGATTACATGCAAACACTACAGCTAACATATCATTAAGTGGATACACCTTTTTACATAATGACTCACCAACAAAAGCAGGAGGTGTTGGATTGTATATCAGAGCAAATTTGGTGTACCAAGTTTCAGCACATCATTATATTGACATGCCCAAATGTGAAAATCTCTGGATTGAGTTACAGCTAAACAACAAAAAAACAGTGATTATTGGTGTTGTATATAGACATCCTGGGCCAAATATCTCACCCTTTTGTACAAACTTTGAAGCATGCTTGTTTAAATTAAACAAAAAGAAAGATAAGTACTACATCCTTGGTGATTTCAACATTAATACCCAATCTAACACATTTTCAATACAACAATATAAAGCAATGATAACAAGTCTGAGTGCAAAATTGATAATTACAATTCCATCCCATATTTCACCCTTTAACACAATGTCAGCCATAGACCACATTTATACAAACAATACTGAAGACTTAATTATACCAGGTTTGGTCACTTTTGATATATCCGACCATTTGCCATTATTTACCATAGTACAAAAGTGCAGTCCCATACAATCTAAAAGGACACAACTTGTTAGGGATTACAGACATTTCAACGTCGATAAGTTTCTATATGATGTGTACAGTATATGCACAGACAGGATTCACGTTCACCAATCCATAGATGAAAAGTTTGAAAATTTAATTAGTGCTTTCCAGCAAGTAAGTAATCATCATGCTCCCTTATCTAAATTCGTAAGGAAGTCTACAAAACAAACAAAGCCATGGCTTAGCAAGGGAATACTACTGTCAATAAAAAAGAAAAATAAACTTTATAAACAGTGTATGGCGATTGGTAAAATCAATGACAAATATAAGCACTATGCAAAAAAGCTAAAAACTGTAGTAAGATTTGCAAAGCAAAACTATTACAAAAAGTTATTTGACCAACATCGCAATAATACAAGAAAAACATGGCAACTTATCAATAATATTGTTTCACGGAAGCATGTTGCATCTCCACAAGCCCCTAAGATATTGTATCAAAACAACACACTTACCAACCCAGCAGACATTGCACACACTTTTAACTGCCACTTTTCAAACATAGGTATGGACATGGCATCACAGATTACAGCCACAACAACCTTGCCCAAGACACATCTTAAACATCCCACTCCCAATTCCTTCCAATTTTTCAATATAGATGTACAAGATGTGTACAACACCATTAATGAACTTGATACAAAAAAGGCAACAGGTCCATACAATATTCCAATTCGGTTGATTAAGTTGGCAGCTCCTTCTCTCGCACCGATTTTATGTACACTTTTTAATGAGGCAGTACAAGCTGGCTCATTTCCAAACTGCTTGAAAGTTGCCAAAATTATTCCTGTGTTCAAAGGTGGTTCTTCTGAACAATTAGGCAACTATAGACCAATATCACTACTTCCAACTTTTTCCAAAATATTTGAGAAAATCATCTACAAACGCATGACAACTTATTTGAACAAATATGAAATATTAACAAAATTTCAAAATGGCTTTAGACCACTTCATTCCACTACTTTAACAGTTGCTGAAATCCATGACAGCATAGTTTCTGCACTGGACAAGAGATTATACACATGTACCATTTTCCTTGATTTAGCGAAAGCTTTTGATACTGTAAATCACAACATACTTCTTCAAAAACGTGAACACTATGGATTTCGCGGACATATACACAAATTTTTTGAGAGTTATTTAACAAATCGAAAACAATGTACTTTCTTTCATGGAAAACAATCACAACATTGTGACGTGACATGTGGCGTACCGCAAGGGTCAGCTCTGGGCCCTGCGCTTTTCTTACTCTACATCAATGATCTTCCCCTTGCATCCGATTTTGAAACTCGGCTATTTGCAGATGACACATGTCTTACAATGTCTTCTAACAATATCCAAATGTTGCAGATATCCGCAAATAAACAGTTTGCAAAGGTTGATGAATGGATGCGTGCCAATCAGCTTTCAATCAACTATACAAAAACTAAATACATGATATTTTCCAACCGTGCAGCTTCTTTACAACCCCAATGCAAAATTTCTGTAAATGGGGTAAGTTTACAGAAAACCGACTCAGTTAAGTACCTGGGTGTGATTTTGGACCAAAAATTGTCATGGATTCCACACATATGCCACATTCGTAAAAAAATATCATCAGCCTCTGGAGTTTTCTCAAAGTTGAAACATTTTGTACAGTTAAAAACCCTTAAAAACCTATACTATTCACTAGTACACCCACACCTCCTTTATGGGTTGTTATCTTGGGGCTTTGCCAACAACACACACATGCAACAAATACAAGTCCTGCAAAACAGAATTTTAAAAATTATTACTAATAGCCCTTGGCATTGCTCAACAAACAAGTTATACCTGCAAACAAATATTTTAAAAATACGTGATATGCACACCATGGAACTAGCCAAATTTGTATTCTTCTTTAAACACAATAGGTTACCTCCATTATTTGACAACTATTTTATTTCCACATCAACCATACATCAACATGCAACTAGACATGCTGTCCAACAAAAGTTTTTTATTCCCAGAGTCTTTACCAGTCGCGGCCAACATACTCTTCGGTACAAATGCACAAGAGTATGGAACGATTTACCTCACAAAATTACCAATGAAAAAAACGGATTGGCAGCGTTTAAGCGCAATCTGAAGGTCTTTTTTGTGACCTCTTACTCAAAGCAACAATCCAAATAAAGTTCACAAACCCGCAGTACTGTGCACGTGGTACCTGCCTGGTATGTTTGGTATGCAGCACCACGAGGTGTGTTGTTTACATTCCACAGGGTGCTTTGCGTTAATTACTTCTTATCTCGTTTCCGACGCTCTTTACTGATTACCCTGCCCGATAAGTTAATTCAATTTTCTTTTCCTTTTTTGTCTGCAGAACGACAAATTTGCCTTAAACTCACTTTGCTGATTTGTATTACACTGTCATGCTTTTTTCTCTTGGTTCATCATGTGGTTTATTTATACTCACAGTGCTTCATGTTTAGTTATTTATTTGCCAGTACGTCAGTAACAATATTACCTGCGCTAAGAGATAAAAATCTTTTCAAACTGCGTTTTTCTTATTTTTTTTACCGACCATTATACACATTACTTCAAATAGTCGGGGTCAGCTAAAATTCATAACCACGTGTGGTTCCAGCTGATCCTTTTTTGTTGCAACGCATTTATTTGTTCTGTTCATTGTGAAAAAATTGTAACGTTTATTCTGTGCGTTGAAAACAAAATAAATAAATTGAAATTGAAATTGAAATTGAATTAAAGCAATGGGTGATATGACAGCAAGTCTGTCTGTATTTATATGCCCAATCATATGGGTAACAGACAATAACCGGTTCCCATCCTGAAGTTATGGATTGACGGGCCCCTTTTGGTATATCGAATTTTGTTTGTCGAAGAACAGCTGGTTTCCCGCAAAACCGGCCATTCAACGTATCAGTTTCATCAGAGTTGAAAAATCTAGTGTTGAATGTATTGGCACTAATAAACATAAAACGCCTGATGGTTGGTTTGGTAACCTTCGGGAAATGCAGACGCCATCATCGTTGATAGGCCTATATAATACCACTGAATCAGTCACATCCGATTTTGATCACCTGGATCGCAAAATAATAATAATTTAAGTCGGATGTAGTTTGCCATTTTTGTAACTAATCATAGTTTGCCATTTTTGGGTCGCTAACCATTTTTGCACTGAGGACAATTTAAAATTTGTCACGTACCGGCCTTCAAAAAATGTTGAGTTGAATTGAGTTTATTTCGCTCGGTAAAAAAATAAAACGTTTAGCAATAAAACTGTATTACAGCTCTTAGAAGTTATTACAACTTTGATTCAGAGAGGCACCGGGCCGCGGCCTGGTTATTGTAGACCACTGGGTTAATGCCTAACTGATTGATGCGTTTTATAACTTACACGAAGGAGTTTACTTTTTTGTTTTGAACCTGGAATTGAATTCAAAAATGTTGTTAAATAATAACAATCTCAAAACTTATTTTAATCACAAAACTATTAATCAGTCCATTAGCAAGGTATGTCATCTGTATTATTATGTAGCATAGTCATTTTTCAGTTGAAGATAAGCTTGCGGAATGGATATCGATTTCAAATTGCAGCCAAATCATTTAAAATCTGTATGAGCACAACACTGGCCGTATATTTTTTATATTTTCTATGGCCGTATTTAAAAAAAAATCCTGGACACTTTTTTGAACGCCGCCGTTGATTTAATAAATGCTTTTTATGTACATTTTAAATTACCGTATTTCTGTTTAAATTACCTTTTGTAATTAGCTTCTGGCATTGGCTACGCTAAAGGTTTGCTTATGTTTTCAAGATTTAGAAACTTGCATGTGTTTCTCTTTAAAGATATACTGGACAAATTTATGTCGTTTAGATAGATGTTGTGGGTGTTTATGACCTAAATCAACAATGAAACACCAATAGCATCAACAACAATTTATTTCAAAATGACGTCATGGACAACAATGGGATCATTCACATCATGTAAGCGTCTACTGGTCGCCCCAATCTTCTTGGCCCCAATCGTTTTCACCCCAATCTTTGCCCCAATCGTTCTTTCCCCAATCTTTCTTGCCCCAGTCGTTTTTACCCCAATCTGGTACTTTCATATCTGTAAAAACATTAAAAAAACATTATTAAAGATCCATCTCAGTTAAAAAAACACCATAAATATTTAATCCAGCATAAAAATTGGCTTTCATACAAATAATGTACAACTATAATGAAATTGGATTTAATCTATTTAATTTTGGTCTGGCCCAAAGACATAGACATGAAAAAGGCCCAAAGACATAAATCGCCTCTGTGAAACACGTATTTCTCATAAGTTTTACGTCATAAAATACAAAAGTGAAAGAAATATGTTTTTAGACGTTGAGTTTTACCTTATAAAAGAGTGTCGCCAACAATTACCAAATGTTAGCTTATGATTAAGACATACATGTTGACTCGACTTAAACAACATAAAACGTATTTCTTACCCGTTTCTTTATCGTCTGGTTTTCCCTCTTCGTTATTTTCATCTTCTGCAGGAGCCGAGTTGCCGTAGTAATAGTGGCGACGTCTCGCATAATAATGTCGGCGACGTCGGGCGTAGTAACGGCGCCTACGGGACCTGTAACAAATATTAACATGGGGTTGAAGTAAATTCTGTAACGCAACGAGATAGAAGACGGGACACGTGATGACCCGTTTATTATATAAATCTGAAATGGTTTGTTGCACGTAGAATTGTAAGCCGGGCTTGTCTATTCGGGTAGAAAAAAAATTGCATAGGCTCGTTTGCAATATTGTTAAATCTAAAATTTAACAATCTATCTTGTTACAGGAAAAAAATAGGCAAACAAATGCAAACTAATAAACATTTCCTAACACAAGTAATCTTTAATTATTTTCTTTGAGAGGTTAAAATTGTAAAAAGTTTGCAATAAACGGGACTGATTTAAGCATGAATTACCATATGGCCACTTGTGTGCAGACCTGCGGTCACGGTATACTTACATATAAATGATAGTACGCCAGGCCCATTAAACGCGTTGCAGAAAAAAAACTAGTCTATGATGGGACACGAATCCCCTGGACGCGCGCTTTACCAACCGAGTTACACAGAAACCAAATTACTATGTTTGTTCAAGTCTCGATTTGCCGAATTATCAAAAAACATTTGCAGGGAAATTAATCCCTTTGATTCAGGCCGAGGTTTCCAGATCTTTTGGCGCCAAGTTAAATGGTGTAATTCATACGTTTTTGTGCAACTAAACACCCATGACCACGTAATAACGCGTTGTTAATATTAGCAATCCCGTTCTTTCCCAAATAAAATAAGTTGAAAAAATACTGCTTCAACGTTCAAACCTATGTCATGTTTGTGATATTTTTTACAAAACCAATAATTGCTTTATATACTAACTTTTCGTCATCTCCCTCGAGTAGACAAGATATCTCCAAAGACGATGCTTAGTTGCAATGCTAGACTATTATAACGTTGCTGAAAAGTTCTGACACAACCTGTTACCTTGTCAAATTCCTCATGATCAATTGTGCATAATTACCAGTAAAACATGTATGGTAGTAGCATTTTTCCTGAAGAACAGGCCGCCCTTATTCCTGACTCGGCGCACATACCCGAGTTATAAGCGGGCCTGAAATTCGAACCCGAGCCCGGCCCAAACCGGAAAGTATAAGCCCGAAGCCTGGCGCGAACCCGAATCGTCTTTGAGAAGTCCGTTTAGGCCCGAAAGGTTGATTGACAAGCCAAAAGTCTACAAAACGTACTACTGTACAGAATATAATTAAGAGCGGCGTTTTAGGGTTGTTGTTGGCATTAGGTGAAGTCCAGCAACTAGATACTTAGGTTGGGTGATTTTATCTGAAAACAACGGACACAGAATTTAAATTTAGGCCCGAATCAGGCCCATTTGTACAACAAAACCTAAGCCCGAACCCGGCCCGAAAAGCCCAATCCGACTAACACCTCTGGCACAGACCGTGAGACTTTGAGTGAATTAACACTTCCTTCTAATCTCAAAAAGCTTATTTTAGTTTCAGTTTCATGTAATGTTGAAGGTAAAATATTGTAGGAAAGCATTGGTGTTATGGAATTTTTTCTAAGCTTTGGAGGGCGATATTAGTGTTGGGCGACAAGTTCTTAAATTCGTCACCTTGTGGACAAAATACTGTAACAGTGCATTCCCGTGTACGCGACATACCGTCGATTTGGTGTTTTTTGAAGCATAGGAAATGTGGTCAGGTAGGGCCACTAAAATCATCGGCCGACCCACAATGAGGTAATTGTCGATAGGTGGCGATTAAGCGTTTAGATGTAAGATTTTAATAATTTTACATCAAAACTAAGTTTTCTTACTGGTTTTATTGAATTTTTAAGGCTAATACCTTACCTCGACCCTAATAGGACTAACCGTAAGCATTTTTGGATACATTTAGTTTAAATGGCTGTAATGCTCTTCCTATCGAAAATTAGCTAAATGTGGGTGTGCCGTGAGGTGTGGTGTTAGTACATTTTTCATGTGGTCATGAGCGTGGCTGAATCGTCCGGGCCGCCTCACTCATGTACAAAAAAGCCTTGATCGTGATTTGTCCCCGGGAACGTTCTTGGTTGAAAACAAGTCAAAAAAGCGCAGAAATTGTTTTGTGAACGTTAACCTTAATGTATGTTCTACATTTGGTGCAAAGAATGTAAAAACACTCGTTGAACGGCTACACTAGCCAATGCGGCCGATCTCTCGTCACCAGCTGCACTGATGATACCTTATAGGTCGAAACAGTGTGCACTGTCTGGTGCAAAGAATTTTTTGCAAAAAAATTTGAATATTGGCGCATGCAGAAAAGGTTCAAAATTACTATACTGAATGTAAGTCCAAGTGCGCGAAAAAAGGGCAACAGCTAATGTATCATAAAACACAATGCATGGCATCTATAATCTTCATGAGCTTTATAACGCTACCATGTTTGTTTAAAGTCTTTGTTCAAAAAAGTATAGATGCTTTGGTTCACAGATCACGGTTTTAAATATTCACATTAAGACGATGCAAGTTTGTATCTTATATCTTCTTGCAGAAAATATAGATGCTCTTTTCAAGGCGCTCTCTTTCTTGGTAAATCCGGGTTTATTTTGAACTGTTAAGTGACAATAAGTTTGATCCAGCTGTTTTCCAGCATAGAATATTTGATATTTCATAATTGTGTGAGATAAGGCGTCGGATGCTAGCTTGGGATACGCCACTCAAAATCCCAAATCTGATAATTAAAACAACAACTTTGATGCGACAGATCCCAAAAGCGCGCACTGCTTATTGGCGAAAAACGCTTGACGGATTTTTTCTCATGTCATGCCAAGAACGATAGTTTGATTGCGTTCTGAAGGCATTTGTCGCCTATTGTCTGCTTCGCCATATGACTTGGTGAAATAAATAAGGATCAATTTTCTGCCATGGCACATTGCTTTCATTGCAAGCTACTGGGTGAGTCAGTAACTTGGTTTCTGGTATTTTGCCGTACCAAGCTTACGTTACTTAAAGTGTGGTTAAATGTTTTCTATTTGAGAATCGTAAACAGTAAGTTAAAAACGTGATGGGGTGGGTATGTTCTGTTTTCAATGTGTTAACAAACCCCAATGTGTATGTGCTTTTATCCTGGCGTGTGGTGTTTTGCATTATGCAATGCCTTGTTTTTATTATATATTTAGATTGCAAGCAAGAAAGATGAAGAGTTCAGTGCTGTTGCTGCTTCTTCTGGCAATTTGCCTTTTGGTCACTGATACCGAAGCTTGGTAAGTTTTTGTTCATATTGTGGTATTCCAGGCTCAGATGTGTTAAAACCTTTGTTAATTTTACATTTCGTTGTAGCAACTGATTGCACTTTGTATGAACTAATTGGGTGTCAGGCAAAAAATAAGCAAGCCCGCAATAATCTCAATTTGTCACAGGAGTCGGTGGCGCAGGCGCAGGCGCAGCAGCCGCCGCCGACGTTCTTCGCGACGCCGATCCGGCGATTCTGCTGAACCCGAGGAAGAGAACAATGAAGAAGGAAATGAAGGCGAAGGAGAGGGAGGTTAGACAAGCGTCTTATACTGTAATGATCTTTAAAGGATTCGACTCTGATATCTTACATGCAAGTTACATAATCAACGCGTAATTTGAGGCCATGCGTCATAGAGCCCTTACATAGGCCAACGTTTACATGTCTACTTTAATTGCAGTTTGGGTTATAGTAGTTGATCGTTTGAACTTAAATTATCCATGCGCTTTGTACATGAATGTGCATTTTAACGACTCTTTCTTCTCTCACATACAGACATGAACGCACCAGACATGAATGACCAGATGACCCAGGATTTCATGCGTGACTTGAATGAACCAAATACTGAAGAGTAAACTCTTATTGTTGATTATGCCGATTTGAAAAATAAATTCTTGTTGGTGCATTTGTTGTTTCGTTTATTTTGACTTCTCTAAACGTCTTGAAACAGTCTGAGTGATTTCATTATTACGGGAGGCTTTTAAGTCACTTTAACGGTGTGATTTGTATATCACCGACTTGTGTATTTGAGGGGATAACGCGTGAGAAAAAAAGGTTAAAAAACATCGATCGAAACACCTTTGACAGAAATTTTGGAAAATAATTTTTTTTTAATAGACTTCCTTGATTTTAAAAAACAAAATTGCGTTACACAAGTCGTTTCTAAACTTGTCATACCGTCCTTAAATCACAAAACAAAGCAAAAAAACGTAACGCCTCCTTTCATGTCTTGCATGGAGTTACAAGCAAGGCTGGAATAAAATGAACTGTTGTCACATTTGTTGAAAAATGTTTTTTATCCAGTTAATTGTGGTTACCTAAATGGTACACTATATAACATATCTCAGGTGCTTAAAATGTTAAAATAAACGAGTCAAGTCATAATCAAAATATGTACACATGTTTTTAGGTGATGCAAGGCACTCTTGTGCCATAATCACTCCTACTGTTGTATGTAGCCTTTATTCTCGATATAAGATGTTTCCGGGCATATTCAGCCTATGTTTTTGTATGTAGTTTTTTCATTTCGTTTTGAAAAACGAAATTTCGTTTCGTACGACACTTTTTCGTTTCGAAACGAAACTCAAAACGAAATTTTTGGGAAAAAAACATAATACTAGGAAACAAAATTTTTTGGCAAATATTTGGCCATTTGATGATATACTTGAGCTAAGAAAAGGAGTTGGTTTTTTCAAATCAAAGTTCGTCTGAATAACGTTTGCGAAACGAAATTTTATTTTGTGTTAGATTTAAAAACGAAAAAAGCGATGGTATTGAGTTCCACCAAGAAATTAGTAAAATATTACAACATTTGCGGGAATAAATAAAATTGAAACTTAATTCTCTGCCAATTTTGATATTTTCGAGTTGTTTGATGCGACACTGTACTGTAAAGTTGTCATTTATGCAGAAAACAGTTAGTTTTAGTCATAACATTCTCACCACACACAAAATCAGCAAAACATCGAGGGTTTCACAGTGAAGTAAGACAAAATAGTAACTGTTTATCGCGATAACATGAATCTTGCACTATTTGCGCCAACAGATAATATAAGATCTTGTATTCCAAACGAATCTGATCCTGTGTCGTGAAAGGGAACTATAGAAACGAAATTTTGGTTTCGAAATAAAATTTTGTTTCGAATAACGTTTTCAAAACGAAATTTCGTTTTCATGTTAGGTTTCGAAACGAAATGCAAGTTGGTTTAGGTTTCACCAAGAAATTAGTTAAGTAATAAAACATTTGTAGGCAAAACGGAAATTGTAACATAATTATCTGCCAATTTCGATATTTTTGAGTTGTTTTATGCGACTGCAAAGTGTAATGATTTTATTTGTGTAGAAAACAGATCAGTTCAGTAATAACATTCTTACCACACGCTAAATAAGCAAACCATCAAGGGTTTCACATTGAAGTAAAGCAAAATCGTGATTGATTATCGAGATAAAGTGAATCTTGCACTATTTACGCCAAAACATGATAAAAGATCTTGTTTAAAAAGGAATTTGACCGTGTGCCGCAAAAGGAAATTAGAAAGGAAAATTTTGATTTCGAAATAAAATTTCGTAACGAATAACGTTTTCAAAACGAAATTTCGTTTTCATGTTAGGTTTCAAAACGAAATGCAAGTAGGTTTCACCAAGAAATTAGTTATTGTCGAGTTGTTTGATGCGACACTGCACAGTGTAATGATTTTATTGATCTGGAAAACAGATCAGTTCAGTGATAACATTCTTACCACACGGTACGGCAGACATAGAAATAAATGGCTGTGATCGAAAAAATCGTTTCGAAAACCGTTTCAAGAAACAAATTTGTTTCTAAACTGTTTCAACAAACAAATTTGTTTCGAAATCCGTTTCAAGAAACGATTTTGCCCTCAAAACGGTTTCAAAAAACAAATTTGTCTCCAAAACCATTTCAAAAAACGGGTTTGCCTTAAAAACTGTTTCAAGGAACGAATTTCTTTCGAAAACCTTTTCAAGAAACAAATTTGTTTCAAAAACGGTTTCAACAAAATTTTAATAAGAACATAAGCAATCTTTACAATACAGCTGACAATATCCAGTAGTAAAACAAACGGAGAACAAAGCGTTAAAATAAATAATTTGAACAGAACAATTGTCTGTTTAATAGAATTGAAGAAGAACATAAACAAATTTGTAGAAAGTGCTAACGATATTCGAAGAACAAAAGGCAATCAATCTGTTTGAAGTAACACTTGTACATCAAGCGAAGCGATTTCTGAAAGATTCACCGTAATTCAAGTGGAAAGCTGCTTGCTTATAATCAAAATCAAAGTACAAATACTTTGTTGGTAGGTTAGACATGAAAAATCCAAAAAATGGTGCGTCTTATAGTAATTCAGTTGATATTAGTGCAACATACTTATTGAATATTCTAAAATTCTAACCACAGCCACTGACTACAAAGCATCGTGCCACTATCATAGCAATTGACTGTTACGTCATAAGCGCGGGAATAAACAACGGTCAGTGAACAAAGAAAATGTTGCACACACTGCAGTACCAAAAACCCTGCTACTGATGGCACGTCAGTTTTCATACGCACTACAAGTTTTCTTTTTTTCCACCTTTACAATACCGATGCATGAATCTACAAATACTTCAGTTTTAAGTAAGTTTTGGAGTAACATTTGGTGCCAAGATTTATTGATATTATTGACTACTGGTATTTCGTGATCTTGAAATAGGCTTTAAAAATGTTGGTGACTTCCGTTATTGGCCTTTAATCACAAACAAACTGAAATAAAAATGTTGGTAACTTCCATTATTGGCCTTTAATCGCAAACAAACTGAAATAAAGTTAAACAGTTTCCACGAGCCAACTAGTATTTGTTACGTCATAATCTGCTTGGTGCTTCAAGAGAATCAGTAATCTGTATTGGTTTATTGAAATGTATCTGGTATCAGAGACTCGCGCAAAACGCATTTAGCAGTACAACGTCTTCCGAACTCTGCAGTGATATAGATTATGCCAAACAGAAAACAATATGCAAGTAACGCTAACAGAACTTTCCAAGAAAGGTTGGCATGTGACTTAAAATCCCCTGTAAGATCAGTAATTTCTGACAGCCATATGGAATAATCGCTCTACATTTCTCCATCGTCCATTTCACCGAATATTGCCAAACTTATTAGAGAAAAACAGGGCCAAACTTCACATTGAAATATCGACTTGTGGGAAAACCTTTGTTGACTTAACTTTTTCTTCGTGTGTTTATTGTTCTTATAACTGTAAACGAGGATAATACACATTTCCAAGATAAGAATTTCGGTGTGAGGATTTTTATAAGAAATTATAAGACAAGTATTTC
Organism: Phallusia mammillata; assembly: GCF_965637545.1. NCBI lineage: Eukaryota > Metazoa > Chordata > Ascidiacea > Phlebobranchia > Ascidiidae > Phallusia > Phallusia mammillata. The sequence continues at coordinate 6,987,923 of NC_137253.1, forward strand.
TAAGATTCCAAATTAGCACTAACACTCAAGTGGCCCGCGCAATCATTCGTATACCGCATGTGGCCCTTTGGCCAAAAAGGTTGGACACCCCTGCTTTAAACGGTTTTCACGAGAAAACTTGGATTTGCAACCAGAAACAGCATACAAAGTTTCAGTTTGTTCAAATAAGAGATCCTGAAATGACAAGCGAACATCATACTTATTTTTTCTTATTATAGCCACTGACTGCTAAGCATTGGATGACTGCCATCACGGTTGACTGTTACGTCAAAAGCGATGGAAAAATAGTGCTTAATGAACAAGAAAATGTTGTAGATAGTGTATCACATAAGACCCTGCTATTGTTAGCACGTCAAGGATTATAATTTTCTGAAACTTTTACTAAACAAATGCATTTATTTGCAAGTACTTTGGTTTAAGTAGGCTAGTTAATTTTATCGATGTTTTCTATTACTAGTGCCCAAGCCAGCACTCGGTCATTTCCTGATCTAAAACACGAACAAGACGAAACAAAATTAAACGGTTTTCACAGGCAGATTTTAAATATACGGTAGCATCGTGTTCCAAAATTTTATTAGAACTAAATTAAAAACAAGGAATTGACGGCCTGATGTCAACCTGTTTGTGGAGTAGTCATGAACGACCAACGTTTGTATGATTGGCAATTTTAAAACCAATTTTGTTGAAAGAAAACGGTTTTTACAATTCGATATTTAATAGACTGTAATATCACTCTGCAAACTTGCAGTAGAATTAAAGTTAAAACAAACAAACAAAACCTGTCAGTCTCTTTGTGGACTGGTCACGGCCGGAGAGCCAGGGTTGCGCTGACACTTTGCATGTCGAAAATCAATTGATTGATGCTTTTGGAAGCTGCATCTGGTTGCAATTCCAAGTTTTCTCGTGAAAACCGTTTAATTTTAACTCAGTTCCTTCGTGTTTCAGAGCCATTAAAGTTTAATAAGAGCGACCCTACATCTATCGCGTTAGCGGTCGTCCCCACGAAAGTAACTGTCATGTTTGCCTGTCATTTCAGGTTCGATAACCTGAACAAACTGAAACTTGGCAAGTTGTTTCTGGTTGCAAATCCAGGTTGGCTCGTTAAAACGGTTAATTTTAACTCAGTTCGTTCGTGTTTTAGAGCCATTAAGGTATACTAACAGCGACCTACTTCTATCGCGTTAGCGGTCGTGCCCACGCAAATAAGTATCATGTTCGCTGGTCATTTCGGTTTCGTATAACTGAACAAATATAACTGAACAAAATGTTCGCTGGTCATTTCAGGATCTCTTATCTCAACAAACTGAAACTTTGCATGCTGTTTCTGGTTGGGATTCCAAGTTGGCTCGTGAAAACCGTTTGATTTTAAACTTGTTCGTTCGTGTTTTAGAGCCATTAAAGCATAGTAAGTGCGATCAACATATATCGCGTTAGTGGTCGTGCCCACGAAAATAACTACCATGTTCGCTTGTCATTTCAGGATCTCTTATCTGAACAAACTGAAACTTTGCATGCTGTTTCTGGTTGGGATTCCAAGTTGGCTCGTGAAAACCGTTTAATTTTAACTCAATTCGTTCGTTTTTTAGAGCCATTAAAGCATAGTAAGAGCAACCTACATATATCGCGTTAGATGGTCGTGCCCACGAAAATAACTATTATGTTCGCTTGTCATTTCGGTTTTGCTTAACTGAACAAACTGAAACTTTGCATGCTGTTTCTGGTTGCCAATCCAAGTTGGCTCGTGAAAACCGTTTAATTTTAAGACATTTCGTTCGTGTTTTAGAGCCATTAAAGCATGGTAAGAGCGACCTACATATATCGCGTTAGATGGTCGTGCCCACGAAAATAACTATTATGTTCGCTTGTCATTTCGGTTTTGCTTAACTGAACAAACTGAAACTTTGCATGCTGTTTCTGGTCGCAAATACAAGTTGGCTCGTGAAAACCGTTTAATTTTAAGACATTTCGTTCGTGTTTTAGAGCCATTAAAGCATAGTAAGAGCGACCTACATATATCGCGTTAGTGGTCGTGCCCACGAAAATAGCCATCATGTTCGCTTGTCATTTCAGTTTTGCTTAACTGAACAATCTGAAACTTTGCATGCTGTTTCTGGTTGCCAATCCAAGTTTTCTCGTGAAAACTGTTTAATTTTAACTCCATTCGTTCGTGTTTTAGAGCCATTAAAGCATAGTAAGAGCAACCTACATATATCGCGTTAGATGGTCGTGCCCACGACAATAACTATTATGTTCGCTTGTCATTTCGGTTTTGCTTAACTGAACAAACTGAAACTTTGCATGCTGTTTCTGGTTGCCAATCAAAGCTGGCTCGTGAAAACCGTTTAATTTTAACTCAATTCGTTCGTGTTTAAGAGCCATTATAGTATACTTACAGCGACCTACATCTATCGAGTTAGCGGTCGTCCCCACGCAAATAAGTATCATGTTCGCTTGTCATTTCAGGATCTCTTATCTGAACAAACTGAAACTTTGCATGCTGTTTCTGGTTGGGATTCCAAGTTGGCTCGTGAAAACCGTTTAATTTTAACTCTATTCGTTCGTGTTTTAGAGCCATTAAAGCATAGTAAGAGCAACCTACATATATCGCGTTAGATGGTCGTGCCCACGACAATAACTATTATGTTCGCTTGTCATTTCGGTTTTGCTTAACTGAACAAACTGAAACTTTGCATGCTGTTTTTGGTCGCAAATCCAAGTTGGCTCGTGAAAACCGTTTAATTTTAAGTCATTTCGTTCGTGTTTTAGAGCCATTAAAGTATACTAACAGCGACCTACATCTATCGCGTTAGCGGTCGTCCCCACGCAAATAAGTATCATGTTCACTTGTCATGTCAGGATCTTTAATTTGAACAAACTGAAACTTTGCATGCTGTTTCTGGTTTCGATGCCAAGTTGGCTGGTGAAAACCATTTAATTTTAAACTTGTTCGTTCGTGTTTTAGAACCATTAAAGTATACTAACAGCGACCCTGCATCTATCGCGTTAGCGGTCTTGCCAACGCAAATAAGTATCATGTTCGCTTGTCATTTCCGGATCTCTTATCTAAGTAAACTAAAACCTTGCATGCTGTTGCTGGTTGCACATCCAATTTCGCTCGTGAACACCGTATAGTTTTAACTATGTTCGTTCGTGTTTTAGAGCCATTAAAGCCTAGTAAGTGCAACCTACATCTATCGCATTAGTGGTCGTGCCCACGAAAATAACCATCATGTTGGCTTGTCATTTCGGTTTGCTTAACTGAACAAACTAAAACTCTGCATGCTGTTTCTGGTTGCCAATCCAGGTTGGCTCGTGAAAACCGTTTAATTTTAACTCATTTCGTCTGTGTTTTGGAGCCATTAAGGTATACTAACAACGACCTACATCTATCGCGTTAGCGGTCGTTTCTCTTTTCTGTTTCGCTCATTAGAACAACCTGAAACTTTGCAGGTGATAACCAAGATTTTTTTCAAAAAGATAGATTGACAAATTTTTTTTATTCGTGTGTGAAAGTGAGAATTCCATAGTTGAAATGAACTGTTTTCTACACAAAAAACATCATTACACTTTACAGTTGCATCAAAACAACTTAAGTATACATAATTTAGAACAAAATTACATCACAGTTTCATTTATTCCCACAAGTGTCGTAATATTCAATTAATTTATTGGTGCAAGCAAAACCTACGCGTTTTCCGTTTACCAACCTAACACGAAAACAAAATTTCGTTTTGAAAACGTTATTCGAAACGAAATTTTATTTCGAATCCAAATTCTTCCTTTCTAATTGGTTTTTTCGACACACGGTCAAGTTTGTTTGTAAACAAGATCTTTTATCATCTTTTGCTGTAAATAGTGGAAGATTCTCTTTATCTCGACAAACAGTCACGTTTTTGCTTTACTTTAATGTGAAACCTCTTGATGGTTCTCTAACTTAACGTGTGGTAAGAATGTTATTACTGAACTGATCTGTTTTCTTCACAAATAAAATCATCACACTTGAGAGTCGCACTAAACAACTCCAGAATAGCGTAATTGCCAGATAATTATGTTACAATTTCATTTGTTTCCACTAATATTGCAAAATTTAACTAATTTCTCGGTGGAACCCAAACTAACTTGTATTTCCGTTTTTAAACCCAACATGAAAACAAAATTTCGTTTTGCAAACGTTATTCGAAACGAAATTTAATTTTGAAATCTTAACTTCTGTTTATAATTTCCTTTAACGGTGAATGATTGGCAATAATAATGAAACTTAACTTTTTATCTAATAAAAATGAACTACGATGGTATAATTGAGGCCCAGTCAGTACAAATAATAATGCAACTCTCCACAGTCCTCTAGCGTCACCATGCGCAAATCAAAAAAAATCGAAACAAAATTTCGAAACAAAAATTTTGTTTTCAAATTTTTTTTTCGTTTTGGACCGTGCTATAGGATATATTTTCTGAATCTAGAAGGTACACGAACCATACTCAAAACCCCATAGTTGCGCGAGAGTAAAAACAAATAAGAATCACTATAGGATATTTCACAAGTTTATGTGGTCTGAAACTGTGGTTTTCAATTTTATACTGATCGCTTCTGACGACGTATTCTATCGCGGCTTCAACATGAACCTGTTTGGATGGATAGACCATGGGCTATAGGGCTAAACCAGCAAGGTTAGCAATACGAAAAGAATGTGCAAAGCTTGAGTTTGCCCAAACCTGAACTGATCAGTTAAATCATTTAAAATGCATGGTATAATTTGACTTGAAACAAGTATATGTCAGATAGCTAATCGCGTTGCACATGAAATCTCTCTCCGGCGTACCACAGTTTGAAAACCACTGGTCTATAACATTTGATTTTTCATAATTGTGTAAGATAAGTATAGATGTCCGATGCTAGGGATACGCCACTCAAAATACTGACTCTGACAATTAAAACAACACCTTTGATGCGACAGTTCCCAAAAGCGTGCATTGCCTATTGGCGAAAAACTCTTGACGCATTTTTCCTCGTGTCACGCTAAGGACGTTTGCTTGATTGCATTCTGAAGTCATGTGGCTATCGCCTGCTTCGCCATATGACTTGGGTAAATAAATAAGGACGATTTTTCTGCCATGGCACAATTATTTCATTAGACATATGTTCGTTAGATTTAGAATTACAAGCCCGAAGCCCGACCCGAAAAGCCCGTCCCGACTTACGACCCCGATTACATAAATGCTTGTTTTCAAAATTTTGCAATACAGATAAACGAAACTTTAAATGCATAAAGAAGAATTTATTTTCCAAATCTGCGCCATAAACAACGAATGTCTACTCGTCACGGTTGGCTTCATCCATGTCACGGTTGAAATCTTGCATCATTTGAATTTCCATGTCAGGTTCGTTCATGTCGGATTTAGAAGAAAATCAATCTTGTCAAAAAGTACTTTAATGCCCAAAATATTAAATTTGCAACATAAGTTCGACAAAAATTATGTGCAACACCAGTTGCATAAGATAAACATACATTTGTTTTAGAATCAGTCAAAAAGTCTTTACACATACCAGTTAAGTCTTGTTTTTACAGAAGGTTAAGTTACAGCACAAACGTGAGTCATGCCTAAATCAAGCCCGTTTTGTTCATATTGAAGCTCGAACCGAAAAGCCCGTCCCACTTGCAACTCTGAGCTACCTCCACCAAACATCTTGAAATGCAATAAATGTTTGGAACTAAATTAAAAATCGAGACTTACAATCCGGCTTCGCTTTCGGTGAACAAAAGGCAAATTGCCAGAAGAAGCAACAACAGCACAGCACTTTTCATCTTTCTTGCTTGTAATCTAAAATTTAAAAAAACACATCATAAGCGTATGCGTTCTAAAATTCATCGGACCAAAATGCGTTCTAAGTTATTCCACATTACAGTAAGTTACGTTTATTAAAGCGAAAATCTCACACACCAAACACGCGAAATAAATTCAATCCACCAAGTCCTTAACTTACCCAGTAGATTGCAAATAAAGCAATGGGTGATATGACAGCAAGTCTGTCTGTATTTATATGCCCAATCATATGGGTAACAGACAATAACCGGTTCCCATCCTGAAGTTATGGATTGACGGGCCCCTTTTGGTATATCGAATTTTGTTTGTCGAAGAACAGCTGGTTTCCCGCAAAACCGGCCATTCAACGTATCAGTTCCATCAGAGTTGAAAAATCTAGTGTTGAATGTATTGGCACTAATAAACATAAAACGCCTGATGGTTGGTTTGGTAACCTTCGGGAAATGCAGACGCCATCATCGTTGATAGGCCTATATAATACCACTGAATCAGTCACATCCGATTTTGATCACCTGGGTCGCAAAATAATAATAATTTAAGTCGGATGTAGTTTGCCATTTTTGTAACTAATCATAGTTTGCCATTTTTGGGTCGCTAACCATTTTTGCACTGAGGACAATTTAAAATTTTATCACGTACCGGCCTTCAAAAAATGTTGAGTTGAATTGAATTTATTTCGCTCGGTAAAAAAATAAAACGTTTAGCAATAAAACTGTATTACAGCTCTTAGAAGTTATTACAACTTTGATTCAGCGAGGCACCGGGCCGCGGCCTGGTTATTGTAGACCACTGGGTTAATGCCTAACTGATTTATGCGTTTTATAACTTGCACGAAAGAGTTTACTTTTTGGTTTTGAACCTGGAATTGAATTCAAAAATGTTGTTAAATAATAACAATCTCAAAACTTATTTTAATCACAAAACTATTAATCAGTCCATTAGCAAGGTATGTCATCTGTATTATTATGTAGCATAGTCATTTTTCAGTTGAAGATAAGCTTGCGGAATGGATATCGATTTCAAATCGCAGCCAAATCATTTAAAATCTGTATGAGCACAACACTGGCCGTATATTTCTTATATTTTCTATGGCCGTATTTAAAAAAAAATTCCTGGACACTTTTTTGAACGCCGCCGTTGATTTAATAAATGCTTTTTATGTACATTTTAAATTACCGTATTTCTGTTTAAATTACCTTTTGTAATTAGCTTCTGGCATTGGCTACGCTAAAGGTTTGCTTATGTTTTCAAGATTTAGAAACTTGCATGTGTTTCTCTTTAAAGATATACTGGACAAATTTATGTCGTTTAGATAGATGTTGTGGGTGTTTATGACCTAAATCAACAATGAAACACCAATAGCATCAACAACAATTTATTTCAAAATGACGCCATGGACAACAATGGGATCATTCACATCATGTAAGCGTCTACTGGTCGCCCCAATCTTCTTGGCCCCAATCGCTTTTACCCCAGTCGTCCTTGCCCCAATCGTTTTCACCCCAATCTTTGCCCCAATCGTTCTTTCCCCAATCTTTCTTGCCCCAGTCGTTTTTACCTCAATCTGGTACTTTCATATCTGTAAAAACATTAAAAAAACATTATTAAAGATCCATCTCAGTTAAAAAAACACCATAAATATTTAATCCAGCATAAAAATTGGCTTTCATACAAATAATGTACAATTATAACGAAATTGGATTTAATCTATTTAATTTTGGTCTGGCCCAAAGACATAGACATGAAAAAGGCCCAAAGACATAAATCGCCTCTGTGAAACACGTATTTCTCATAAGTTTTACGTCATAAAATACAAAAGTGAAAGAAATATGTTTTTAGACGTTGAGTTTTACCTTATAAAAGAGTGTCGCCAACAATTACCAAATGTTAGCTTATGATTAAGACATACATGTTGACTCGACTTAAACAACATAAAACGTATTTCTTACCCGTTTCTTTATCGTCTGGTTTTCCCTCTTCGTTATTATCATCTTCTGCAGGAGCCGTGTTGCCGTAGTAATAGTGACGACGTCTCGCATAATAATGTCGGCGACGTCGGGCGTAGTAACGGCGCCTACGGGACCTGCAACAAATATTAACATGGGGTTGAAGTAAATTCTGTAACGCAACGAGATAGAAGACGGGACACGTGATGACCCGTTTATTATATAAATCTGAAATGGTTTGTTGTACGTAGAATTGTAAGCCGGGCTTGTCTATTCGGGTAGAAAAAAAATTGCATGGGCTCGTTTGCAATATTGTTAAATCTAAAATTTAACAATCTATCTTGTTACAGGAAAAAAATAGGCAAACAAATGCAAACTAATAAACATTTCCTAACAGAAGTAATCTTTAATTATTTTCTTTGAGAGGTTAAAATTGTAAAAGGTTTGCAATAAACGGGACTGATTTAAGCATGAATAACCATATGGCCACTTGTGTGCAGACCTGCGGTCACGGTATACTTACATATAAATGATAGTACGCCAGGCCCATTAAACGCGTTGCAGAAAAAAAACTAGTCTATGATGGGACACGAATCCCCTGGACGCGCGCTTTACCAACCGAGTTACACAGAAACCAAATTACTATGTTTGTTCAAGTCTCGATTTGCCGAATTATCAAAAAACATTTGCAGGGAAATTAATCCCTTTGATTCAGGCCGAGGTTTCCAGATCTTTTGGCGCCAAGTTAAATGGTGTAATTCATACGTTTTTGTGCAACTAAACACCCATGACCACGTAATAACGCGTTGTTAATATTAGCAATCCCGTTCTTTCCCAAATAAAATAAGTTGAAAAAATACTGCTTCAACGTTCAAACCTATGTCATGTTTGTGGTATTTTTTACAAAACCAATAATTGCTTTATATACTAACTTTTCGTCATCTCCCTCGAGTAGACAAGATATCTCCAAAGACGATGCTTAGTTGCAATGCTAGACTATTATAACGTTGCTGAAAAGTTCTGACACAACCTGTTACCTTGTCAAATTCCTCATGATCAATTGTGCATAATTACCAGTAAAACATGTATGGTAGTAGCATTTTTTCCTGAAGAACAGGCCGCCCTTATTCCTGACTCGGCGCACATACCCGAGTTATAAGCGGGCCTGAAATTCGAACCCGAGCCCGGCCCAAACCGGAAAGTATAAGCCCGAAGCCTGGAGCGAACCCGAATCGTCTTTGAGAAGTCCGTTTAGGCCCGAAAGTGTGATTGACAAGCCAAAAGTCTACAAAACGTACTACTGTACAGAATATAATTAAGAGCGGCGTTTTAGGGCTGTTGTTGGCATTAGGTGAAGTCCAGCAACTAGATACTTAGGTTGGGTGATTTTATCTGAAAACAACGGACACAGAATTTAAATTTAGGCCCGAATCAGGCCCATTTGTACAACAAAACCTAAGCCCGAACCCGGCCCGAAAAGCCCAATCCGACTAACACCTCTGGCACAGACCGTGAGACTTTGAGTGAATTAACACTTCCTTCTAATCTCAAAAAGCTTATTTTAGTTTCAGTTTCATGTAATGTTGAAGGTAAAATATTGTAGGAAAGCATTGGTGTCATGGAATTTTTTCTAAGCTTTGGAGGGCGATATTAGTGTTGGGCGACAAGTTCTTAAATTCGTCACCTTGTGGACAAAATACTGTAACAGTGCATTCCCGTGTACGCGCCATACCGTCGATTTGGTGTTTTTTGAAGCATAGGAAATGTGGTCAGGTAGGGCCACTAAAATCATCGGCCGACCCACAATGAGGTAATTGTCGATAGGTGGCGATTAAGCGTTTAGAATTTAGATGTAAGATTTTAATAATTTTACATCAAAACTAAGTTTTCTTACTGGTTTTATTGAATTTTTAAGGCTAATACCTTACCTCGACCCTAATAGGACTAACCGTAAGCATTTTTGGATACATTTAGTTTAAATGGCTGTAATGCTCTTCCTATCGAAAATTAGCTAAATGTGGGTGTGCCGTGAGGTGTGGTGTTAGTACATTTTTCATGTGGTCATGAGCGTGGCTGAATCGTCCGGCCCGCCTCACTCATGTACAAAAAAGCCTTGATCGTGATTTGTCCCCGGGAACGTTCTTGGTTGAAAACAAGTCAAAAAAGCGCAGAAATTGTTTTGTGAACGTTAACCTTAATGTATGTTCTACATTTGGTGCAAAGAATGTAAAAACACTCGTTGAACGGCTACACTAGCCAATGCGGCCGATCTCTCGTCACCAGCTGCACTGATGATACCTTATAGGTCGAAACAGTGTGCACTGTCTGGTGCAAAGAATTTTTTGCAAAAAAATTTGAATATTGGCGCATGCAGAAAAGGTTCAAAATTACTATACTGAACTTAAGTCTAAGTGCGCGAAAAAAGGGCAACAGCTAATGTATCATAAAACACAATGCATGGCATCTATAATCTTCATGAGCTTTATAACGCTACCATGTTTGTTTAAAGTCTTTGTTCAAAAAAGTATAGATGCTTTGGTTCACAGATCACGGTTTTAAATATTCACATTAAGACGATGCAAGTTTGTATCTTGTATCTTCTTGCAGAAAATATAGATGCTCTTTTCAAGGCGCTCTCTTTCTTGGTAAATCCGGGTTTATTTTGAACTGTTAAGTGACAATAAGTTTGATCCAGCTGTTTTCCAGCATAGAATATTTGATATTTCATAATTGTGTGAGATAAGGCGTCGGATGCTAGCTTGGGATACGCCACTCAAAATCCCAAATCTGATAATTAAAACAACAACTTTGATGCGACAGATCCCAAAAGCGCGCACTGCTTATTGGCGAAAAACGCTTGACGGATTTTTCCTCATGTCATGCCAAGAACGATAGTTTGATTGCGTTCTGAAGGCATTTGTCGCCTATTGTCTGCTTCGCCATATGACTTGGTGAAATAAATAAGGATCAATTTTCTGCCATGGCACATTGCTTTCATTGCAAGCTACTGGGTGAGTCAGTAACTTGGTTTCTGGTATTTTGCCGTACCAAGCTTACGTTACTTAAAGTGTGGTTAAATGTTTTCTATTTGAGAATCGTAAACAGTAAGTTAAAAAACGTGATGGGGTGGGTATGTTCTGTTTTCAATGTGTTAACAAACCCCAATGTGTATGTGCTTTTATCCTGGCGTGTGGTGTTTTGCTTTATGCAATGCCTTATTTTTATTATATATATATTTAGATTGCAAGCAAGAAAGATGAAGAGTTCAGTGCTGTTGCTGCTTCTTCTGGCAATTTGCCTTTTGGTCCCTGATACCGAAGCTTGGTAAGTTTTTGTTCATATTGTGGTATTCCAGGCTCAGATGTGTTAAAACCTTTGTTAATTTTACATTTCGTTCTAGCAACTGATTGCACTTTGTATGAACTAATTGGGTGTCAGGCAAAAAATAAGCAAGCCCGCAATAATCTCAATTTGTCGCAGGCGCCGCAGGCGCCGCCGATATTATTCGCGACGCCGATACTATTACCGACGCCGACGATACTACTACAGACGTCGCCGATATTACTACGGCGATTCTGCTGAACCCGAGGAAGAGAACAATGAAGAAGGAAATGAAGGCGAAGGAGAGGGAGGTTAGACAAGCGTCTTATACTGTAATGATCTTTAAAGGATTCGACTCTGATATCTTACATGCAAGCTGCATAATCAACGCGTAATTTGAGGCCATGCGTCATAGAGCCCTTACATAGGCCAACGTTTACATGTCTACTTTAATTACAGTTTGGGTTATAGTAGTTGATCGTTTAAACTTAAATGATCCATACGCTTTGTACATGAATGTGTATTTTAACGACTCTTTCTTCTCTCACATATAGACATGAACGCACCAGACATGAATGACCAGATGACCCAGGATTTCATGCGTGACTTGAATGAACCAAATACTGAAGAGTAAACTCTTATTGTTGATTATGCCGATTTGAAAAATAAATTCTTGTTGGTGCATTTGTTGTTTCGTTTATTTTGACTTCTCTAGACGTCTTGAAACAGTCTGAGTGATTTCATTATTACGGGAGGCTTTTAAGTCACTTTAACGGTGTGATTTGTATATCACCGACTTGTGTATTTGAGGGGATAACGCGTGAGAAAAAAAGGTTAAAAAACATCGATCGAAACATCTTTGACAGAAATTTTGGAAAATAACGTTTTTTTTAATAGACTTCCTTGATTTTAAAAAACAAAATTGCGTTACACAAGTCGTTTCTAAACTTGTCATACCGTCCTTAAAGCACAAAACAAAGCAAAAAACGTAACGCCTCCTTTCATGTCTTGCATGGAGTTAAATGAACTGTTGTCACATTTGTTGAAAAATGTTTTTTTATCCAGTTAATTGTGGTTACCTAAATGGTACACTATATAACATATCTCAGGTGCTTAAAATGTTAAAATAAACGAGTCAAGTCATAATCAAAATATGTACATATGTTTTTAGGTGATGCAAGGCACTTGTGCCATAATTACTCCTACTGTTGCATGTAGCCTATATTCTCGATATAAGATGTTTCCGTATATATTATCTGAATCTAGAAGGTACACGAACCATACTCAAAACCCCATAGTTGCGCGAGAGTAATAACAAATAAGAATCACTATAGGCTATTTCACAAGTTTATTTGGTCTGAAACTGTGGTTTTCAATTTTATACTGATCGCTTCTGACAACGTATTCTATCGCGGCTTCAACATGAACCTGTTTGGATGGATAGACCATGGGCTATAGGGCTAAACTAGCAAGGTTAGCAATACGAAAAGAATGTGCAAGTCTTGAGTTTGCCCAAACCTGAACTGATCAGTTAAATCATTTAAAATGCATTGTATGATTTTACTTGAAACAAGTATATGTCAGATAGCTAGTCGCGTTGCACATGAAATCTCTCTCCGGCGTACCACAGTTTGAAAACCACTGGTCTATAACATTTGATTTTTCATAATTGTGTAAGATAAGTATAGGCGTCCGATGCTAGGGATACGCCACTCAAAATACCGACTCTGACAATTAAAACAACACCTTTGATGCGACAGTTCCCAAAAGCGTGCATTGCCTATTGGCGAAAAAGTCTTGACGCATTTTTCCTCCTGTCACGCCAAGAACGATAGCTTGATTGCATTCTGAAGTCATTTGTCGGCTATTGTCTGCTTCGCCATATGACTTGGGTAAATAAATAAGGACGATTTTTCTGCCACGCCACAATTCTTTCATTAGACATATGTCCGTTGGATTTAGAATTACAAGCCCAAAACCTGACCCGAAAAGCGCGTCCCGACTTACGACCCCGATTAAATAACTGCTTGTTTTCAAAATTTTGCAATAAAAGTAAACGAAACTTTAAATGCATAAAGAAGAATTTATTTTTCGAATCCGCGCCACAAACAACGAATGTCTACTCGTCATGGTTGGGTTCATCCATGTCACGGTTGAAATCCTGCATCATTTGAATTTCCATGTCAGGTTCGTTCATGTCTTGTTTAGAGGAAAACAAGTCAAAATATTAAATCTTATATAACTGCATTTAATACGACAATACAATTAATACAATTTAATACAATATATTGTTACTTGTATCGGCCCTGAAGCGTTAAAACAGACCAGGTACACTTGCATGCAAATTATAATTCACCAGGCCTGTTTCAGACGTTTTGCCGAGTCAATTTGCTAGTGCCAAAACTTATTTACAACTTAATATTATAAATGTTGTTCAAAAACTTGTGACTCGTTTCAAAGTGGTAAATGTAAATAAAACAAGTTCATGTGTGTTAAACCGCGTTTAAATTCAATTAACAACTGAAACCAACGGGTTTGAAATGCCCATTAAACGTTACCTATCTTAAACATGAAAAAAACTTAACTCTTACCCATTTCTTCTTGGCCCTCACTTCCCTCTTCGTTGTTTTCATCTTCTGCGGGAGCCGAGTCGCCGTAGTAATAGTGACGACGTCTGGCATAATAATGTCGGCGTCGATGGTAGTATCGGCGACGTCGGGCGTAGTAACGGCGCCTGCGAAACCTGTGACAAAAGAGCATTTTACCGAGCTGAAATACAAATCACCCAAAAGGTAAAATTTGAAAAGATATAATAAACAGTATGTACAGGTTTTTGGAACATGGCTTATATAAACCGCAATCACTTTAGATTTGTTTCAAGTAGGCTTAACATCGGTTGCTAAACCCGAAAGTACAAACTCAATATCCGTTCCAAACCAGAAATATATTTTTAAAAGCCCACACGATTTTTTTAAATCTTAGCCCAAACCAAGCCCGTTTTCATATTGAAGCACGAACCCGACCCGAAAAGTCCGGCCCGACTTACAACTCTGAGCTACCTCCACCAAACATTTTGAAATGGAATAAATGTTTCAAACTACGAGAAAAAACGAGACTTACACTCCGGCTTCGCTTTCGGTGAACAAAAGGCAAATTGCCAGAAGAAGCAACAACAGCACAGCACTTTTCATCTTTCTTGCTTGTAATCTAAAATTAAAAAACACACATCAAACTTACACATCATAAGCGTATGCGTTCTAAAATTCATCGGACCAAAATGCGTTCTAAGTTATTCCACATTACAGTAAGTTACGTTTATTAAAGCGAAAATCTCACACACCAAACACGCGAAATAAATTCAATCCACCAAGTCCTTAACTTACCCAGTAGATTGCAAATAAAGCAATGGGTGATATGACAGCAAGTCTGTCTGTATTTATATGCCCAATCATATGGGTAACAGACAATAACCGGTTCCCATCCTGAAGTTATGGATTGACGGGCCCCTTTTGATATATCGAATTTTGTTTGTCGAAGAACAGCTGGTTTCCCGCAAAACCGGCCATTCAACGTATCAGTTCCATCAGAGTTGAAAAATCTAGTGTTGAATGTATTGGCACTAATAAACATAAAACGCCTGATGGTTGGTTTGGTAACCTTCGGGAAATGCAGACGCCATCATCGTTGATAGGCCTATATAATACCACTGAATCAGTCACATCCGATTTTGATCACCTGGGTCGCAAAATAATAATAATTTAAGTCGGATGTAGTTTGCCATTTTTGTAACTAATCATAGTTTGCCATTTTTGGGTCGCTAACCATTTTTGCACTGAGGACAATTTAAAATTTTATCACGTACCGGCCTTCAAAACATGTTGAGTTGAATTGAGTTTATTTCGCTCGGTAAAAAAATAAAACGTTTAGCAATAAAACTGTATTACAGCTCTTAGAAGTTATTACAACTTTGATTCAGAGAGGCACCGGGCCGCGGCCTGGTTATTGTAGACCACTGGGTTAATGCCTAACTGATTTATGCGTTTTATAACTTACACGAAGGAGTTTACTTGTTTGTTTTGAACCTGGAATTGAATTCAAAAATGTTGTTAAATAATAACAATCTCAAAACTTATTTTAATCACAAAACTATTAATCAGTCCATTAGCAAGGTATGTCATCTGTATTATTATGTAGCATAGTCATTTTTCAGTTGAAGATAAGCTTGCGGAATGGATATCGATTTCAAATCGCAACCAAATCATTTAAAATCTGTATGAGCACAACACTGGCCGTATATTTTTTGTATTTTCTATGGCCGTATTTAAAAAAAAATCATGGACACTTTTTTGAACGCCGCCGTTGATTTAATAAATGCTTTTTATGTACATTTTAAATTACCGTATTTCTGTTTAAATTACCTTTTGTAATTAGCTTCTGGCATTGGCTACGCTAAAGGTTTGCTTATGTTTTCAAGATTTAGAAACTTGCATGTGTTTCTCTTTAAAGATATACTGGACAAATTTATGTCGTTTAGATAGATGTTGTGGGTGTTTATGACCTAAATCAACAATGAAACACCAATAGCATCAACAACAATTTATTTCAAAATGACGTCATGGACAACAATGGGATCATTCACATCATGTAAGCGTCTACTGGTCGCCCCAATCTTCTTGGCCCCAATCGTTTTCACCCCAATCTTTGCCCCAATCGTTCTTTCCCCAATCTTTCTTGCCCCAGTCGTTTTTACCCCAATCTGGTACTTTCATATCTGTAAAAACATTAAAAAAACATTATTAAAGATCCATCTCAGTTAAAAAAACACCATAAATATTTAATCCAGCATAAAAATTGGCTTTCATACAAATAATGTACAACTATAATGAAATTGGATTTAATCTATTTAATTTTGGTCTGGCCCAAAGACATAGACATGAAAAAGGCCCAAAGACATAAATCGCCTCTGTGAAACACGTATTTCTCATAAGTTTTACGTCATAAAATACAAAAGTGAAAGAAATATGTTTTTAGACGTTGAGTTTTACCTTATAAAAGAGTGTCGCCAACAATTACCAAATGTTAGCTTATGATTAAGACATACATGTTGACTCGACTTAAACAACATAAAACGTATTTCTTACCCGTTTCTTTATCGTCTGGTTTTCCCTCTTCGTTATTTTCATCTTCTGCAGGAGCCGAGTTGCCGTAGTAATAGTGACGACGTCTCGCATAATAATGTCGGCGACGTCGGGCGTAGTAACGGCGCCTACGGGACCTGTAACAAATATTAACATGGGGTTGAAGTAAATTCTGTAACGCAACGAGATAGAAGACGGGACACGTGATGACCCGTTTATTATATAAATCTGAAATGGTTTGTTGCACGTAGAATTGTAAGCCGGGCTTGTCTATTCGGGTAGAAAAAAAATTGCATAGGCTCGTTTGCAATATTGTTAAATCTAAAATTTAACAATCTATCTTGTTACAGGAAAAAAATAGGCAAACAAATGGAAACTAATAAACATTTCCTAACACAAGTAATCTTTAATTATTTTCTTTGAGAGGTTAAAATTGTAAAAAGTTTGCAATAAACGGGACTGATTTAAGCATGAATTACCATATGGCCACTTGTGTGCAGACCTGCGGTCACGGTATACTTACATATAAATGATAGTACGCCAGGCCCATTAAACGCGTTGCAGAAAAAAAACTAGTCTATGATGGGACACGAATCCCCTGGACGCGCGCTTTACCAACCGAGTTACACAGAAACCAAATTACTATGTTTGTTCAAGTCTCGATTTGCCGAATTATCAAAAAACATTTGCAGGGAAATTAATCCCTTTGATTCAGGCCGAGGTTTCCAGATCTTTTGGCGCCAAGTTAAATAGTGTAATTCATACGTTTTTGTGCAACTAAACACCCATGACCACGTAATAACGCGTTGTTAATATTAGCAATCCCGTTCTTGTCCAAATAAAATAAGTTGAAAAAATACTGCTTCAACGTTCAAACCTATGTCATGTTTGTGATATTTTCTTATAAAACCAATAATTGCTTTATATACTAACTTTTCGTCATCTCCCTCGAGTAGACAAGATATCTCCAAAGACGATGCTTAGTTGCAATGCTAGACTATTATAACGTTGCTGAAAAGTTCGGACACAACCTGTTACCTTGTCAAATTCCTCATGATCAATTGTGCATAATTACCAGTAAAACATGTATGGTAGTAGCATTTTTCCTAAAGAACAGGCCGCCCTTATTCCTGACTCGGCGCACATACCCGAGTTATAAGCGGGCCTGAAATTCGAACCCGAGCCCGGCCCAAACCGGAAAGTATAAGCCCGAAGCCTGGCGCGAACCCGAATCGTCTTTGAGAAGTCCGTTTAGGCCCGAAAGGTTGATTGACAAGCCAAAAGTCTACAAAACGTACTACTGTACAGAATATAATTAAGAGCGGCGTTTTAGGGTTGTTGTTGGCATTAGGTGAAGTCCAGCAACTAGATACTTAGGTTGGGTGATTTTATCTGAAAACAAGGGACACAGAATTTAAATTTAGGCCCGAATCAGGCCCATTTGTACAACAAAACCTAAGCCCGAACCCGGCCCGAAAAGCCCAATCCGACTAACACCTCTGGCACAGACCGTGAGACTTTGAGTGAATTAACACTTCCTTCTAATCTCAAAAAGCTTATTTTAGTTTCAGTTTCATGTAATGTTGAAGGTAAAATATTGTAGGAAAGCATTGGTGTTATGGAATTTTTTCTAAGCTTTGGAGGGCGATATTAGTGTTGGGCGACAAGTTCTTAAATTCGTCACCTTGTGGACAAAATACTGTAACAGTGCATTCCCGTGTACGCGACATACCGTCGATTTGGTGTTTTTTGAAGCATAGGAAATGTGGTCAGGTAGGGCCACTAAAATCATCGGCCGACCCACAATGAGGTAATTGTCGATAGGTGGCGATTAAGCGTTTAGAATTTAGATGTAAGATTTTAATAATTTTACATCAAAACTAAGTTTTCTTACTGGTTTTATTGAATTTTTAAGGCTAATACCTTACCTCGACCCTAATAGGACTAACCGTAAGCATTTTTGGATACATTTAGTTTAAATGGCTGTAATGCTCTTCCTATCGAAAATTAGCTAAATGTGGGTGTGCCGTGAGGTGTGGTGTTAGTACATTTTTCATGTGGTCATGAGCGTGGCTGAATCGTCCGGGCCGCCTCACTCATGTACAAAAAAGCCTTGATCGTGATTTGTCCCCGGGAACGTTCTTGGTTGAAAACAAGTCAAAAAAGCGCAGAAATTGTTTTGTGAACGTTAACCTTAATGTATGTTCTACATTTGGTGCAAAGAATGTAAAAACACTCGTTGAACGGCTACACTAGCCAATGCGGCCGATCTCTCGTCACCAGCTGCACTGATGATACCTTATAGGTCGAAACAGTGTGCACTGTCTGGTGCAAAGAATTTTTTGCAAAAAAATTTGAATATTGGCGCATGCAGAAAAGGTTCAAAATTACTATACTGAATGTAAGTCCAAGTGCGCGAAAAAAGGGCAACAGCTAATGTATCATAAAACACAATGCATGGCATCTATAATCTTCATGAGCTTTATAACGCTACCATGTTTGTTTAAAGTCTTTGTTCAAAAAAGTATAGATGCTTTGGTTCACAGATCACGGTTTTAAATATTCACATTAAGACGATGCAAGTTTGTATCTTATATCTTCTTGCAGAAAATATAGATGCTCTTTTCAAGGCGCTCTCTTTCTTGGTAAATCCGGGTTTATTTTGAACTGTTAAGTGACAATAAGTTTGATCCAGCTGTTTTCCAGCATAGAATATTTGATATTTCATAATTGTGTGAGATAAGGCGTCGGATGCTAGCTTGGGATACGCCACTCAAAATCCCAAATCTGATAATTAAAACAACAACTTTGATGCGACAGATCCCAAAAGCGCGCACTGCTTATTGGCGAAAAACGCTTGACGGATTTTTTCTCATGTCATGCCAAGAACGATAGTTTGATTGCGTTCTGAAGGCATTTGTCGCCTATTGTCTGCTTCGCCATATGACTTGGTGAAATAAATAAGGATCAATTTTCTGCCATGGCACATTGCTTTCATTGCAAGCTACTGGGTGAGTCAGTAACTTGGTTTCTGGTATTTTGCCGTACCAAGCTTACGTTACTTAAAGTGTGGTTAAATGTTTTCTATTTGAGAATCGTAAACAGTAAGTTAAAAACGTGATGGGGTGGGTATGTTCTGTTTTCAATGTGTTAACAAACCCCAATGTGTATGTGCTTTTATCCTGGCGTGTGGTGTTTTGCATTATGCAATGCCTTGTTTTTATTATATATTTTGATTGCAAGCAAGAAAGATGAAGAGTTCAGTGCTGTTGCTGCTTCTTCTGGCAATTTGCCTTTTGGTCACTGATACCGAAGCTTGGTAAGTTTTTGTTCATATTGTGGTATTCCAGGCTCAGATGTGTTAAAACCTTTGTTAATTTTACATTTCGTTGTAGCAACTGATTGCACTTTGTATGAACTAATTGGGTGTCAGGCAAAAAATAAGCAAGCCCGCAATAATCTCAATTTGTCACAGGAGTCGGTGGCGCAGGCGCAGGCGCAGCAGCCGCCGCCGACGTTCTTCGCGACGCCGATCCGGCGATTCTGCTGAACCCGAGGAAGAGAACAATGAAGAAGGAAATGAAGGCGAAGGAGAGGGAGGTTAGACAAGCGTCTTATACTGTAATGATCTTTAAAGGATTCGACTCTGATATCTTACATGCAAGTTACATAATCAACGCGTAATTTGAGGCCATGCGTCATAGAGCCCTTACATAGGCCAACGTTTACATGTCTACTTTAATTGCAGTTTGGGTTATAGTAGTTGATCGTTTGAACTTAAATTATCCATGCGCTTTGTACATGAATGTGTATTTTAACGACTCTTTCTTCTCTCACATACAGACATGAACGCACCAGACATGAATGACCAGATGACCCAGGATTTCATGCGTGACTTGAATGAACCAAATACTGAAGAGTAAACTCTTATTGTTGATTATGCCGATTTGAAAAATAAATTCTTGTTGGTGCATTTGTTGTTTCGTTTATTTTGACTTCTCTAAACGTCTTGAAACAGTCTGAGTGATTTCATTATTACGGGAGGCTTTTAAGTCACTTTAACGGTGTGATTTGTATATCACCGACTTGTGTATTTGAGGGGATAACGCGTGAGAAAAAAAGGTTAAAAAACATCGATCGAAACACCTTTGACAGAAATTTTGGAAAATAATTTTTTTTTAATAGACTTCCTTGATTTTAAAAAACAAAATTGCGTTACACAAGTCGTTTCTAAACTTGTCATACCGTCCTTAAATCACAAAACAAAGCAAAAAAACGTAACGCCTCCTTTCATGTCTTGCATGGAGTTACAAGCAAGGCTGGAATAAAATGAACTGTTGTCACATTTGTTGAAAAATGTTTTTTATCCAGTTAATTGTGGTTACCTAAATGGTACACTATATAACATATCTCAGGTGCTTAAAATGTTAAAATAAACGAGTCAAGTCATAATCAAAATATGTACACATGTTTTTAGGTGATGCAAGGCACTCTTGTGCCATAATCACTCCTACTGTTGTATGTAGCCTTTATTCTCGATATAAGATGTTTCCGGGCATATTCAGCCTATGTTTTTGTATGTAGTTTTTTCATTTCGTTTTGAAAAACGAAATTTCGTTTCGTACGACACTTTTTCGTTTCGAAACGAAACTCAAAACGAAATTTTTGGGAAAAAAACATAATACTAGGAAACAAAATTTTTTGGCAAATATTTGGCCATTTGATGATATACTTGAGCTAAGAAAAGGAGTTGGTTTTTTCAAATCAAAGTTCGTCTGAATAACGTTTGCGAAACGAAATTTTATTTTGTGTTAGATTTAAAAACGAAAAAAGCGATGGTATTGAGTTCCACCAAGAAATTAGTAAAATATTACAACATTTGCGGGAATAAATAAAATTGAAACTTAATTCTCTGCCAATTTTGATATTTTCGAGTTGTTTGATGCGACACTGTACTGTAAAGTTGTCATTTATGCAGAAAACAGTTAGTTTTAGTCATAACATTCTCACCACACACAAAATCAGCAAAACATCGAGGGTTTCACAGTGAAGTAAGACAAAATAGTAACTGTTTATCGCGATAACATGAATCTTGCACTATTTGCGCCAACAGATAATATAAGATCTTGTATTCCAAACGAATCTGATCCTGTGTCGTGAAAGGGAACTATAGAAACGAAATTTTGGTTTCGAAATAAAATTTTGTTTCGAATAACGTTTTCAAAACGAAATTTCGTTTTCATGTTAGGTTTCGAAACGAAATGCAAGTTGGTTTAGGTTTCACCAAGAAATTAGTTAAGTAATAAAACATTTGTAGGCAAAACGGAAATTGTAACATAATTATCTGCCAATTTCGATATTTTTGAGTTGTTTTATGCGACTGCAAAGTGTAATGATTTTATTTGTGTAGAAAACAGATCAGTTCAGTAATAACATTCTTACCACACGCTAAATAAGCAAACCATCAAGGGTTTCACATTGAAGTAAAGCAAAATCGTGATTGATTATCGAGATAAAGTGAATCTTGCACTATTTACGCCAAAACATGATAAAAGATCTTGTTTAAAAAGGAATTTGACCGTGTGCCGCAAAAGGAAATTAGAAAGGAAAATTTTGATTTCGAAATAAAATTTCGTAACGAATAACGTTTTCAAAACGAAATTTCGTTTTCATGTTAGGTTTCAAAACGAAATGCAAGTAGGTTTCACCAAGAAATTAGTTATTGTCGAGTTGTTTGATGCGACACTGCACAGTGTAATGATTTTATTGATCTGGAAAACAGATCAGTTCAGTGATAACATTCTTACCACACGGTACGGCAGACATAGAAATAAATGGCTGTGATCGAAAAAATCGTTTCGAAAACCGTTTCAAGAAACAAATTTGTTTCTAAACTGTTTCAACAAACAAATTTGTTTCGAAATCCGTTTCAAGAAACGATTTTGCCCTCAAAACGGTTTCAAAAAACAAATTTGTCTCCAAAACCATTTCAAAAAACGGGTTTGCCTTAAAAACTGTTTCAAGGAACGAATTTCTTTCGAAAACCTTTTCAAGAAACAAATTTGTTTCAAAAACGGTTTCAACAAAATTTTAATAAGAACATAAGCAATCTTTACAATACAGCTGACAATATCCAGTAGTAAAACAAACGGAGAACAAAGCGTTAAAATAAATAATTTGAACAGAACAATTGTCTGTTTAATAGAATTGAAGAAGAACATAAACAAATTTGTAGAAAGTGCTAACGATATTCGAAGAACAAAAGGCAATCAATCTGTTTGAAGTAACACTTGTACATCAAGCGAAGCGATTTCTGAAAGATTCACCGTAATTCAAGTGGAAAGCTGCTTGCTTATAATCAAAATCAAAGTACAAATACTTTGTTGGTAGGTTAGACATGAAAAATCCAAAAAATGGTGCGTCTTATAGTAATTCAGTTGATATTAGTGCAACATACTTATTGAATATTCTAAAATTCTAACCACAGCCACTGACTACAAAGCATCGTGCCACTATCATAGCAATTGACTGTTACGTCATAAGCGCGGGAATAAACAACGGTCAGTGAACAAAGAAAATGTTGCACACACTGCAGTACCAAAAACCCTGCTACTGATGGCACGTCAGTTTTCATACGCACTACAAGTTTTCTTTTTTTCCACCTTTACAATACCGATGCATGAATCTACAAATACTTCAGTTTTAAGTAAGTTTTGGAGTAACATTTGGTGCCAAGATTTATTGATATTATTGACTACTGGTATTTCGTGATCTTGAAATAGGCTTTAAAAATGTTGGTGACTTCCGTTATTGGCCTTTAATCACAAACAAACTGAAATAAAAATGTTGGTAACTTCCATTATTGGCCTTTAATCGCAAACAAACTGAAATAAAGTTAAACAGTTTCCACGAGCCAACTAGTATTTGTTACGTCATAATCTGCTTCGTGCTTCAAGAGAATCAGTAATCTGTATTGGTTTATTGAAATGTATCTGGTATCAGAGACTCGCGCAAAACGCATTTAGCAGTACAACGTCTTCCGAACTCTGCAGTGATATAGATTATGCCAAACAGAAAACAATATGCAAGTAACGCTAACAGAACTTTCCAAGAAAGGTTGGCATGTGACTTAAAATCCCCTGTAAGATCAGTAATTTCTGACAGCCATATGGAATAATCGCTCTACATTTCTCCATCGTCCATTTCACCGAATATTGCCAAACTTATTAGAGAAAAACAGGGCCAAACTTCACATTGAAATATCGACTTGTGGGAAAACCTTTGTTGACTTAACTTTTTCTTCGTGTGTTTATTGTTCTTATAACTGTAAACGAGGATAATACACATTTCCAAGATAAGAATTTCGGTGTGAGGATTTTTATAAGAAATTATAAGACAAGTATTTCTAAGATTCCAAATTAGCACTAACACTCAAGTGGCCCGTGCAATCATTCGTATACCGCATGTGGCCCTTTGGCCAAAAAGGTTGGACACCCCTGCTTTAAACGGTTTTCACGAGAAAACTTGGATTTGCAACCAGAAACAGCATACAAAGTTTCAGTTTGTTCAAATAAGAGATCCTGAAATGACAAGCGAACATGATACTTATTTGCGTGGGGACGACCGCTAACGCGATAGATGTAGGTCGCTGTAAGTATACTTTAATGGCTCTCAAACACGAACGAATTGAGTTAAAATTAAACGGTTTTCACGAGTCAACTTGGATTTGCAACCAGAAACAGCATGCAAAGTTTCAGTTTGTTCAGTTAAGCAAAACCAAAATGACAAGCGAACATGATAGTTATTTTCGTTGGCACGACCACTGACGCGATATATGTAGGTCGCTCTCATCATGCTTTAATGGCTCTTAAACACGAAGGAATTGAGTTAAAATTAAACGGTTTTCACGAGCCAACTTGGAATCCCAACCAGAAACAGCATGCAAAGTTTCAGTTTGTTCAGTTAAGCAAAACCGAAATGACAAGCGAACATCATACTTATTTTTTCTTATTATAGCCACTGACTGCTAAGCATTGGATGACTGCCATCACGGTTGACTGTTACGTCAAAAGCGATGGAAAAATAGTGCTTAATGAACAAGAAAATGTTGTAGATAGTGTATCACATAAGACCCTGCTATTGTTAGCACGTCAAGGATTATAATTTTCTGAAACTTTTACTAAACAAATGCATTTATTTGCAAGTACTTTGGTTTAAGTAGGCTAGTTAATTTTATCGATGTTTTCTATTACTAGTGCCCAAGCCAGCACTCGGTCATTTCCTGATCTAAAACACGAACAAGACGAAACAAAATTAAACGGTTTTCACAGGCAGATTTTAAATATACGGTAGCATCGTGTTCCAAAATTTTATTAGAACTAAATTAAAAACAAGGAATTGACGGCCTGATGTCAACCTGTTTGTGGAGTAGTCATGAACGACCAACGTTTGTATGATTGGCAATTTTAAAACCAATTTTGTTGAAAGAAAACGGTTTTTACAATTCGATATTTAATAGACTGTAATATCACTCTGCAAACTTGCAGTAGAATTAAAGTTAAAACAAACAAACAAAACCTGTCAGTCTCTTTGTGGACTGGTCACGGCCGGAGAGCCAGGGTTGCGCTGACACTTTGCATGTCGAAAATCAATTGATTGATGCTTTTGGAAGCTGCATCTGGTTGCAATTCCAAGTTTTCTCGTGAAAACCGTTTAATTTTAACTCAGTTCCTTCGTGTTTCAGAGCCATTAAAGTTTAATAAGAGCGACCCTACATCTATCGCGTTAGCGGTCGTCCCCACGAAAGTAACTGTCATGTTTGCCTGTCATTTCAGGTTCGATAACCTGAACAAACTGAAACTTGGCAAGTTGTTTCTGGTTGCAAATCCAGGTTGGCTCGTTAAAACGGTTAATTTTAACTCAGTTCGTTCGTGTTTTAGAGCCATTAAGGTATACTAACAGCGACCTACTTCTATCGCGTTAGCGGTCGTGCCCACGCAAATAAGTATCATGTTCGCTGGTCATTTCGGTTTCGTATAACTGAACAAATATAACTGAACAAAATGTTCGCTGGTCATTTCAGGATCTCTTATCTCAACAAACTGAAACTTTGCATGCTGTTTCTGGTTGGGATTCCAAGTTGGCTCGTGAAAACCGTTTGATTTTAAACTTGTTCGTTCGTGTTTTAGAGCCATTAAAGCATAGTAAGTGCGATCAACATATATCGCGTTAGTGGTCGTGCCCACGAAAATAACTACCATGTTCGCTTGTCATTTCGGTATCGCTTAACTGAACAATCTGAAACTTTGCATGCTGTTTCTGGTTGCCAATCCAAGTTGGCTCGTGAAAACCGTTTAATTTTAACTCAATTCCTTCGTGTTTAAGAGCCATTAAAGTATACTTACAGCAACCTACATCTATCGCGTTAGTGGTCGTGCCCACGAAAATAACTGTCATGTTCGCTTGTCATTTTGGTTTTGCTTAACTGAACACACTGAAACTTTGTATGCTGTTTCTGGTTGCAAATCTAAGTTGGCTCGTGAAAACCGTTTAATTTTAACTCAATTCGTTCGTGTTTAAGAGCCATTATAGTATACTTACAGCGAGCTACATCTATCGAGTTAGCGGTCGTCCCCACGCAAATAAGTATCATGTTCGCTTGTCATTTCAGGATCTCTTATCTGAACAAACTGAAACTTTGCATGCTGTTTCTGGTTGGGATTCCAAGTTGGCTCGTGAAAACCGTTTAATTTTAACTCAATTCGTTCGTTTTTTAGAGCCATTAAAGCATAGTAAGAGCAACCTACATATATCGCGTTAGATGGTCGTGCCCACGAAAATAACTATTATGTTCGCTTGTCATTTCGGTTTTGCTTAACTGAACAAACTGAAACTTTGCATGCTGTTTCTGGTTGCCAATCCAAGTTGGCTCGTGAAAACCGTTTAATTTTAAGACATTTCGTTCGTGTTTTAGAGCCATTAAAGCATGGTAAGAGCGACCTACATATATCGCGTTAGATGGTCGTGCCCACGAAAATAACTATTATGTTCGCTTGTCATTTCGGTTTTGCTTAACTGAACAAACTGAAACTTTGCATGCTGTTTCTGGTCGCAAATACAAGTTGGCTCGTGAAAACCGTTTAATTTTAAGACATTTCGTTCGTGTTTTAGAGCCATTAAAGCATAGTAAGAGCGACCTACATATATCGCGTTAGTGGTCGTGCCCACGAAAATAGCCATCATGTTCGCTTGTCATTTCAGTTTTGCTTAACTGAACAATCTGAAACTTTGCATGCTGTTTCTGGTTGCCAATCCAAGTTTTCTCGTGAAAACTGTTTAATTTTAACTCCATTCGTTCGTGTTTTAGAGCCATTAAAGCATAGTAAGAGCAACCTACATATATCGCGTTAGATGGTCGTGCCCACGACAATAACTATTATGTTCGCTTGTCATTTCGGTTTTGCTTAACTGAACAAACTGAAACTTTGCATGCTGTTTCTGGTTGCCAATCAAAGCTGGCTCGTGAAAACCGTTTAATTTTAACTCAATTCGTTCGTGTTTAAGAGCCATTATAGTATACTTACAGCGACCTACATCTATCGAGTTAGCGGTCGTCCCCACGCAAATAAGTATCATGTTCGCTTGTCATTTCAGGATCTCTTATCTGAACAAACTGAAACTTTGCATGCTGTTTCTGGTTGGGATTCCAAGTTGGCTCGTGAAAACCGTTTAATTTTAACTCTATTCGTTCGTGTTTTAGAGCCATTAAAGCATAGTAAGAGCAACCTACATATATCGCGTTAGATGGTCGTGCCCACGACAATAACTATTATGTTCGCTTGTCATTTCGGTTTTGCTTAACTGAACAAACTGAAACTTTGCATGCTGTTTTTGGTCGCAAATCCAAGTTGGCTCGTGAAAACCGTTTAATTTTAAGTCATTTCGTTCGTGTTTTAGAGCCATTAAAGTATACTAACAGCGACCTACATCTATCGCGTTAGCGGTCGTCCCCACGCAAATAAGTATCATGTTCACTTGTCATGTCAGGATCTTTAATTTGAACAAACTGAAACTTTGCATGCTGTTTCTGGTTTCGATGCCAAGTTGGCTGGTGAAAACCATTTAATTTTAAACTTGTTCGTTCGTGTTTTAGAACCATTAAAGTATACTAACAGCGACCCTGCATCTATCGCGTTAGCGGTCTTGCCAACGCAAATAAGTATCATGTTCGCTTGTCATTTCCGGATCTCTTATCTAAGTAAACTAAAACCTTGCATGCTGTTGCTGGTTGCACATCCAATTTCGCTCGTGAACACCGTATAGTTTTAACTATGTTCGTTCGTGTTTTAGAGCCATTAAAGCCTAGTAAGTGCAACCTACATCTATCGCATTAGTGGTCGTGCCCACGAAAATAACCATCATGTTGGCTTGTCATTTCGGTTTGCTTAACTGAACAAACTAAAACTCTGCATGCTGTTTCTGGTTGCCAATCCAGGTTGGCTCGTGAAAACCGTTTAATTTTAACTCATTTCGTCTGTGTTTTGGAGCCATTAAGGTATACTAACAACGACCTACATCTATCGCGTTAGCGGTCGTTTCTCTTTTCTGTTTCGCTCATTAGAACAACCTGAAACTTTGCAGGTGATAACCAAGATTTTTTTCAAAAAGATAGATTGACAAATTTTTTTTATTCGTGTGTGAAAGTGAGAATTCCATAGTTGAAATGAACTGTTTTCTACACAAAAAACATCATTACACTTTACAGTTGCATCAAAACAACTTAAGTATACATAATTTAGAACAAAATTACATCACAGTTTCATTTATTCCCACAAGTGTCGTAATATTCAATTAATTTATTGGTGCAAGCAAAACCTACGCGTTTTCCGTTTACCAACCTAACACGAAAACAAAATTTCGTTTTGAAAACGTTATTCGAAACGAAATTTTATTTCGAATCCAAATTCTTCCTTTCTAATTGGTTTTTTCGACACACGGTCAAGTTTGTTTGTAAACAAGATCTTTTATCATCTTTTGCTGTAAATAGTGGAAGATTCTCTTTATCTCGACAAACAGTCACGTTTTTGCTTTACTTTAATGTGAAACCTCTTGATGGTTCTCTAACTTAACGTGTGGTAAGAATGTTATTACTGAACTGATCTGTTTTCTTCACAAATAAAATCATCACACTTGAGAGTCGCACTAAACAACTCCAGAATAGCGTAATTGCCAGATAATTATGTTACAATTTCATTTGTTTCCACTAATATTGCAAAATTTAACTAATTTCTCGGTGGAACCCAAACTAACTTGTATTTCCGTTTTTAAACCCAACATGAAAACAAAATTTCGTTTTGCAAACGTTATTCGAAACGAAATTTAATTTTGAAATCTTAACTTCTGTTTATAATTTCCTTTAACGGTGAATGATTGGCAATAATAATGAAACTTAACTTTTTATCTAATAAAAATGAACTACGATGGTATAATTGAGGCCCAGTCAGTACAAATAATAATGCAACTCTCCACAGTCCTCTAGCGTCACCATGCGCAAATCAAAAAAAATCGAAACAAAATTTCGAAACAAAAATTTTGTTTTCAAATTTTTTTTTCGTTTTGGACCGTGCTATAGGATATATTTTCTGAATCTAGAAGGTACACGAACCATACTCAAAACCCCATAGTTGCGCGAGAGTAAAAACAAATAAGAATCACTATAGGATATTTCACAAGTTTATGTGGTCTGAAACTGTGGTTTTCAATTTTATACTGATCGCTTCTGACGACGTATTCTATCGCGGCTTCAACATGAACCTGTTTGGATGGATAGACCATGGGCTATAGGGCTAAACCAGCAAGGTTAGCAATACGAAAAGAATGTGCAAAGCTTGAGTTTGCCCAAACCTGAACTGATCAGTTAAATCATTTACAATGCATGGTATAATTTGACTTGAAACAAGTATATGTCAGATAGCTAATCGCGTTGCACATGAAATCTCTCTCCGGCGTACCACAGTTTGAAAACCACTGGTCTATAACATTTGATTTTTCATAATTGTGTAAGATAAGTATAGATGTCCGATGCTAGGGATACGCCACTCAAAATACTGACTCTGACAATTAAAACAACACCTTTGATGCGACAGTTCCCAAAAGCGTGCATTGCCTATTGGCGAAAAACTCTTGACGCATTTTTCCTCGTGTCACGCTAAGGACGTTTGCTTGATTGCATTCTGAAGTCATGTGGCTATCGCCTGCTTCGCCATATGACTTGGGTAAATAAATAAGGACGATTTTTCTGCCATGGCACAATTATTTCATTAGACATATGTTCGTTAGATTTAGAATTACAAGCCCGAAGCCCGACCCGAAAAGCCCGTCCCGACTTACGACCCCGATTACATAAATGCTTGTTTTCAAAATTTTGCAATACAGATAAACGAAACTTTAAATGCATAAAGAAGAATTTATTTTCCAAATCTGCGCCATAAACAACGAATGTCTACTCGTCACGGTTGGCTTCATCCATGTCACGGTTGAAATCTTGCATCATTTGAATTTCCATGTCAGGTTCGTTCATGTCGGATTTAGAAGAAAATCAATCTTGTCAAAAAGTACTTTAATGCCCAAAATATTAAATTTGCAACATAAGTTCGACAAAAATTATGTGCAACACCAGTTGCATAAGATAAACATACATTTGTTTTAGAATCAGTCAAAAAGTCTTTACACATACCAGTTAAGTCTTGTTTTTACAGAAGGTTAAGTTACAGCACAAACGTGAGTCATGCCTAAATCAAGCCCGTTTTGTTCATATTGAAGCTCGAACCGAAAAGCCCGTCCCACTTGCAACTCTGAGCTACCTCCACCAAACATCTTGAAATGCAATAAATGTTTCGAACTAAATTAAAAATCGAGACTTACAATCCGGCTTCGCTTTCGGTGAACAAAAGGCAAATTGCCAGAAGAAGCAACAACAGCACAGCACTTTTCATCTTTCTTGCTTGTAATCTAAAATTTAAAAAAACACATCATAAGCGTATGCGTTCTAAAATTCATCGGACCAAAATGCGTTCTAAGTTATTCCACATTACAGTAAGTTACGTTTATTAAAGCGAAAATCTCACACACCAAACACGCGAAATAAATTCAATCCACCAAGTCCTTAACTTACCCAGTAGATTGCAAATAAAGCAATGGGTGATATGACAGCAAGTCTGTCTGTATTTATATGCCCAATCATATGGGTAACAGACAATAACCGGTTCCCATCCTGAAGTTATGGATTGACGGGCCCCTTTTGGTATATCGAATTTTGTTTGTCGAAGAACAGCTGGTTTCCCGCAAAACCGGCCATTCAACGTATCAGTTCCATCAGAGTTGAAAAATCTAGTGTTGAATGTATTGGCACTAATAAACATAAAACGCCTGATGGTTGGTTTGGTAACCTTCGGGAAATGCAGACGCCATCATCGTTGATAGGCCTATATAATACCACTGAATCAGTCACATCCGATTTTGATCACCTGGGTCGCAAAATAATAATAATTTAAGTCGGATGTAGTTTGCCATTTTTGTAACTAATCATAGTTTGCCATTTTTGGGTCGCTAACCATTTTTGCACTGAGGACAATTTAAAATTTTATCACGTACCGGCCTTCAAAAAATGTTGAGTTGAATTGAATTTATTTCGCTCGGTAAAAAAATAAAACGTTTAGCAATAAAACTGTATTACAGCTCTTAGAAGTTATTACAACTTTGATTCAGCGAGGCACCGGGCCGCGGCCTGGTTATTGTAGACCACTGGGTTAATGCCTAACTGATTTATGCGTTTTATAACTTGCACGAAAGAGTTTACTTTTTGGTTTTTAACCTGGAATTGAATTCAAAAATGTTGTTAAATAATAACAATCTCAAAACTTATTTTAATCACAAAACTATTAATCAGTCCATTAGCAAGGTATGTCATCTGTATTATTATGTAGCATAGTCATTTTTCAGTTGAAGATAAGCTTGCGGAATGGATATCGATTTCAAATCGCAGCCAAATCATTTAAAATCTGTATGAGCACAACACTGGCCGTATATTTCTTATATTTTCTATGGCCGTATTTAAAAAAAAATTCCTGGACACTTTTTTGAACGCCGCCGTTGATTTAATAAATGCTTTTTATGTACATTTTAAATTACCGTATTTCTGTTTAAATTACCTTTTGTAATTAGCTTCTGGCATTGGCTACGCTAAAGGTTTGCTTATGTTTTCAAGATTTAGAAACTTGCATGTGTTTCTCTTTAAAGATATACTGGACAAATTTATGTCGTTTAGATAGATGTTGTGGGTGTTTATGACCTAAATCAACAATGAAACACCAATAGCATCAACAACAATTTATTTCAAAATGACGCCATGGACAACAATGGGATCATTCACATCATGTAAGCGTCTACTGGTCGCCCCAATCTTCTTGGCCCCAATCGCTTTTACCCCAGTCGTCCTTGCCCCAATCGTTTTCACCCCAATCTTTGCCCCAATCGTTCTTTCCCCAATCTTTCTTGCCCCAGTCGTTTTTACCTCAATCTGGTACTTTCATATCTGTAAAAACATTAAAAAAACATTATTAAAGATCCATCTCAGTTAAAAAAACACCATAAATATTTAATCCAGCATAAAAATTGGCTTTCATACAAATAATGTACAATTATAATGAAATTGGATTTAATCTATTTAATTTTGGTCTGGCCCAAAGACATAGACATGAAAAAGGCCCAAAGACATAAATCGCCTCTGTGAAACACGTATTTCTCATAAGTTTTACGTCATAAAATACAAAAGTGAAAGAAATATGTTTTTAGACGTTGAGTTTTACCTTATAAAAGAGTGTCGCCAACAATTACCAAATGTTAGCTTATGATTAAGACATACATGTTGACTCGACTTAAACAACATAAAACGTATTTCTTACCCGTTTCTTTATCGTCTGGTTTTCCCTCTTCGTTATTATCATCTTCTGCAGGAGCCGTGTTGCCGTAGTAATAGTGACGACGTCTCGCATAATAATGTCGGCGACGTCGGGCGTAGTAACGGCGCCTACGGGACCTGCAACAAATATTAACATGGGGTTGAAGTAAATTCTGTAACGCAACGAGATAGAAGACGGGACACGTGATGACCCGTTTATTATATAAATCTGAAATGGTTTGTTGTACGTAGAATTGTAAGCCGGGCTTGTCTATTCGGGTAGAAAAAAAATTGCATGGGCTCGTTTGCAATATTGTTAAATCTAAAATTTAACAATCTATCTTGTTACAGGAAAAAAATAGGCAAACAAATGCAAACTAATAAACATTTCCTAACAGAAGTAATCTTTAATTATTTTCTTTGAGAGGTTAAAATTGTAAAAGGTTTGCAATAAACGGGACTGATTTAAGCATGAATAACCATATGGCCACTTGTGTGCAGACCTGCGGTCACGGTATACTTACATATAAATGATAGTACGCCAGGCCCATTAAACGCGTTGCAGAAAAAAAACTAGTCTATGATGGGACACGAATCCCCTGGACGCGCGCTTTACCAACCGAGTTACACAGAAACCAAATTACTATGTTTGTTCAAGTCTCGATTTGCCGAATTATCAAAAAACATTTGCAGGGAAATTAATCCCTTTGATTCAGGCCGAGGTTTCCAGATCTTTTGGCGCCAAGTTAAATGGTGTAATTCATACGTTTTTGTGCAACTAAACACCCATGACCACGTAATAACGCGTTGTTAATATTAGCAATCCCGTTCTTTCCCAAATAAAATAAGTTGAAAAAATACTGCTTCAACGTTCAAACCTATGTCATGTTTGTGGTATTTTTTACAAAACCAATAATTGCTTTATATACTAACTTTTCGTCATCTCCCTCGAGTAGACAAGATATCTCCAAAGACGATGCTTAGTTGCAATGCTAGACTATTATAACGTTGCTGAAAAGTTCTGACACAACCTGTTACCTTGTCAAATTCCTCATGATCAATTGTGCATAATTACCAGTAAAACATGTATGGTAGTAGCATTTTTTCCTGAAGAACAGGCCGCCCTTATTCCTGACTCGGCGCACATACCCGAGTTATAAGCGGGCCTGAAATTCGAACCCGAGCCCGGCCCAAACCGGAAAGTATAAGCCCGAAGCCTGGAGCGAACCCGAATCGTCTTTGAGAAGTCCGTTTAGGCCCGAAAGTGTGATTGACAAGCCAAAAGTCTACAAAACGTACTACTGTACAGAATATAATTAAGAGCGGCGTTTTAGGGCTGTTGTTGGCATTAGGTGAAGTCCAGCAACTAGATACTTAGGTTGGGTGATTTTATCTGAAAACAACGGACACAGAATTTAAATTTAGGCCCGAATCAGGCCCATTTGTACAACAAAACCTAAGCCCGAACCCGGCCCGAAAAGCCCAATCCGACTAACACCTCTGGCACAGACCGTGAGACTTTGAGTGAATTAACACTTCCTTCTAATCTCAAAAAGCTTATTTTAGTTTCAGTTTCATGTAATGTTGAAGGTAAAATATTGTAGGAAAGCATTGGTGTCATGGAATTTTTTCTAAGCTTTGGAGGGCGATATTAGTGTTGGGCGACAAGTTCTTAAATTCGTCACCTTGTGGACAAAATACTGTAACAGTGCATTCCCGTGTACGCGCCATACCGTCGATTTGGTGTTTTTTGAAGCATAGGAAATGTGGTCAGGTAGGGCCACTAAAATCATCGGCCGACCCACAATGAGGTAATTGTCGATAGGTGGCGATTAAGCGTTTAGATGTAAGATTTTAATAATTTTACATCAAAACTAAGTTTTCTTACTGGTTTTATTGAATTTTTAAGGCTAATACCTTACCTCGACCCTAATAGGACTAACCGTAAGCATTTTTGGATACATTTAGTTTAAATGGCTGTAATGCTCTTCCTATCGAAAATTAGCTAAATGTGGGTGTGCCGTGAGGTGTGGTGTTAGTACATTTTTCATGTGGTCATGAGCGTGGCTGAATCGTCCGGCCCGCCTCACTCATGTACAAAAAAGCCTTGATCGTGATTTGTCCCCGGGAACGTTCTTGGTTGAAAACAAGTCAAAAAAGCGCAGAAATTGTTTTGTGAACGTTAACCTTAATGTATGTTCTACATTTGGTGCAAAGAATGTAAAAACACTCGTTGAACGGCTACACTAGCCAATGCGGCCGATCTCTCGTCACCAGCTGCACTGATGATACCTTATAGGTCGAAACAGTGTGCACTGTCTGGTGCAAAGAATTTTTTGCAAAAAAATTTGAATATTGGCGCATGCAGAAAAGGTTCAAAATTACTATACTGAATGTAAGTCCAAGTGCGCGAAAAAAGGGCAACAGCTAATGTATCATAAAACACAATGCATGGCATCTATAATCTTCATGAGCTTTATAACGCTACCATGTTTGTTTAAAGTCTTTGTTCAAAAAAGTATAGATGCTTTGGTTCACAGATCACGGTTTTAAATATTCACATTAAGACGATGCAAGTTTGTATCTTATATCTTCTTGCAGAAAATATAGATGCTCTTTTCAAGGCGCTCTCTTTCTTGGTAAATCCGGGTTTATTTTGAACTGTTAAGTGACAATAAGTTTGATCCAGCTGTTTTCCAGCATAGAATATTTGATATTTCATAATTGTGTGAGATAAGGCGTCGGATGCTAGCTTGGGATACGCCACTCAAAATCCCAAATCTGATAATTAAAACAACAACTTTGATGCGACAGATCCCAAAAGCGCGCACTGCTTATTGGCGAAAAACGCTTGACGGATTTTTCCTCATGTCATGCCAAGAACGATAGTTTGATTGCGTTCTGAAGGCATTTGTCGCCTATTGTCTGCTTCGCCATATGACTTGGTGAAATAAATAAGGATCAATTTTCTGCCATGGCACATTGCTTTCATTGCAAGCTACTGGGTGAGTCAGTAACTTGGTTTCTGGTATTTTGCCGTACCAAGCTTACGTTACTTAAAGTGTGGTTAAATGTTTTCTATTTGAGAATCGTAAACAGTAAGTTAAAAAACGTGATGGGGTGGGTATGTTCTGTTTTCAATGTGTTAACAAACCCCAATGTGTATGTGCTTTTATCCTGGCGTGTGGTGTTTTGCTTTATGCAATGCCTTATTTTTATTATATATATATTTAGATTGCAAGCAAGAAAGATGAAGAGTTCAGTGCTGTTGCTGCTTCTTCTGGCAATTTGCCTTTTGGTCACTGATACCGAAGCTTGGTAAGTTTTTGTTCATATTGTGGTATTCCAGGCTCAGATGTGTTAAAACCTTTGTTAATTTTACATTTCGTTGTAGCAACTGATTGCACTTTGTATGAACTAATTGGGTGTCAGGCAAAAAATAAGCAAGCCCGCAATAATCTCAATTTGTCACAGGCGCCGCAGGCGCCGCCGATATTATTCGCGACGCCGATACTACTACAGACGTCGCCGATATTACTACGGCGATTCTGCTGAACCCGAGGAAGAGAACAATGAAGAAGGAAATGAAGGCGAAGGAGAGGGAGGTTAGACAAGCGTCTTATACTGTAATGATCTTTAAAGGATTCGACTCTGATATCTTACATGCAAGTTGCATAATCAACGCGTAATTTGAGGCCATGCGTCATAGAGCCCTTACATAGGCCAACGTTTACATGTCTACTTTAATTACAGTTTGGGTTATAGTAGTTAATCGTTTAAACTTAAATGATCCATGCGCTTTGTACATGAATGTGTATTTTAACGACCCTTTCTTCTCTCACATACAGACATGAACGCACCAGACATGAATGACCAGATGACCCAGGATTTCATGCGTGACTTGAATGAACCAAATACTGAAGAGTAAACTCATATTGTTGATTATGCCGATTTGAAAAATAAATTCTTGTTGGTGCATTTGTTGTTTCGTTTATTTTGACTTCTCTAAACGTCTTGAAACAGTCTGAGTGATTTCATTATTACGGGAGGCTTTTAAGTCACTTTAACGGTGTGATTTGTATATCACCGACTTGTGTATTTGAGGGGATAACGCGTGAGAAAAAAAGGTTAAAAAACATCGATCGAAACACCTTTGACAGAAATTTTGGAAAATATTTTTTTTTTAATAGACTTCCTTGATTTTTAAAAACAAAATTGCGTTACACAAGTCGTTTCTAAACTTGTCATACCGTCCTTAAATCACAAAACAAAGCAAAAAAACGTAACGCCTCCTTTCATGTCTTGCATGGAGTTACAAGCAAGGTTGGAATAAAATGAACTGTTGTCACATTTGTTGAAAAATGTTTTTTTATCCAGTTAATTGTGGTTACCTAAATGGTACACTATATAACATATCTCAGGTGCTTAAAATGTTAAAATAAACGAGTCAAGTCATAATCAAAATATGTACATATGTTTTTAGGTGATGCAAGGCACACTTGTGCGATAATCACTCCTACTGTTGTATGTAGCCTATATTCTCGATATAAGATGTTTCCGGATATATTTTCTGAATCTAGAAGGTACACGAACCATACTCAAAACCCCATAGTTGCGCGAGAGTAAAAACAAATAAGAATCACTATAGGATATTTCACAAGTTTATTTGGTCTGAAACTGTGGTTTTCAATTTTATACTGATCGCTTCTGACGACGTATTCTATCGCGGCTTCAACATGAACCTGTTTGGATGGATAGACCATGGGCTATAGGGCTAAACCAGCAAGGTTAGCAATACGAAAAGAATGTGCAAAGCTTGAGTTTGCCCAAACCTGAACTGATCAAGTATATGTCAGATAGCTAATCGCGTTGCACATTAAATCTCCGGCGTACCACAGTTTGAAAACCACTGGTCTATAACATTTGATTTTTCATAATTGTGTAAGATAAGTATAGGCGTCCGATGCTAGGGATACGCCACTCAAAATACCGACTCTGACAATTAAAACAACACCTTTGATGCGACAGTTCCCAAAAGCGTGCATTGCCTATTGGCGAAAAAGTCTTGACGCATTTTTCCTCGTGTCACGCCAAGAACGATAGCTTGATTGCATTCTGAAGTCATTTGTCGGCTATTGTCTGCTTCGCCATATGACATGGGTAAATAAATAAGGACGATTTTTCTGCCACGCCACAATTCTTTCATTAGACATATATCCGTTGGATTTGGAATTACAAGCCCAAAACCTGACCCGAAAAGCGCGTCCCGACTTACGACCCCGATTAAATAACTGCTTGTTTTCAAAATTTTGCAATACAAGTAAACGAAACTTTAAATGCATAAAGAAGAATTTATTTTTCGAATCCGCGCCACAAACAACGAATGTCTACTCGTCATGGTTGGGTTCATCCATGTCACGGTTGAAATCCTGCATCATTTGAATTTCCATGTCAGGTTCGTTCATGTCTGGTTTAGAGGAAAACAAGTCAAAATATTAAATCTTATATAACTGCATTTAATACGACAATACAATTAATACAATTTAATACAATATATTGTTACTTGTATCGGCCCTGAAGCGTTAAAACAGACCAGGTACACTTGCATGCAAATTATACTTCACCAGGCCTGTTTCAGACATTTTGCCGAGTCAATTTGCTAGTGCCAAAACTTATTTACAAGTTAATATTATAAATGTTGTTCAAAAACTTGTGACTCGTTTCAAAGTGGTAAATGTAAATAAAACAAGTTCATGTGTGTTAAACCGCGTTTAAATTCAATTAACAACTGAAACCAACGGGTTTGAAATGCCCATTAAACGTTACCTATCTTAAACATGACAAAAACACTTAACTCTTACCCATTTCTTCTTGGCCCTCACTTCCCTCTTCGTTGTTTTCATCTTCTGCGGGAGCCGAGTCGCCGTAGTAATAGTGACGACGTCTGGCATAATAATGTCGGCGTCGATGGTAGTATCGGCGACGTCGGGCGTAGTAACGGCGCCTGCGAAACCTGTGACAAAAGAGCATTTTACCGAGCTGAAATACAATCACCCAAAAGGTAAAATTGATAAAGATATAATAAACAGTATGTACAGGTTTTTGGAACATGGCTTATATAAACCGTAATCACTTTAGATTTGTTTCAAGTAGGCTTAACATCGGTTGCTAAACCCGAAAGTACAAACTCAATATCCGTTCCAAACCAGAAATATATTTTTAAAAGCCCACACGATTTTTTTAAATCTTAGCCCAAACCAAGCCCGTTTTCATATTGAAGCACGAACCCGACCCGAAAAGTCCGGCCCACTTGCAACTCTGAGCTACCTCCACCAAACATCTTGAAATGGAATAAATGTTTCAAACTACGAGAAAAAACGAGACTTACACTCCGGCTTCGCTTTCGGTGAACAAAAGGCAAATTGCCAGAAGAAGCAACAACAGCACAGCACTTTTCATCTTTCTTGCTTGTAATCTAAAATTAAAAAAACACACATCAAACTTACACATCATAAGCGTATGCGTTCTAAAATTCATCGGACCAAAATGCGTTCTAAGTTATTCCACATTACAGTAAGTTACGTTTATTAAAGCGAAAATCTCACACACCAAACACGCGAAATAAATTCAATCCACCAAGTCCTTAACTTACCCAGTAGATTGCAAATAAAGCAATGGGTGATATGACAGCAAGTCTGTCTGTATTTATATGCCCAATCATATGGGTAACAGACAATAACCGGTTCCCATCCTGAAGTTATGGATTGACGGGCCCCTTTTGGTATATCGAATTTTGTTTGTCGAAGAACAGCTGGTTTCCCGCAAAACCGGCCATTCAACGTATCAGTTCCATCAGAGTTGAAAAATCTAGTGTTGAATGTATTGGCACTAATAAACATAAAACGCCTGATGGTTGGTTTGGTAACCTTCGGGAAATGCAGACGCCATCATCGTTGATAGGCCTATATAATACCACTGAATCAGTCACATCCGATTTTGATCACCTGGATCGCAAAATAATAATAATTTAAGTCGGATGTAGTTTGCCATTTTTGTAACTAATCATAGTTTGCCATTTTTGGGTCGCTAACCATTTTTGCACTGAGGACAATTTAAAATTTATCACGTACCGGCCTTCAAAAAATGTTGAGTTGAATTGAGTTTATTTCGCTCGGTAAAAAAATAAAACGTTTAGCAATAAAACTGTATTACACTGCCGTCGTTTGGTAAAACCTAGTAAGCGACATATTTTTCAAAATGCGTTTTTTTAGTGGAATGTGTACCGCATGTTGGTTAGTTTTCTGTGTTAAAATTTGGATTTTGAAAGATGTCTAGTTATCGACATATTTACAGTTAAAAAAACCTAGTAAGTGAAACACAACGCTAAACGTATTTGGAAAAACCTAGTGTTGGTGTTTGACCAATCATGACGGTCGAGTTCGTCACGTGACAATTTTTTTCTCACAGCCTCGTGTTGTCGCGTGGTGTACTCAGCTGGTGGCATTCTGTTTTAGTTTTGGTTGCTGTTAAGTAAAAACGGTAGATAGTTAGTTTGTTTAGCTGTAATTATACCATCCAGATTCAGTGTTTGTTTGGTATGGCTACCACACGTGGAAAACTAATCTTGGCCCTTTCAAAGAAAAAAACAAAGAAGGAAGAAGCTCCAGTTTCCAGGAATTTTGAAAAAGATACTTGTTTGCCAGGTTAGACTTCTAAAGACATTAGGATAGCAATTTAGTTGAGTTTAGAAACACGTTGCCAATGTCCAAGATTATAAAACAGTTAGAAATGTTATAGTTCATGATGGTAGAACATGTCAATTTTAGCATCATCATTTAGAAAAAACAACAACACAATAATTTGGCTCCAGTTTTAAACTCTTATAAAATTATGATACTAGTTTTTGTGTTAGAATTAAAACTTCAGGTATAAATCATAACGTGAGTAATGTTTGTCATTTGCAGTCTTATCTGACATAGCTGTTGAGCATCATTCAAACTCATCAACTGAAAGTGATTCAGAATTATGTCAGCTCCAAGACGAAAGTTCTTGGTCAGGTGGAACTGTGCCACTAGACCAAGATTTAGATAGTTTAACCACAGAAAGTCCAGATATTAGAATTTCATCTTGGCTTGAAAATTCACATGCTCAACCTATTACAGGTATTTTCTTCCTTGCAATTTGCACAATGTTAAATTTATTTTGTTAAAAGTTAATGATGATTTTTTACAGATAAATGTTTATTACCAGATAAAGATAATTATTTAAGTTTGCTTATCTAAATCTATTCCAATGTTTTTAATATCATGTGATAAGTTCTTGTGTCTAAACATAAATGCAAAGTCGATAAATTGTGTGTGTTTTTAGGTGAATGTGACAATGTTCCAGGAGATGAAAACACTTGTGTTCCCAAGCGTCGCCGTTCACAACATGAACGTTCACAATTTAACATTAGGAAATATAAGTTACTTTCACCTTGCAAAGGTTCTTGTGCAAAAAAGTGTTCCACTCTATTTGATGATGTCAGAAGGGAGGCGATTCGACAGGAATTTTGGTCGCGGGACTTTGCAGGAAGAAGGGAATTCATGAAGGGTACTATTCATAAAACTGCAATTAGGCGAAAGCGAAAGGGCGAAGCAAAGAAATCCTGCAATTTGTTGTATCAACTGCCTGGTTGCTCTGGTGCTAAGCTCACAGTATGCAAAGTGTTTTACATGGCAACCTTGGGGATGAAAACTGATGGCTTTACAACTGAATATACTAAATGGTGCAGATCCGACCCATTATCTTCTCCTGAAGAAAAGAGAGGGAAATTTAGTAAAAGTGACAAAAGTGAAGAAGATAAAATTAAGCGACATATATACTCCTTCAACCCCCAGGTTTCACACTACAACATAAATCATGCTCCAAACAGAAAGTATTTAGATCCACAACTTTCCATTAGGTACATGTGGAAAGAGTATCTCGCTTGTCCTGACACATCCCATGTATCGTATTCTGTTTACCAAAAGATCTTTCATTCGCTAAACATTGGATTTAGTCGACCATCTCAGGATGAATGTGACACATGTAGTTTTTATGATGCACATGTGCATGAAACAAATATTGATGAGACCCAGTGTGACTTGTGTACCTCTGCTAAACAACATCTGGAAAATGCTAAACTTGCTAGAGATCACTACTCAAATGATAGAGACAACCCGTCATCAGCCGGACACATTGTTATGGCTGCTGACATGCAAAAAATTATTATGTTACCTAAAATGAGCCTTAAATCACAATTTTTTGTCAGTAGATTAACAGTATTCAATGAAACTTTCTGCGATTTAAAAGGCCATAATGATATCTGTATACTGTGGCATGAAGCTGTAACAGAACGCTGTGCATCAGATGTGGCATCAGCCTTTTACAAGATAACTTGTCTTCTGTCTAGTTTTACCTCATTTACATTTTGGTCTGACAACTGCTGTGCTCAAAACAAGAATTGGACTTTAATAAGTGCCATGTGGTTAGCTGTCAATAAAGAAGGTGGACCAGACATGGTGGAAATCAAGTATCTTGAGAAAGGTCATACTTTCATGCGACCTGACTCTGTTCATGGCCTTATTGGTGCAAAGATGAAAAAAATGGATTTACATGATTGGAATGACTTTGAATGTTTGGTTCACAATTCTGCCAAGCAAGTGCGTCCTGTTTCGTTGTCCCACACTGACATGTTTACTTTTTCTGACTTACATCAAAAATCTTATCCATCTCTTCCAAAGCTTGGGCAACTGAAAGTAATTCAGCTGCGCCGTGGATCAAGAAAGCTTTTTTTCAAATACAAGCATGGATCTGATTTTCAAGAAACACAGTTTTTGCCCAAAAAAATTCAACAGGCTAATGTGGATGAGATATTTCCTTCTTGTCTTTGTACACCCCGAGGTATAAACAAACACAAGAAAACTCAAATCACCAAGCAGTTGTTACCACATATGTCCCCAAGAAAAGCTCGATTTTGGTCTACTATGCCTGTATGTGATGATCCTGATCTCTGTCTTGGCAGAGATCCCAATGAAATTAAAAGTAATTTAAACTAAACATATAATTATGGGTCCCCTTGTTTTAAGGGAACATATATTGTTTTTTTCCAGATTTTTAACTGTCTTTTGATAATTTGTTCCACCACTTGGTCATGAAAAAGTGCTTTAAACATATTCAGATTTACACACATCTTCGTTAGTATAGTAGTTAACAGCTATATATAATTACTGAAGTACATAATCCAGGAGTTTCATACTTTGTAGGTTGGTGCATTGTAAATGATTTTGTAACTTTTAGTTAGATTAACCCCTTAGCTTAACGCCAAAGTATATATTTGTTTTTAGGTTACCAGTCAGGATTTACACACATCTTCGTTAGTATAGTAGTTAACATAATTACTAAAGTACATAATCCAGGACTTTCATACTTTGTTGGTTGGTGCATTGTAGATGATTTTGTATCTTTTAGTTAGATTTACCCCTTATCTTAACGCCAAAGTATTTGTTTTTAGGTTACCAGTCCTTAGGGTAAGAAATAAATCCCTAATGTGCTGAAATTTTAAACAGTTGTTTATAGGGTGTTACTTGTTTGTTATTTACAATTTTAGCCTGATTCGCATAGTTCTCACAGGAAATAAACTAGACATCCCTGATAGCTGCGATAAATGGTTATTAAACGGTCATTGTCAAGTTTGGACGCTGTTAAAACTGACCTTTTTATTTTGAAAAAATAAACTTGAAAAACAATACTTCAGTCAAAGGACTGTATGCTATTGAAAACAGGTTCAAGGTCTTATTGAGAGATAAAATTCTCCTTTCTTTTATACTACTTTGATAGCAATGCAATAAAGGGGGAAAAATTGACAAAACTTTTCAAGGCAAACAAGTTTCTTTTGGAAACTGGAGTTCCCTTATTTGTTTTTCTTCGCAAGGGCCAAGACTAGTTTTATTTAAAGGCTCGCCATATGAAACAAAATCTGAATCTGGGTGGTATAGTTACAGCTAAACAAACCATTTTTACCAGTTTTTACTTAACAGCAACTAAAACTAAAGCACAATGCCGACAGCTAAGTAAACAAGGCGACAAGATGTGATTGCAAGAAACAATCTTGCCAGGTGTATCGTAAATCTTTGAATAGGAAACAAACTGTGTAAAATGGAAATATATTAGGAGTCACCTTTCTGTTATTATCTGTTGCTGCTTTTTTTTTGTCATGCAAAAAAACATTTTGTTTGGTGTCATTTAATTGATTGTTAAATTGATGATGTTTTTCATGGTAAATTTTTGTAGCATGGTAAATTAATGACAATTCGAATCCATAAAAGTTTTGTGAGTATTTGTTTTTTGGGCTCTTGATGTTGCTTGACAAATACGGTTTTTATTGGTCCTCAGCACTAGCTACTATTGCTAATAAAATGTTTTCAGACAGAACATTTCAGTCTTCAGTATTCTTAAAACAGCTTGGAAAATGGTGACTTAAATTTAATAACAAAGTTTATGAAAAAAAAATAAAAGCTTTTGTTTGATTTGTGAGGAAGGTAAACCAAAAAAATCTATGTATTGTTCTGGGCTAGGGATGGTTTCTGGGCTGACCTGAGCGTTAAGTTTGCATATTCATGCCCTGCTAACATATGTAACTAGTGTTCCAACGGGTGTCTATGAACAAAACCGAATAGTTTTTTTAAATATACTCTGATGGTGGAAAAACGCGTACTTATGGGCAGTGTTTTTCGGTCCCCCACATTTCTCCAGCGGTTTCCCAAAATTCCAAAATGGCTATTTTTTGGTATTTAAATGAAACACTTGCGGTCTCTTAAAACTACTTGGCGGTCACCCAAACCAAACCTTAAATAAAACCTGCTTATGGGCATGTACAGCTTAATATAACACCGCCGGTGACGTAAGAGGCCTTGTAGAGCTGAAACAGG
Organism: Phallusia mammillata; assembly: GCF_965637545.1. Taxonomy (NCBI): domain Eukaryota; kingdom Metazoa; phylum Chordata; class Ascidiacea; order Phlebobranchia; family Ascidiidae; genus Phallusia; species Phallusia mammillata. The sequence continues at coordinate 7,032,060 of NC_137253.1, forward strand.
GATTTTTTGTGACGTCATAATGCACCAAGCGTGCTCGGCCAAGCAACGAGCATTAAAATGAGATGCTCGGAGCCAGATAAAACAGAACACTTGCAGTTTCGGCACATCCCTATTCTGAGCCTAGACTTTTCCAAATTTTTTTTTAGTTGGTTTTGCATTTCTTATCAGGTAAAACATAGTATATCGTTTTTTCATGGATAATAAACAAACTAACAATATGTCGTGTACCGTAGGTATGCCAAAAATTTTTTACTGCAACATGTTTGTGAAAAACACCAAACAAGTTAGCAATAATTTCTTTTTTGGATGCTAACCAACGCCAAACGCGTTTTGTGCTTTTTCTCGAAAACTTGAAAAATACACTTACTAGGTTTTACCAAAAGACGGCAGTACAGTTCTTAGAAGTTACTACAACTTTGATTCAGAGAGGCACCGGGCCGCGGCCTGGTTATTGTAGACCACTGGGTTAATGCCTAACTGATTGATGCGTTTTATAACTTACACGAAGGAGTTTACTTTTTTGTTTTGAACCTGGAATTGAATTCAAAAATGTTGTTAAATAATAACAATCTCAAAACTTATTTTAATCACAAAACTATTAATCAGTCCATTAGCAAGGTATGTCATCTGTATTATTATGTAGCATAGTCATTTTTCAGTTGAAGATAAGCTTGCGGAATGGATATCGATTTCAAATTGCAGCCAAATCATTTAAAATCTGTATGAGCACAACACTGGCCGTATATTTTTTATATTTTCCATGGCCGTATTTAAAAAAAAATTCCTGGACACTTTTTTGAACGCCGCCGTTGATTTAATAAATGCTTTTTATGTACATTTTAAATTACCGTATTTCTGTTTAAATTACCTTTTGTAATTAGCTTCTGGCATTGGCTACGCTAAAGGTTTGCTTGTGTTTTCAAGATTTAGAAACTTGCATGTGTTTCTCTTTAAAGATATACTGGACAAATTTATGTCGTTTAGATAGATGTTGTGGGTGTTTATGACCTAAATCAACAATGAAACACCAATAGCATCAACAACAATTTATTTCAAAATGACGTCATGGACAACAATGGGATCATTCAAATCATGTAAGCGTCTACTGGTCGCCCCAATCTTCTTGGCCCCAATCGCTTTTACCCCAGTCGTCCTTGCCCCAATCGTTTTCACCCCAATCTTTGCCCCAATCGTTCTTTCCCCAATCTTTCTTGCCCCAGTCGTTTTTACCCCAATCTGGTACTTTCATATCTGTAAAAACATTAAAAAAACATTATTAAAGATCCATCTCAGTTAAAAAAACACCATAAATATTTAATCCAGCATAAAAATTGGCTTTCATACAAATAATGTACAACTATAATGAAATTGGATTTAATCTATTTAATTTTGGTCTGGCCCAAAGACATAGACATGAAAAAGGCCCAAAGACATAAATCGCCTCTGTGAAACACGTATTTCTCATAAGTTTTACGTCATAAAATACAAAAGTGAAAGAAATATGTTTTTAGACGTTGAGTTTTACCTTATAAAAGAGTGTCGCCAACAATTACCAAATGTTAGCTTATGATTAAGACATACATGTTGACTCGACTTAAACAACATAAAACGTATTTCTTACCCGTTTCTTTATCGTCTGGTTTTCCCTCTTCGTTATTTTCATCTTCTGCAGGAGCCGAGTTGCCGTAGTAATAGTGACGACGTCTCGCATAATAATGTCGGCGACGTCGGGCGTAGTAACGGCGCCTACGGGACCTGTAACAAATATTAACATGGGGTTGAAGTAAATTCTGTAACGCAACGAGATAGAAGACGGGACACGTGATGACCCGTTTATTATATAAATCTGAAATGGTTTGTTGCACGTAGAATTGTAAGCCGGGCTTGTCTATTCGGGTAGAAAAAAAATTGCATAGGCTCGTTTGCAATATTGTTAAATCTAAAATTTAACAATCTATCTTGTTACAGGAAAAAAATAGGCAAACAAATGCAAACTAATAAACATTTCCTAACACAAGTAATCTTTAATTATTTTCTTTGAGAGGTTAAAATTGTAAAAAGTTTGCAATAAACGGGACTGATTTAAGCATGAATTACCATATGGCCACTTGTGTGCAGACCTGCGGTCACGGTATACTTACATATAAATGATAGTACGCCAGGCCCATTAAACGCGTTGCAGAAAAAAAACTAGTCTATGATGGGACACGAATCCCCTGGACGCGCGCTTTACCAACCGAGTTACACAGAAACCAAATTACTATGTTTGTTCAAGTCTCGATTTGCCGAATTATCAAAAAACATTTGCAGGGAAATTAATCCCTTTGATTCAGGCCGAGGTTTCCAGATCTTTGGCGCCAAGTTAAATGGTGTAATTCATACGTTTTTGTGCAACTAAACACCCATGACCACGTAATAACGCGTTGTTAATATTAGCAATCCCGTTCTTGTCCAAATAAAATAAGTTGAAAAAATACTGCTTCAACGTTCAAACCTATGTCATGTTTGTGATATTTTCTTATAAAACCAATAATTGCTTTATATACTAACTTTTCGTCATCTCCCTCGAGTAGACAAGATATCTCCAAAGACGATGCTTAGTTGCAATGCTAGACTATTATAACGTTGCTGAAAAGTTCGGACACAACCTGTTACCTTGTCAAATTCCTCATGATCAATTGTGCATAATTACCAGTAAAACATGTATGGTGGTAGCATTTTTCCTGAAGAACAGGCCGCCCTTATTCCTGACTCGGCGCACATACCCGAGTTATAAGCGGGCCTGAAATTCGAACCCGAGCCCGGCCCAAACCGGAAAGTATAAGCCCGAAGCCTGGAGCGAACCCAAATCGTCTTTGAGAAGTCCGTTTAGGCCCGAAAGTGTGATTGACAAGCCAAAAGTCTACAAAACGTACTACTGTACAGAATATAATTAAGAGCGGCGTTTTAGGGCTGTTGTTGGCATTAGGTGAAGTCCAGCAACTAGATACTTAGGTTGGGTGATTTTATCTGAAAACAACGGACACAGAATATAAATTTAGGCCCGAATTAGGCCCATTTGTACAACAAAACCTAAGCCCGAACCCGGCCCGAAAAGCCCAATCCGACTAACACATCTGGCACAGACCGTGAGACTTTGAGTGAATTAACACTTCCTTCTAATCTCAAAAAGCTTATTTTAGTTTCAGTTTCGTGTAATGTTGAAGGTAAAATATTTCGGAAAGATTTGGTGTCATGGAACTTTATTTAAGCTTTGGACGGCGATATTAGTGTTGGGCGGCAAGTTCTTAAGTTCGTCACCTTGTGGATAAAATACTGTAACAGTGCATTCCCGTGTAAGCGCCATACCGTCGATTTGGTGTTTTAAGCATAGGAAATGTGGTCAGGTAGGGCCACTAAAATCATCGGAAGACCCACTATCAGGTAATTGTCGATAGGTGGCGAAAAGAGCTGAATTATTTTGCGTTAGGATGTAAGATTTTAATAATTTTACATCAAAACTAAGTTTTCTTACTGGTTTTATTGAATTTTTAAATCGACCCTAATAGGACTAACCATAAGCATTTTTGGATACAGTAAAACCGAAAGACTGTAAATCCTTGGTTTAAACAGAATCAGTCGGTTTTAAATGAAGGAATATATATTTCGCCTATGTGGCATCATCAGTTCCTGTAACCGAAATACAATACGATATAAAAATGATTGCTGAAACAAACACGATAAAATAAATAAAAGCAGTAAAACACTAAAACAAGATTTTGCTGTTTCAAACTGTCAACGCTGTCTAAACCAACCTCAAACACAAACAGAACAAGCGAAAACTCCGGGCACTGAATCAAGTTAGAAAAAAATGAAAATACAGCTAAGAAAAGTAGGGCAGGCACGCGCATGCAGGGATAAACCAACGGTGGTGGGTACCGATGGAATTTCTAACGTATACGAGGCAGGACCATTTCTTGAATATTGATTGTAGCGTCCAATATTTTCTGCCATTTGGCCTCGCACAAGTCTAAATTTTCTTTATTAGGTCTTTCAACAAAAGTAATGTAGAAACATGTAGCGATGTCGGGTTTCTGTTTTAAAATATCAGTGTGGTTGCTGGCGTAATGCCGTAATAGAGCTGCTTTGTCATTTTTTTCCTTGAAGTTGAAAGTTTTCCACACCGCTCTGTGTCCGCGCCACCGTACAGCAAATGGGTTCTTTGTTTGGCCAACATAACAAGCATTGCATTTTATGCATTTAGCCACATAAATACCGTAGTCGCGACAACAAAGGGTTTGTTTGAGACGCATTTCTCCAGCGGGTGTATAAATTGTGGTAGTATTGGGCACCATTGATTTATAGTTGCCGTAATGCCCACAAAGGCCGCAGTGTTGACATGGATGGGATCTGCCTGCTGTGCTTGATTTACGCTCTTCACACGCAATGCGCCTGTAGTTTGTCAGTAATCCTCCCAGTGTAGCTGGCCGTTTGTAAACCACGCAAGCATTGGGTTGCAGGTTCCTTTCTTTTCCTGAAATCTGTAGCGACTTAGGAAAAGCCGTTGGCCAGACAAGTCTTGTGGTGTTGTTCTTTTTTGACTTTTTTGACTCTGTTGCCGTTGTGCTGTCCCAGGTCCAGGTTTTGGCAACTTTAAGGTTGTGCATTACTAGATTTTTTGGAAAATGCGATCGCAAACATTTCTGCTGCAGTCTTTCCAGGCTGGTATTATAGCGCTCGTCATTTTCGTTAAGTCTCCGCAATCGCCTTGCCTCCCCAACAACAATGGACTTAAATATGCTGAGTGGGTGGTGTGATGTTCCGTGTAAAAAAAGGCGATTGATTGCAGTTGGCTTAACGAAATCAGTCAAAATAAAACCGAAAGGATTTTGGGGAAAACATACATGCATTTTTGGATACATTTAGTTTTAAATGGGTGAAATGCTCTTCCTATCGAAAATTAGCTAAATGTGGGTGTGCCGTGAGGTGTGGTGTTAGTACATTTTTCATGTGGTCATGAGCGTGGCTGAATGGTCCGGCCCGTCTCACTTATGTACAAAAAAGCCTTGATCGCGATTTGTCCCCGGGAACGTTCTTGGTTGAAAACAAGTCAAAAAAGCGCAGAAATTGTTTTGTGAACGTTAACCTTAATGTATGTTCTACATTTGGTGCAAAGAATGTAAAAGAACTCGTTGAATGGCTACACTAGCCAATGCGGTCGATCTCTCGTCACCAGCTGCACTGATGATACCTTATAAGTCGAAACAGTGTGCACTGTCTGGTGCAAAGAATTTTTTGCAAAAAATTTGAATATTGGCGCATGCAGAAAAGGTAAAAAAATTACTATACTGAACTTAAGTCTAAGTGCGCGAAAAAAGGGCAACAGCTAATGTATCATAAAACACAATGCATGGCATCTAATCTTCATGAGCTTTACAACGCTACCATGTTTGTTTAAAGTCTTTGTTCAAAAAAGTATAGGTGCTTTGGTTCACAGATCACGGTTTTAAATATTCACATTAAGACGATGCAAGTTTGTATCTTATATCTTCTTGCAGAAAATATAGATGCTCTTTTCAAGGCGCTCTCTTTCTTGGTAAATCCGGGTTTATTTTGAACTGTTAAGTGACAATAAGTTTGATCCAGCTGTTTTCCAGCATAGAATATTTGATATTTCATAATTGTGTGAGATAAGGCGTCGGATGCTAGCTTGGGATACGCCACTCAAAATCCCAAATCTGATAATTAAAACAATAACTTTGATGCGACAGATCCCAAAAGCGCGCACTGCTTATTGGCGAAAAACGCTTGACGGATTTTTCCTCATGTCATGCCAAGAACGATAGTTTGATTGCGTTCTGAAGGCATTTGTCGCCTATTGTCTGCTTCGCCATATGACTTGGTGAAATAAATAAGGATCAATTTTCTGCCATGGCACATTGCTTTCATTGCAAGCTACTGGGTGAGTCAGTAACTTGGTTTCTGGTATTTTGCCGTACCAAGCTTACGTTACTTAAAGTGTGGTTAAATGTTTTCTATTTGAGAATCGTAAACAGTAAGTTAAAAAACGTGATGGGGTGGGTATGTTCTGTTTTCAATGTGTTAACAAACCCCAATGTGTATGTGCTTTTATCCTGGCGTGTGGTGTTTTGCTTTATGCAATGCCTTATTTTTATTATATATATATTTAGATTGCAAGCAAGAAAGATGAAGAGTTCAGTGCTGTTGCTGCTTCTTCTGGCAATTTGCCTTTTGGTCCCTGATACCGAAGCTTGGTAAGTTTTTGTTCATATTGTGGTATTCCAGGCTCAGATGTGTTAAAACCTTTGTTAATTTTACATTTCGTTCTAGCAACTGATTGCACTTTGTATGAACTAATTGGGTGTCAGGCAAAAAATAAGCAAGCCCGCAATAATCTCAATTTGTCGCAGGCGCCGCAGGCGCCGCAGGCGCCGCCGATATTATTCGCGACGCCGATACTATTACCGACGCCGACGATACTACTACAGACGTCGCCGATATTACTGCGGCGATTCTGCTGAACCCGAGGAAGAGAACAATGAAGAAGGAAATGAAGGCGAAGGAGAGGGAGGTTAGACAAGCGTCTTATACTGTAATGATCTTTAAAGGATTCGACTCTGATATCTTACATGCAAGCTGCATAATCAACGCGTAATTTGAGGCCATGCGTCATAGAGCCCTTACATAGGCCAACGTTTACATGTCTACTTTAATTACAGTTTGGGTTATAGTAGTTGATCGTTTAAACTTAAATGATCCATGCGCTTTGTACATGAATGTGTATTTTAACGACTCTTTCTTCTCTCACATATAGACATGAACGCACCAGACATGAATGACCAGATGACCCAGGATTTCATGCGTGACTTGAATGAACCAAATACTGAAGAGTAAACTCTTATTGTTGATTATGCCGATTTGAAAAATAAATTCTTGTTGGTGCATTTGTTGTTTCGTTTATTTTGACTTCTCTAAACGTCTTGAAACAGTCTGAGTGATTTCATTATTACGGGAGGCTTTTAAGTCACTTTAACGGTGTGATTTGTATATCACCGACTTGTGTATTTGAGGGGATAACGCGTGAGAAAAAAAGGTTAAAAAACATCGATCGAAACATCTTTGACAGAAATTTTGGAAAATAACGTTTTTTTTAATAGACTTCCTTGATTTAAAAAAACAAAATTGCGTTACACAAGTCGTTTCTAAACTTGTCATACCGTCCTTAAAGCACAAAACAAAGCAAAAAACGTAACGCCTCCTTTCATGTCTTGCATGGAGTTAAATGAACTGTTGAAAAATGTTTTTTTATCCAGTTAATTGTGGTTACCTAAATGGTACACTATATAACATATCTCAGGTGCTTAAAATGTTAAAATAAACGAGTCAAGTCATAATCAAAATATGTACATATGTTTTTAGGTGATGCAAGGCACTTGTGCCATAATTACTCCTACTGTTGCATGTAGCCTATATTCTCGATATAAGATGTTTCCGGATATATTATCTGAATCTAGAAGGTACACGAACCATACTCAAAACCCCATAGTTGCGCGAGAGTAATAACAAATAAGAATCACTATAGGCTATTTCACAAGTTTATTTGGTCTGAAACTGTGGTTTTCAATTTTATACTGATCGCTTCTGACAACGTATTCTATCGCGGCTTCAACATGAACCTGTTTGGATGGATAGACCATGGGCTATAGGGCTAAACTAGCAAGGTTAGCAATACGAAAAGAATGTGCAAGTCTTGAGTTTGCCCAAACCTGAACTGATCAGTTAAATCATTTAAAATGCATTGTATGATTTGACTTGAAACAAGTTTATGTCAGATAGCTAGTCGCGTTGCACATTAAATCTCCGGCGTACCACAGTTTGAAAACCACTGCTCTATAACATTTGATTTTTCATAATTGTGTAAGATAAGTATAGGCGTCCGATGCTAGGGATACGCCACTCAAAATACCGGCTCTGACAATTAAAACAACACCTTTGATGCGACAGTTCCCAAAAGCGTGCATTGCCTATTGGCGAAAAACTCTTGACGCATTTTTCCTCGTGTCACGCCAAGAACGATAGCTTGATTGCATTCTGAAGTCATTTGTCGGCTATTGTCTGCTTCGCCATATGACTTGGGTAAATAAATAAGGACGATTTTTCTGCCACGCCACAATTCTTTCATTAGACATATGTCCGTTGGATTTGGAATTACAAGCCCAAAACCTGACCCAAAAAGCGCGTCCCGACTTACGACCCCGATTAAATAACTGCTTGTTTTCAAAATTTTGCAATACAAGTAAACAAAACTTTAAATGCATAAAGAAGAATTTATTTTTCGAATCCGCGCCACAAACAACGAATGTCTACTCGTCATGGTTGGGTTCATCCATGTCACGGTTGAAATCCTGCATCATTTGAATTTCCATGTCAGGTTCGTTCATGTCTGGTTTAGAAGAAAACAAGTCAAAATATTAAATCTTATATAACTGCATTTAATACGACAATACAATTAATACAATTTAATACAATATATCGTTACTTGTATCGGCCCTGAAGCGTTAAAACAGACCAGGTACACTTGCATGCAAATTATACTTCACCAGGCCTGTTTCAGACATTTTGTCGAGTCAATTTGCTAGTGCCAAAACTTATTTACAAGTTAATATTATAAATGTTGTTCAAAAACTTGTGACTCGTTTCAAAGTGTGTTAAACCGCGTTTGAATTCAATTAACAACTGAAACCAACGGGTTTGAAATGCCCATTAAACGTTACCTATCTTAAACATAACAAAAACACTTAACTCTTACCCATTTCTTCTTGGCCCTCACTTCCCTCTTCGTTGTTTTCATCTTCTGCGGGAGCCGAGTCGCCGTAGTAATAGTGACGACGTCTGGCATAATAATGTCGGCGTCGATGGTAGTATCGGCGACGTCGGGCGTAGTAACGGCGCCTGCGAAACCTGTGACAAAAGAGCATTTTACCGAGCTGAAATACAAATCACCCAAAAGGTAAAATTGATAAAGATATAATAAACAGTATGTACAGGTTTTTGGAACATGGCTTATATAAACCGTAATCACTTTAGATTTGTTTCATGTAGGCTTAACATCGGTTGCTAAACCCGAAAGTACAAACTCAATATCCGTTCCAAACCAGAAATATATTTTTAAAAGCCCACACGATTTTTTTAAATCTTAGCCCAAACCAAGCCCGTTTTCATATTGAAGCTCGAACCCGACTCGGAAAGTCCGGCCCACTTGCAACTCTGAGCTACCTCCACCAAACATCTTGAAATGCAATAAATGTTTCGAACTAAATTAAAAAACGAGACTTACAATCCGGCTTCGCTTTCGGTGAACAAAAGGCAAATTGCCAGAAGAAGCAACAACAGCACAGCGCTTTTCATCTTTCTTGCTTGTAATCTAAAATTAAAAAAACACACATCGAACTTACACATCATAAGCGTATGCGTTCTAAAATTCATCGGACCAAAATGCGTTCTAAGTTATTCCACATTACAGTAAGTTACGTTAATCAAAGCGAAAATCTCACACACCAAACACGCGAAATAAATTCAATCCACCAAGTCCTTAACTTACCCAGTAGATTGCAAATAAAGCAATGGGTGTAATGACAGCAAATTTGTCTGTATTTATGTGCACAATCATATGGGTAACAGACAATTACCGGTTACTGCCCTGAAATAGATTGACAAACGCTTTTTGGTGAATCGAATACTCTTTGTCGGAGAACAGCTGGTGTCCCGTAAAAACGGCCATTCGACATTTCAATTTGCACAGAAAAAGTTAAAAATATTATGTGCAATGTAAAAGTTCTAATAGCCAAAAAAGGCCGCATGTTTTGTTCTGTTACATTTCGGGAAATGCACATGTCATCATCGGTGATATATTATACGGCTAAATCAGTCACACTTTTTTATTCACCTTGGTCGCTAAAAACTTGCTAAAATGTGCGAAATGAAAAAGATTTGCTGAATTGTAGTAAATCGTTTAGGCTCACCTGATTCGTGCGTTTGTACATGAAGCAGTTATTTTGAAAAGATTTTTTGGTCTTGTTTTGAAACACTAGACACGAATTCATATTGAATAAAAACAGGAACAAAACTTTTTTCATGAAGCCTGTGTAAACAAATTAAGAACACCAATTGTGGAAACGCATGCAATTTGACGTATTACTTGTACATAAGCTGCCTGACAGTTTTGCTTTTGATTGAGCTACAGGTTTGGCTTAATACGCTGATATAGTTTTGTTGTTAAAAAAATGTGCAGTTCCTACTCATTCTTTGAACTTGCCTCATTTGTACGGTAGAACTACTAACACTGAGCTTGGGCTGGCCCCCGCTCTGAGAATTTCTGGTAGGTGGCGCTAAGGAGCATAGGCGTTTATGGTGCTGACTCAGCAATTATTCTTACCATAAACCCAAACTGCTGTAACAGCACCATAAACGCCTATGCTCCTTAGCGCCACCTACCAGAAATTCCCAGAGCGGGGGCCAGCCCAAGCTCAGTGTTAGTAGCTCTACCCATTTGTACAGCTGGAACAGCACTTACAAAATTTGTAAGCAAACCAAAAAAGCATAATATTTGATATTTCGGGTATTCTTAATTGCGACACTGACATCCATTAGCAAGATACGTCATCTGTATTATTATGCAGCATAATCATTTCTCAGTTAAAGATAATCTTGCGAAATGGATATCGAATTCAAATCGTAGCAAAATCATTTGAAATCTGTATGAGTACAACACATTTTCTATTACCGTATTTAAAAATATTTCCTCGACACTTGTTTGAACGCCGCCGTTGATTTAATAAATGCATTTTATGTACATTTTAAATTACCGTTTTTCAGTTGTAATTAACTTTTGTAATTAGCTTCTGGCATTGGGTACGCTAAAGGTTTGCTTAACTTTTCAAGATTTAAAAACTTGCTTCTCTAAGGTATACTGGACAAAAGTTATGTCGTTTAGATAGATGTTGTGAGTTTTTATGACCTAAATCAAAAATGAAACACCAATAGCATCAACAAAAATTTATTTCAAAATAACGTCATGGACAACAATGGGATCATTCACATCATGTAAGTTGCGTCTACTGGTCGCCCCAATCTTCTTGGCCCCAGTCGTTCTTTCCCCAATCGTTTTTACCCCAATCTTCTTTACCCCAGTCGTTTTTACCCCAGTCGTCCTTGCCCCAATCGTTTTCACCCCAATCTTTGCCCCAATCACTTTTACCCCAATCTTCTTTGCCCCAATCGTTTTTACCCCAATCTGGATTGCCCCAATCGCTTTTACCCCAGTCGTCCTTGCCCCAGTCGTTTTTACCCCAATCTGGCACTTTCATATCTGTAAAAACATTTAAAGTATAGTTAAAAGATCCATCTCTGTTAAAAAACATAAATATTTAATCCAACATATTAATTGACTTTCATACAAATAATGTACAACTATAATGAAATTGGATTCAATCTATTTAATTTTGTTTTCTTGCCCAAAGATATAGACATAAAAAAGGTCCAAAGATATAAATTCCCTCAATGAAACACATATCTCTAATGAGTTTTACGTATTAAAGTATAAAAGTGAATAAAATATGTTGTTAGGTGTTGAACGTATTTTCCTCATGAAAGAGTGTCGCTAAAACCTACCAGATGTCAGCTTATGATTAAAACATGCATGTTGACTCGACTTAAACAACATAAAACATATTTCTTACCCGTTTCTTTATCGTCTGGTTTTCCCTCTTCGTTATTTTCATCTTCTGCAGGAGCCGAGTCGCCGTAGTAATAATGCCGGCGTCTCGCATAATAATGTCGGCGTCGGCGATGGTAGTATCGGCGACGTCGGGCATAGTAACGGCGCCTACGGGACCTGTAACAAATAATATCATGGGTTTGAACTAAATTCTGTAACGCAACGAGATAGAAGACGGGACACGTGATGACCCGTTTATTATATAAATCTGAAATGGTTTGTTGCACGTAGAATTGTAAGCCAGGCTTGTCTTTGTCGGGTAGAAAAAAATTGCATAGGCTCTTTTGCAATATTGTTAAATCTAAAATTTAACGATCTGTCTTGTTACAGGAAAAAAAATAGGCAAACAAATGCAAACTGTTAAACATTTCCTAACACATGTAATCTTTAATTATTTTCTTTGAGAGGTTAAAATTGTAAAAAGTTTGCAATAAACGGGACTGATTTAAGCATGAATTACCATTTGGCCACTTGTGTGGCTAAATTTCTGATGGTAAATCAAAACTTTCTAGTTCCGTTTCGGACTTTTAAAAAATGAAGGAATAGGGTCGGACTTTCGACGTGTCCGTTGGGTTCGGGCCACATATTTAAACCATACTGCAAGCTGCTGGGACTTACCAGCCGGCTTCGGTTTCAGTGAGCAACAGGCAAATTGCCAGAAGAAGCAATAGCAGCATATAACTCTTCATCTTTCTTGCCTTGCAATCTGTAAGTACAAAAAAACTACCCATTGCATTAAGCAAAACAGCAAACCCGACCAGTGTTGCAGAAAATTTTCGCTTAAGCGATTTTCAGTATAGCTATTTAACATTCCTCATATTCCTAAAATTACATAACGTTGAAACAAAATCGTTGTAATTAATTGCTTAAATACAACCCACCACTTACCCAGTAGCTTGCAAGAAAAGCAATGTGTGAGATTGCCGCAAATTTTCTTGTATTTATCTGCCTAGTCATATGGGCGAGCAGACAATAGCCGCTTACTCCCCTTTGGTCAATCGGCTGTTCGAAGAACAAATCGATTCCCGAGAAATCGGCCATTCGATACATCAGCCTGCACCGAAGAATTCTAAATCTCGTGTGGTGTATAATGACCAAAAAAATCCCGTGTGGAGTATAATGACTCGCAAAAATGCGACATGCTGTATTTTGAAACATTTCGAAAATGCATATGCCATAATGCATGATACAGAATGCCGCTTTTGTTGGTCTGGTCATGGACTACATGATAGAAAGAAGAGGTCCCAAAGATTAATTAAAATACCTAATTGTTTAAAAGTAAATTGATTGAAAATGCATTTGTCTTTTTTACATCATACACCTTACAGGTCATCATCTGACGTTGTCATCAATCTTGCAATCCTGCACCATTGCCCATTGCTCACAACATGTCAACACGCATGACAAGCTCTACTACGCATAAATTTTATCTAACATGAACGATAAACTAATTGGAATTGATTTTTAAATAAAGTATTTGGCCAATTGACTCGTTTGTATAAAACTAATGCAGAATGGATTAATTCAAAGTTATGGACTGGTGTGAAACTGGTGTGCATCTACAGCTTACACGTCTAATGTTGGTTACAGTGGTCCTCGGTTCACAAAGTTTGAGCAACTGAGCTTGTCACTTATATGATTTTACGCTAAATTCGCAATAGAGTATTGTTTCAAGTCGAACAACTCCGGTTTATTTAAGGTCTTGGCATATTTTCGACTAAAGATACTGCTGGCTTCGTGATTGACGCGCTAGAATAAATCCACAATGTTAATATCCTTAAGACGTCAATCATCAATGCGCTAGCCTCAAATCAACTCAAATCGGTTCATAACAAAGACTGACACATTACGGAGAACCCGAAAACAGCCTGGTGCTTGCAATATGTTTTGACGCCTTTTATTGAATTGATTTGTCAATAAATCATTTAACAACGGATAGCAGTGATAACAAGCCGACAGTCGACCATATTTGATTCGAAATTCGACAACTGATTTTGGCAAACTTCAGGAAGCTTTTGAATGACAACTTCCGTTCTAAAGTTTTCAAATCATAATTCCTACTGACAGTTGATTCGCTCATTGTTCGTTATTCATGTGTACCAAAGTTGTCAATTCCATACAACAGGCTAAATATGTGACGCTTTTTAGAGCAAGGGGCATTGTTTTTAAACCTTCTGAAGGGCGACATTTTGAGGTCTCAATAAATTAACGATTTTAGAGACACTTTTGTTTGAAATAATTTCACTGCAAAGCTCATTGTTCATGGAATCTTATGCACTACAGCTGCCAATCACCTACACAAAGTTATAAGCACATAAATTATCAGAGTTGAATGAGGACTTTTATGCCCAACCCGATATTTAAAAAACATAAGGCCCGAATGCTGTTCTGAAGTGAGATTGTCCAAAAGGAAATTCACAAATGTGGTCAAGTGTAAAGTTAGACCTGAACCAAGCCCGTTATTTTCAATTTAAAGCCCAGACCTGATCCGCCTTAAAAAACTCACTAAAACTCACTAAAACTCACTAAAACTCACTAAAACTCACTGTACACTGTGGAAGTCATTGCGTAACAAAATTATTTTTAGAAATATACTTTTGAATTCCTACAAACATAATTTTACATTGTAAGGGAATTGGACGAAACAACAGCTTTTAAAACACCTAGGTGTCACCATAGTGAAAGTAATTTGTATGTGTGAAAAAAAACGTTTTTAATATGTTTCCTAATTTTTTACATTGAATATAATTTAAGCTTAGCCCCTGTTAGCTTATTTATTCATGCCACGTAAGGCAGCCTAATATCAGCGCAATAGTACAATATCTTTAGTATATTATATTTTCAGATGTTAATTCTCTTTGCCTGATTAATTGGGAAACGAATTCCATCTGCTTCCTGCTATTTAAGTGGGTGCCTTTTTTCGCGTTTTTGTATTTAGACTGTTAAGCTGTCAACTTCCAATTGAGACAAATTTATTTCCTAAAATTTAGAAATAATTGGTGTACATTGGGTTTGAGTTGAGTTGAGTTGAGTTGAGTTTATTTCGCTTGGTGAAAGACAACATAGCAACACAATTGCACTAAAACAATCACCAAGCCGGAAATAGCTGCGCAACGTTGAAACGTTATGAAGCGCAAAAAACTGTCGGGCACAATTGGTGGATAGTGGTACAACGCGCTGCAGCTACACCGTATTATAAGGCGTTATGTGTTGGGTGCTCACAAGAAAGTGAGTCTGGCGCAGAGTGAGTATAACACTACTGGGGGGAAACGATGGTGGGACCAGTCGCGGGGGCCCTAGAATCTAACCACCCGTGTTAGGGAAAGAGGGTGGCTTTACTATAATGCTTTTGAATTTTGCATACTCATGCTGGTTTGTGGGCAAGCGTGGCCAATGGAACTTCAGTCCACGATGCTAAATAATTTGTTTGTGTGGCTCGCAATTTGATTTAGGAACGTCTACAAAATAACGGACAACAAAAATTCGGCATTTATTTTGCTGCAATTGGCAAATACAATCACGTGATTATTCGTCACGAATGGGTGTGTAACGTCTACTTCAGTGCTCCTGGTGGGCACGGACGTCCACTCTGGTACTTCTATTTGATTCCAAAACGCGCCTGCCAAATCCCAACTACAGGCTTCTTCCCGCTAACACTCCACACAAGGTTGTAACAGTTTATTTGAAACAAAGCCTTTGATGGCTTCAATTAGCAGGATGCAGTTACTTCTAGACTGGCGGACGGTTTTCTAAAGTAAATATCATGGCATAAACACAATGAAAAACGCCGGTTTACAGTATAACACTCTTACCGAAACGTTTTTGACCAGGACTCTTAACAGTTTAACAGTTATTGTCGACGATCAAATCAAGTCAAACTGTAAATAACAGAGTACACTTTAGACCAGGCACATTGTCACAACAAAGGCTTAACAATACAACACAATGGCTATTGGCATAATGTTGACCAAGATAAACAAGCAAATAAAACAACACTTACCAAAAACAACTTATTGGTCACGAATTACTGGCAGACTTTATGTGCGCAGCAACACGAAACAAGTTACTTCAGATTTTACAGATAATTTACTTAATATTCCTGAAAAACAAACTACAGTAGTTTCCTAGACACAAGAAACGAACTACTGACGTTTCCAGCAAATTTGTCGAACACGAGGCGCGAAACTATCCACATGATAGCGCTATTTACACTGAAATTTACAATATGGGAACACGGTAGACAAAACAGTAATTTGCGATGTAACAGGGTGTATCCATATCATGATCGAAATCCCTCACAATGGCATCGGGAGTGTTCAAATTGATTTCTAAAAAACAATAGTAGATTTAGCAAAACAACAGAAATTTTCTGTATGTTGTGATAGACAAAACATTTTAACCATGCATATATACTTATGCAATGGACTTCGCTCAACATTTCCTACAAGAAAAAAATTTTCTAGTTTGTGACAGGAATTACCTTCCAGTGGTTCTCAACCTGTGGTGCGAAAAATTCATCAGATGGTACGCGATCAGTGCACGAGAACCACTGCCTTAAACTAACTTACAAACCAAGATTTCACGTTATTGGTTTGTTTAACTTTTTTGGCTAAGCATGTGCTTGTATTGTAATGCGCTTTGCCCATTGTGTTGCTTGTTTGTGAAGAACTATTTGTTATGTTGGATTTTAGTTATACGATGTCAAAAACGCCTAAAATTTTAATCTAATTATTCCCTGCAAAATTTCAAATTATTTCTTTGGAAATTGTAAAGATTATGATTTCTGTGTTTACGTTTTGGAGTCGAGATTACGTGAGGTTGTCGCCCGTTTGTCTCGTGGTGTGGCTAGATTGCTGTGTGTGTTTTGTATCTGTAATTATCGTGTTTAATCGTTGGATTCTATTTGAATAAGATCGTACAGGCAAACTAAGGTAATAATAAAACTGATTTGGTGACCTACAAAAAGTGTGGAACGTTACAGAAATCAAATCCAATAACCCTATGAATAAGAATCACTGAGCTAGAAGTTAAAGTTTTATTTCACGATTCCTATATTGAACCACAGCTCTAGTTTACTCCTAAGAAACCCACAATGGGCGACATTTTAAGGAGACAAACCAAATACGTTAAAACAATACCCCAGAAAAAAATCTAGGGAAAACCCAATCTAATTTGACAATCTTGACCACAACTGCATGTAAACTTCGGAAAATCTACTGATGCAAGAACTTACACCAGACAAGTTTGCTAAATAAAGCATTCGCAAAAATTTCAAAATCAATATGTTAAAAAAATGATAAAAATGCCGACTGTAACAGCGAGAACATGTTCCGCTTGGCCGATTTAAGCTCTCCTTATTCGTGACGTATGTAAATATTCATTCGTTAGAGAGCATGTGCTTTGAACGCCACGTTTTTGTGAGCTGCATTATTTGCTAGTTTTGCGTCAAGTTAAGTGAATTTACCCTAATTGATTGTGTCTATTTTGTTTATAGTGAAACTGTAAATGCTAACAGCAATAGCTAAAATGCTGAATTGTTAGTTGTGGAACCTCTAGCCTCGTGCAAGTAAAGCCCTGGTTACCCAACAGTTGGTATGTTTTATGTTTTCATATTATTTAATTAATGTGTACTTAAACTATAACAGGTTTTAAAAGTGATTGGAAGAATTTTGAATGTAAAATGTGACTGATTAATGTGGATTTAATTTAAGACCTGTGTGTACTGTTCAAACTGCTTATTGTCCGATTATCGTTATGACGTCATAATGTATACGTATGGCTTATCTGTGTTATGTATGGTTCTCGACTCTCGTTACGCATGAGTTAGTCTGACGCGATACCACGCTTTATTTCAGGACTTTGTAGTCTGTTTTGTCTGGAAAAGATCGAAATAATCATGGCAGTAGGCATTGCAGTGTGCCCGAGTGTATTTCAGGCAATAGAAATTTTAAAATTAGCAACGAACGCGAAATTTCTACTGTTTGTGTTCGGAAAACTAGCTCTTGCCAAAACCCTAATTGAAAAAACACGCAGAGAGCAGTCAACAAGGATACAAAAAAAACGTAAATTGCCGTAAATATGCTTAAAATCTTAATATCACTAAATGACATGCTTTTTTCTATACAGTGCAGCAGCCAGTTTGTACTTAATGCCCGCAGATATTGTTGTACATAGCAGATCTAAGACATCTTTGGCCATGGTGCTAAACCACGTTTGAATAAATGGATGAATATTTTGTGATGTCAGAATAACATGTTGACTCAACTAGTTGCTTGTATCAGGTAAAAATTAAGTCATGTTTGTCAAAAAAAATGTAATGACTAATCAGAATTCATTTTTTGCAATGTTGTTTTGAAAGCAAAAAATGCAGAGTATGTTGATTGGAAATGGTATCTGTGCCTGATGCTCAACAAAATGCACTATGTCAAATACTGGGTAAAATTCCAGTTTTTGCTTTGGTCATTTTATTAGTGTTTCTGAAAAGTGAACAATATCAATCTGTGTTGTTACTAGCTGCACTGTGAGACCTTGCTGGTTAAAAAGTGTGTACAGTCTATAAACAACTTATTATCAGGAACAAACTGTAGATTAATTGCTAAATGTATGTTTGCTAAATGTTGTCTTGTATGTTTTATCAAGATGTTGTGTTATGATTGTAGCTTGCAAAAAAACACGACATGCCCTGAGTACAAGTATGTTGAAATTCAAAACAATTTGAATATGTGATCCTTCGCACATTTTCATAGGATGTGTTGGATGATTTTTTTGAGACAGTGTAAGTTGATTTATTGCTTGTGGGTGTATATGTTTGTATGAATAACAAAACAAATAGTCACACAGTTTGTAATTTTATGTGAAGACAACTGGAATATCGATATTAAAAAATATAAGAAGGAAACACCACATTTGGAAATGAAAATACCTAGACAGAATTGTCGGATAAACCACTCCTAAAGTTGCTGACATAGTGGGAAAGACAAAAAACTATCACAGAATCAAAATTAAAAGTGCCATGTTTCTTGTTACGTTCCTTGCTAAATTTAGGTACAAATAGCCTGTGAAGAATGTAAACTGTTCTGATGCCTGTTTAAACAATCGCCATTTCAAGCAGAGGAATGATGAGTTTATGTCATTGACATCGTATAAATGTTGAATAATGGTTTGTAGATGTTAATTTTTTTCTTCTTTGTGTGACGCACAATTTTTTTCTGTCCTGATGGCGCACAATGACGTCTGCAACCTTCAGTTGTTTTGCTGCTTCCAACTATGACATATTTATTTGAAAATAAACCATGAGCGTAATTGCGGATACTCATTGATGATTTTGTTGGGATGGTTGCATTTGGTATCCACGCCTAATCATACTTTAACTTCGTTAGGTAAAATTCGTTTTACAAAATCGAGAGTCTTGTCGCTTGTGGACTGCATGGCAAGTTCTGTGTCAAGTCGTCCTGGAATGTCAAACAGTTCACTAAGCAACTTATCAGTAATTTTACTGCCCGACATACTTTGTAAGGTAAACCTCCTGCTGGGAAATAAAAAAATGTTATAAAACGAAACGACATCACAGTAAAAATCACAGTAGCCTATTTGTCGCCTGCCGCTGTTGATATTTTTCCTCATCGTGTCAGTGTTACTCAAGCGTGACGAAGCCTATTGGTTCTATGTTGTTTAGAATTTTATGGTTACAGGCTTACAGCTATTAGGGTTGGGGTGAGGTTTCAGGTATAATCCACTGCTAATAAAAAAAATGCGTTTGTTCCGCTGTTTACCGTCATTAAGCAAACTTTTTTGTTGTGTGTTGTTGTGTTAGTACTGAGTAGCTTTGTCAAAAACGTGTTGAACCAAATCTCATCGACGAGAAAAAGGCAAGTCACGTGGTCGTCGTCACGCTTCATGTCAGTCGCGTGTCAGACTTTGTTTCCTGAACTTTCAAGAGAAAGGGTCTGTCTGAATACTGGGTAAATATTTGACTTTGTGGAGCCAGCTGGCTGGTTATACAGTTGTTGTATTGAGGTACAAGCCTAATGGACAGATTCAGTGCTACACAAGGGAAATTTAACGTGTCAGGCTGTTAACTGCTAGTAAGTGTATTGTTAGTTGGAACTTTTGGGAAGTAAATAGTTAAGTTTTGCTTTAGCTGCATGATGTAGGTTCTCAGTTGTAACAAATATGTTCTGGGCTACTTGACTTGGAGGCAGAAAGTGAAATATAATAAGATAACCGTTTGCTTGTTTGTGCTTAAGCAATAACTTTATGAGGAATGTAATAGCCTTTAAAATACTATGTTAGCAAAGGCTTATGCTATTACCATCATGACGCACTTCCTGTGTTTGTTTGTTTAGTTTGAAACTTGTTACTTCAGCATGTGATTTGGGCCTCAAATTAAATTGTTTGTGTTGCTTTTTTATGCAACGTTGGTCGTCTTACTAAGTCTTATTTGCATCTTAATTAGAGATAACTAATGCATAGGTACGTTCCAAAGGCGGTTTGTAACGTCACAGACAAGAACAAAGAATAGTATTTGTTCACGAACAATTCCCTTCTTTTGTTACTTGTAATAGAGCAAAGGGGCATTAGTTGGTAGTGGACGCACTCATCAGTCATCATAAGGCGCCGAGTTTTGCAAAAAAGCAAGTTGGGAAACTAAGTGTCACATTAAGTGACGAAAACTCAAACCCCAATAAAAGTCCAATAGAATGCAACGTTCGTCAAAAGAAAAGAATTGAAATGTTTAAAAAATATTTAGTTTCAAAATAGTTGCTGTAACGATTTTAATTGGTTTATTAACGTTCAAAAATGTTTCGTCAAGTTGTTGTTGCTTTATATCACCTAAGATAACCAATTATTACAGATCATTATTGTACATCGTACACTTTAATGGCAAAACATGCTTTACGTCACAAAGTACTAACGAAAACAGGCTGTTTTCCAGTTTGGGGAAATGCTGCGTCAGGGCTTGTAAGGCATGTGGCCCTCGCACGTGATTATTAAGATTATCCGGCCTCAAAAAGTTTGGTGACCCCAGATCTAAATGATAATTTGATACGCCGGTCCTATTTATGTATTTGTTATCTTGAAAGACAACCTATAAACTTAAAAATTCAACGTGTTTATCACAGGTATGTGTATCAGTATGTATGGGTAATTTTGGTCAATTTTTACTACAAACTACCCTAGACCTAAAAAATGGATAGTAACCTGTTGATACACAACAACCCAAGCACAGAGCATGGAGATACGTTAATACGAGAAACAGACCTTGGACAAAAAGCTGTCTTTGTAAGTTTAACGAGTCTGTCTGCAAGCACTTTGGAAAGAGAAAATTTCTTGAGCTCTGTTTGTGTGCGATCGGAAATTTTAAGTTTTCTGGAAAAAGAAACTTTCCTTGTCTCGGAAGATGATCAAGAAAATGGGTTTGAACTTCGTCAGATTGGTTCCCGAAAAAGTACAAACAAAACCAATAATGAAATTTTGCTTAAGCCTGTGTTTGTACGACTCGAAAGACTAACTAAAGGCACTCTCGAAAAAGGAAACTTTCTTTTACCTCATTCTCATCACGATGGTAAGGACAAATGTTTAGCTACGAATATTTCCGAGAAAGGTATCAACATTTCCAGCAGTTTGAAAATCTTTACATGTGATGTTTGTGAAAAAGCATATCATCAACCAGGCCTATTAAACGTTCATATGAGAATACATACTCGTGAAAAGCCTCACCAATGCCAAATTTGCAACAAAACATTTAGGACAAAAAGTATGTTAACGGCTCATATAAAACTTCACAGCGACGCAAAACCCTTTAAATGTGAATTCTGCGGCAAGACGTTTAAACAGGCATCAAACTGCAAAATTCATAAGCTGATTCACAAGGAAAAACAGTTTAAATGTGAACTTTGTAATAAATCGTTTCGCCATAAACAGTACCTACACACTCATTCGTTAATTCATACCGGGATTAAACCCTTTGAGTGCGATTTATGTGACAAACGCTTTAGTACAAGGTGCAATTTGAAAATTCACCAGTCGGTTCACACCGAAGAGAAGCCGTTCCAGTGTGATTTATGTGGAAAAACTTTTAGCTCAAAGCCGGGCAAAAAACATCACATGATGATACATACTGGAGACCGGCCTCACAAATGTGATGTGTGTGACAAAAGATTCGTTTTGGCCGGAGCTCTCAAGCAACACCGACTGATCCACACTGGTGAAAAACCATTTAAGTGTCATGTTTGTGGAAGACAATTTCGTAACAAACACCATCTAAAACGCCACTCTCTGACCCATTCCGGTGAAAAACCGTTTGAATGTCATATTTGTAAGAAGAGACTAACAACGAAGATCGTTTTAAGAGACCATCTCAACATTCACGCTGGTGAAAAACCTTACGCCTGTCATATTTGTGAAAAACGTTTTAGAACGAGAGCCAACCTTCGTGTACATTACGTGGTTCACAGCGACCAGATGCCCTTTATGTGCGAGATTTGTAAAAAGCGTTTCAAAACGAAAAAAGAATTGAAACGACATGCAGCTACACACAACGAACAGAAGAATTACAAATGTAGTGTTTGTAACAAACGCTTCAAAACTCCTGGATATGTGAGCAAGCATATGATTGTACACACCGGCAAGAAACCTTAGTCCTAAGTGTAATGTGTGTGAAAAACGTCTACGTACTCCCCTCTCAACTCGCGAATGACAAATGATTCTGACCAGAAACAATTGAAGTGTAATTTTTTTAAAAAGCGATTCAAACGAAATAAGATGACAAAACTGCACATTATTGTATCTCATAGGAAAATGAATCACAAATGTGATGTATGTGAAAAACGGTTTATTACTGCTGGACTTCTAAAGCTAGATATCATGGGAAGGACAAACTGTATTAATGTGATGTATGTGAAAGAATGTTTCTTAAAAAAAGGTGCATGTTAGGCCACAAGCAAAAGTCACTTGAACCACTTAGTTCGTTAGATAAAGCTGCCAGGCCCTCTTATTATTTTTTGCATCCTTCTGTCTTTATAGTTTTGGTTTCACGATTCGGGTTTAATGCCCTTTTTTTCTTTTAATGCCATGATCCCTCTTTCCAACACACCAAAACCACCTGACGACGTGGTCGCACTGTCAGTGTGTCTAAGAAGAAGTAAACAATTTTCTTCTTTAACTGAAAAATTGCTGCAACTTTACAAATGATGCAGCAAACTTTTAGTTTTCTCCATTGCACAAGATTAGGGGCCATGCATGTATAACCTGCTGTAACCTCTTTGACCATATGGCACGAAAAAATCCAATCCAGACAAAACAATTGAAAAACAATTAATGATTTTGTTTTATCTTGTGTATGTCGATAAATTTGTCATAATTGATGTTCGAAATATAATTTAAGCAGAAGTGTGCTTTTGTCGTGTAACAGAATTGTGTTTTTTGACAAACCTGTATGTATGTTGCTATAAAACAGCTGTTCTCAAACTGGGGTCCGTAAGGCAGTTTTGGGGGGACCGCGAAACGGTTGAAGTAATTCTATAATCTTATTTAGCGTTAGTTTGTGCCACTGAATAAGTGTAAATTAAAATTAGAATTGAGAATCGACTGTCTCCATTGCTAAACAATAGCCTAAAAACATTCCAGCTAAAGGACCGCGAGCCCTCGAAATAATGGCAAAGGGACCGTTTTGAAAAAATAATGAACAAGTTTGAGAACCACTGCTATAAAACGTCCTGAGAATATTCTTTGTGATTTTCGTACTGTCTACGAGATAAACGCCAATACCGTTACACTTTTTTTGTGCCAAGTTCAGTTACTTTTTTCTGTTCGTTTTTAATTTTAAGTTTATCACACGTTTTTCTTTATTTGTTTTAACCAGGAGACGACATGGTAATCGTTTATCGGTCGGTCGACACAGTACAAGAATACGGATCGATTACAGTCAATAATGTTGTTTAAAAAAAGGTTTTAATGTTAAAGCAGGTATTTTGTTTAATTAATTTTAAAAGAAGTAGCGGCACTTAGTGGTAGGCTGTTATGATTTTTGCATCCGCGTTGTTTCGCAGCATATGGAGCCGCTAAATCTGTCGGGCACGTGAAAAGAGAGCTTACTTGCAATCATCCGACAAAACTAGACAATAGTCTAAGCCAGTGGCTCTCAACTTGTGGTCCATAGGACGTTAATCATATTTTGTGCTGAATTGAAAATAGGGGATAGTTGCATATAATTTAATGAATATTAATGAAAAAAAACTTATTCAAGTTACAACTTGTTGTCATCTGTTGTCCCTCCTTAAAGCTGAATTATGTATTGAAATGAGCTTGGCCGAATGATCCGGCGTGCCACACCCATACGCATACATAAAAAAACCTGATCGGGATTCGTCCCCGGGAGCATCCCAGGTTCAAACACCGTGAAAAAGAAAATATTTAAGCAACATGCTTGTGGTGGACGCTTTTTTATTCAACAATGGATACGTCCACGAATTAGTCTGATGGTTCATGGCCTGAAACGAGTTGAAAACAACTAGTCTAAGTTATAATGCTTTTCAAATGTTGGGAGTGACAATTTTCTAGAAGTCTTATCTATTGAAAGTTCCTCGAATAATGCAAATAGATCCGAACAGTTTGTTAAACTTCCGTCGCCTACTTGCATGTTGCTAGCATCAAATGAAGATCCTTAATGAGTAGGCCTACATAGTCAAAATTATTTCGTGTATGTTATGAAAAAGAACCGAAACATACGTTCTTATCCTTTTTCTCGCGTTTGCTTCTTGGTTAATAACAGAATAATATTTTTCTTACAATGCATTTTTACAAATCTGTATGCAAAACAAAATTCGAAATAAATTCCTGTTTACTCTAACAGCTGCTGAAAACGCAAACTCACATTTCACTTCGGATAAATATATTTTTTCGCCAAACTCACCAAAAACAATGACAATTATATGATGAAATCATCCAACAGTATACACCCAAAATGTGTTATTATGCTCATGTTGTACGTAACTTTGTTGACAACATAGTACTGACGAGTGAGCTTAATATTGTTCAAAACACTATGGATTAAATAACACAGTAGATATACTAAAAATACCTCATGTTGGTCCCACATTTAGCTAATTCCTATAGGTGGCGCAAAGAGCTAAAATATTGATTATGCATCTTGAAAAGCTTTATTTGGTTTAGCCTACATGGAAACTTATTTTTATAGTTAATTTTAATTTTAAACAAAGAAAATACCTCACCCACACCCACGTAGTTCTAACCGTCAGGATTTTTAAAGATATACCGTTTTCAATAGATATTCGTGCCTTTGCGCCACCTTTTGAAATTAATCTGAATGTTCGGCTTACGTGAGGTATGGTGTTAGTAGAATAACCCAAGCCTTTATTTATCTTGGTGTACTCAGGAAAAAATAAAGGAACACAAGCAAGTTGGACTTTCATTCGACCACTCGTTTTGGCCAACACATATATTGGAGCTTTGTCCGCTTAGTTTTCCTTCTGCGCAAGTGTAATCCACATTACTGCCTTGCTCGAACGGACCAGCAGGGGCTGAGGTGGCAGATGGATGCTCTGGAGCTTCATCGCATGCTGCACACGAAAACATTATGAGTTAAGATCAATGCGTCAATGTTAATCTTACAAACAAATTCGTGTGGTAAACGCACGAATATAGCAAAAACACGGGAAAGTTGAATGAAAACGTACTAACACCATACCTGTCGGCAACCTCACTTTAAGCTAAATACCGATGGGTGGCGTAAAGAGCACAAATCCGAATTAAATCAATATACAGTAAACTTCGGTTAAATCGGATTCGGTTAATCCGAAACTTCGCCTAATTCGGACAAAATCTGAGGTGCAAATGATTTGTAATGTGGTAAGGCTTTAACTAATCGACATTTATTAATTTGGATCTTTGCCTAATTCATTATTTTTGCTTCGATTAGAATTTTTGTGGGTTGGGATAAGGTAAATAAATCAAAACAAACTTTAAAACTTAGTTCATAAAATAATTTTTCAAAAACTTTCTGACCCTACCTTCTTTAGCTGCGAAATAAGTTAACCTTTTGCGCCACTTATCGGAGTTAAGTTAAATGTGGATATACCCTGGGGTGTGGCGTTATTAGCTCTACCGCAGTTAAAGACATGATTAAATAGCAGAACACATGATTTTCAACCTTTTAACTGCTGAATTTATTTTGATAAAAAATTAACGTTTGGACATTGTCTTGCTCTTTGAGGTTTTGATAAAGATGGGAAAAATTGTCTGGGAAAGTTGTTAAGTATAAATTTTTCTACAATTTAAAAGTTAAGATTTAATGGAGTTCCATTATGAAATCAAATTTATTCAGGTATTACGTAGGACCTTTTTTGTGTTTTAGCTATTAACATCACACTTGTTTAGACTTACTGCCACACAAGTTGCAAGATTTGAGGCAAAATTCCATACTGGTATATGTGTAGCTCGGGTTAGTGCAGTATCTAAAATCCACATTATCCGTACAGTCTTGGTGGTCAACACAATCTGAAACCGAAACAACTAGATAAGTCATGTGGTATTGACAGCTACTTGCTAAGAGGTTACATACCCACAAAATAGCTTATGAATTCGGTTTACTAAATTGCGAACGCAATTGTGGAGCTTCAGTCGTTTTTAGATTGTAGTAGAGACGTTTCGTTTCAAATGTGTCATACAGTTATCTCCTATAGGACGTCAAAAGTTTGGTTGCTTGGCAATAAAAATCTACTGTGACTGCAATTATTGCTGAAGTTATTGAAAGATCATTTCATAATGAGCAACATGACAAAAACTTTGGATGCGTCAAGGATTTTGTAAGTCGAATAGTAATTAGTCGAATAATATAATCTGCTTAATGGAGATACCTTGGTAGCAGACGGGTGCTGGATTACACCACACATTATTGGTGCACAGGTTAGTCATAGATCCACCGAGAACACGTCGCGGGTTGCACTGATATGTCACATTGCTCCCTGTGGCGTAGTCTCTGTTTTCTGGGTTGATACCGTCGCTTACAATCATGGGAGGTGGACCGCATGCATTAGCTGCAACCAAATTAGATTAGTTATGTATTTATCATACAAGAAGCTTACGCACAACGAAAAAAAAGCATTTGATTTGCGTTCGTTCAAGATCACGCTAGCCTTTAACTAGTACGTAGTTTTTTGATCACTATAGTAATGATTTACAAATTCACTTACATGTGTTGCATGCAGGAAGAACAGTCAAATTCCAGTAAGGGCTTCCGTTTGTCATGCAAGTGCTCACTTTATCGCCTATCTCCTCAGCAGATTGGTCGACGCATTCGTACGTGATCGTGTCACCCACCTTGTAAGGACCATCCGGGGTGATAGAAAGAGAGGGATCAGAAATTGGATCAGGACATTCTAACAAAAAACCGTAGGTCAGCTATTAAACACATCTATTTTACGAAATTATACGACCAATGTGCCATGCAGTAGGTTTGAATTTGATAATCATATTTGATAAAATCGGAGAATTATGGTTTATAAAGCTACCTTGTATGCATGTAGGTGCAGTATCTACAGCCCAGGAGCCGTCCACCTGACAAGTATTGAATTCGGCACCATCCAGAATGTAGTTTATATCACACGCATACGTCACAGTGACACCTGCTTGATGGGTCGTTCCGCTTGGGTCGTTTCCACCATTAGAGGCAATCGTGGGCATTCCAGTGCAGGGGGTGTCTGGGCAGAAACAATAATTAACGTAAGGTGACATTAAGTTCCAAAGAAATCAGGAAACGTATTTGCAACCTTGTTAAGTTGATTGCTCCACAAAAGTTGTGTTAACGTTGTTATAATTATTAGATTTCAACGACATATCTTGGGGCCCATGCCCAATATTACACTTATATTTAATACTTGATTACCGTATTATGGTAAGTCCAAATTGCGTGCCAACATACTTAAAGAGTGTAACAAACTGCATAAACACGCCCTGAAATCCGGCTATGTGGCATAAAATTATTACTCATCGAGGGAAAAGGAAAAATCACATTTTACTTACCATCACAAGATACTGGATTACATGTTTTGTAGCAAACACTCATAATGTTAGCTTGGACGCACCATCCTTGGTTTGAGTAAGCTGCGCAAACGGCCGCTGAATTTGTATCCACACACTCTGATAAAAATTATTAATTATGTCACAGCGTCACACAATTTGTAAAAAAAGAAACAAGACATATATTCTTAATTTTAACTTATCATGTAATTGACTGAAAGCAAACAAACTTGTACAATTTGTCCTCTGCATGTTAAAAACTACTATAAATCTTTTTGACAGATCAACTGAAGTATAATTATCTATAAATTATCACACCCCACAAAATATTAGCCTTGTTGACCACAACGACGAAGTGATATTTAAAAACGTGGTGATATTTAATCCAACTTATACAAAAAAGCCAAATCAAGTTAGTTTAAACTATAATTTCATGTGCACATTCAAACGTTTGTTTGCGATACTTTAATGTTTAACCTCATCAGTGACTGTATGTTAGACATTGTGATACATACCGTTACATTGACTAACACTAAAGAAAGTCAGGAGCACGAAAACAATGATCTTCATAGTGAGATTGTAAGCAATTGACTTCACCAACAAGTTAAACATATACACATTCAGAAGTACGTTGACAAAATGCTATTGTTTTGGCAAATAAAGATTGTATTAGCGTTTTTAAATGGCACTCAAAATATATAGTCCAAATTTATGACCATAAAAAGACGAGCAGCAGTATTCTAGTTTTTAACAAAGCCTGTCATTTCATATATTATTCCACAAACACTCAAGGGCGCAATGAAGCTTATAAATAACGAATCTATGTTATTGCTATAAACCTTAGCTTACATTTGTTGTTTAGTCAAGCTCACATGTTCTATACATTCTTAATATTCCCGTAGCTTATAGCAGCTCACAACCAAGCAATCACACAATGCATAACACTAAACATCGGCTCTACAGTGACGATTTGCATTGGAGGTATCTGATTGGTTAAAATCCTTTGCAGTGCGGAACATTGCTTCCTCGGAACAATCACAGGACGTTGTTTGTCCGCATTAATCCAGTTAGCGTCGGTATGCCGTGTACATCTAATTACGATTATTCATTAATGTGACGATTGCATCAGAACGGTTGTGGGCGCCACTAGGGTGTGTCAAAGCAAAATGTGGCAACCGCATTCTAATTATGAAAACAACAATTTTGGTTTGACCAAAAACTGAAAATATTAATTTCTATTTAATAAGTTTGGTTGGCTAAAACGACAACCAATTTTAACATCAGAAGACTTTCTTCGTAATTCTCTTAGCTGTTTAAGTTCGACTATGATCGTTTTCACTATCACTGTCTTGTCACTAGCAGCTCTGATTGGACCTTATACTCTGAAAATTTGTACATTGTCTGCAGCTTACTTATTATTGTACCGGTACATTGAACACTAAAGTTTTTATTACTTTGATGGAAAAAGCTATTATATTTGAAACGTCTACTTTAGTGCTCCTGGTAGATACAGACGTCCACTCTAGTACCTCTTTTTAGATTTAAAAACGCGCCTGAATATGCTAGTGGCAGTCAATTCTGGGTCCCTCTTTGAACCCTATAGTCAGGCTTAGAATAGTTTATTTAGTTACGCTGTAGTTGATACGCTGATGATTTAATGTACAAGCATAAAAGCAAGTTGGCCATAGGAACTTTTATGAAACTTATTTTTAATAACGACAACACACAAAGCATTTAAAATGTCACATGTCTATGAAGACTAATTGACAGGACTGGGTCACCAGTCCTATTAGTCGAGTCTCAAGTTAAGTCAGTGGAGGTTCGAGTCTCAAGTCAAGTCATTAGTGGTTCAAGTCAAGGCAAGTCTTAAAAAGTTCTTAAAGCGATGTTTTCAAAGGTTTGCATAGCCATTCTCTTGGAATGGTACAGCGCGAATTTTTACCACAAAACTTACACTTCTTCATTACAGCGAACATAACCCAAAAAATTTGATCCAAAGGCAGTTTGTTACGTAACAGACCTTACTAAAACTATCAATGCCTTCATTATTGTGAGCGAACAAACGCCTTTTTAAATGCGTTTTGCCTTTAGACTTTGCTTGAAATTCTAACCTTGTTGATTCCAACTATTTTGAGCATCAGTAATCACTTCAAACGATTGGCTACGCGATATTAGCCCTTATTTTATAATTTTAGGTTTAGACCAGGGTTTCCCAAACTGGGGATCGCGACCCCGGAAGGGGTCGCTTAACAAACTTGAGGGGTCGCAGAGAGCTGTATTAATTTTCCATACACTGGCTTATAGCCTTAGAGTACGGGGTGCCGCACACCCCCGGCCTTGACCTTTGTATAACGTCACAATGTCATCTTTGTTCAAGTTACGTCGGTTTTATAACGTTTCCAGCTAAGAGCAAACGGGCTCGTAGTGGAACCATTGATCAAACAGACATCGGTTGAAACGCAACAATTGCAATTGTTTTGAAATACACAGGCATTTAATGCAACATAAACATGACATATAGAATTATAGACTAAGAGCAGGGGTGGAGAAACTTTTTGTTTAAAAAGGCCACCAAACGGTTTATCGACACTCGTTTAGGCCGCACAGACTATTTCCTAGACAAAGTACAGTGGTGTTCAAACTTTTAGACTTACATATAATGGTCGTTTTCCTAGAGTTGTAGGACCTACGGTCTAAGCTAAATAAAATTCCTCACTACATTTCCACCATAACTACAACATTCAGTATTTATTATTTAACCTAGAAACTCGCTTGTTTACAAATATCAATGATAAAAGAGCAGCTTGTGACATCACAGACGACTTTAAGAAATTTGATTATGCGCAAACACTTTTTTTTACAACACAAGTAAGATTGTAGAACCTTGGGTTCTTGGTAGCCCTACGGAAATCGCTATGGGACCATTTGACTTTAGTTTGAAAAGCGCTACCCTAGAACTAATCAAGTAGTAATGGAAAATAAAGTTTAAAAAATACGTTTCTGTCTATTTTTCAGCGCCTTGCGCAGTCCGTTATATCAACATCTTTAAGATTTAAAATTAAGATTTAGGTTTTTAGAATTAAGATTGAAAAATGTAATACATTCATGCATGTGATCATAATACAATCACGTTGTACATGAACCACGTTCGATTGTAACGTCATCAATCGCTATGTCACCCTCGAAAGACACGTTAAGACCGGATGTGCTAAATCCAACTGTTCCCTCGAACACAACCTGGAATTGTTCCGTCGAAGCAATGGTTGCATTTCCCAACAACCTGATAATATTTTTAGTTAAACATGTAACACATATATAATTTGCAAGACCTAGTCCTATATCACTAGTGAGCAACTGGTTGGTCATGAGACGTTGCTAAGTGTGGTGTAACTACCTATAACTGGACAAACCTTCTATGACAAATTGTTGCAACGGAACAGTTGAACAAATCCACTATAATATTGTACATTATTCTGGGGTGAATAGGGTGAGCATTTATTATAACAGTCTCTTTCCTTACCTTGTTCTCCGCTCAGGCTCCATACTACTTCGTTTGGAAGAGTTGTTTTCTTTAAATAGATTTCCAAGGTCCCAATGCTGCTCCCCTATGAAAATAACATGAAAATAACAATTTTTTGACTTATTTTAAAGCCAACAGTTTTTGAAAGATGGCAATTTACTATTGCATTGTCATTACAAAACAAATAAAAACACGATTTGTTTTTCAAACAAACTCGTAGATTTGTCGGTCTCTAAAAAGCCCCAAATGTTACTTGTAATAACCTAAAGTTTTGTTCGTCACCCCTGAAGTATTTACATGCATATGGTAGTAAAACTGAAGGCATTCACCTACAAATAAAAAAATAGTTTAAAAAACATACATTTATTCCCATTTAAGCACTTAGATAACTTAAGACGCTGCAGTAGATATAAGCTACGTAAAAGCCATTTTTGTCTTAAGTTCCAAGCAGCGCTATTTAAACATATTGGCTAATAGTTTACATTTCACCATCCTCTCCACCAAAAGAGAGCTGTGGTAAAAGCGCTAATTATTTTAGCGGCTAATAGATAAAGCTCGACGTTTAACCACAGAATTCGGAAGGCTCCAAACGGAATTGCGAAGTGTACACCAGGCTCTGCGCTTAGATGGTTACCCGAACTGGTTCCTCCGTAACCGAAAAACCACGGGTGCACGGAAAAAGATTAAGCCCAAAGAGCGTGCTTTTGTCACTTTGCCATACATTCCCAAGTTAACTGACATAATCCGTCGCATGTTAACCGATTTTGGGGTCTCGGTAGGGATTAAACCAGTAAACACCCTACGTCAGATGCTGTCGCATTCCAAAACCCCATAGATACAAACGCGGCAAGGGGGGTGGTGTACGCAATCCCATGTGAACAGAGCAACGAGATTTACATCGGCGAAAATGGGAGGTCTTTGAATACGAAAAAAAAATCGGCATGAGCACAACATGCTACTGTCCTCAATCACACCATTAACGTTTCTGCTGCCAAGGTGTTAGCGAGAGAAACCGACTTTCACAAGCGAGGTTTCCTGGAGTGGAACATACATACTCACACCAACACGATGAACGTTAAAGCGGACGTTCTACTGCCGATTATTTATCGTTCGCTTTTGCACCATTGAGCTAGGTGCAGTGGCGGCTCGTGCCCAACATTTGTGGGGGTACTGCTCCAAATTTTAGCCTTTATTGAACATATATAAGTTGGCAATATATCGAAAAGCTACATTTCTAGTTTTCTAGCCATTGTTTTGTGTAGAAAAAAAAGTCATACAAATCTTAATTAGCTACTCCAGTGTGACGTAATTTTTGTTACGCAATAATGTACACGAGTGTAAACAGCTGACGGTATCATTTGTGTATTTTGTTTACTTGCACAGCCACGGGTCAAACACCATGACATGCAGTAATAATGTGGAACAAAAACACACGTGACACAGACTTGAAACGAAGCGGTTGTAAATACGGTAAAACACAACAAGAATATAGAAAAAAAAAAGTAATGAGTCGAAAAATGTCGAAGTATTTCAGTTAGACAACATTTAAAAAAATGGTCATGTTTCTTATAAGTAACTTATAGTCACAGTCAGCGTTTTCAACATATTCTATGACATTACACAGATTATTGTCATAAAAAAACTAGCTATACAGCTGTTTCTTGGTATCATAACTGACAAATTTAACAACTACAACCATATTATTAAACCTTGTGCTTCCTTTTTACAACCAAAATGAATCATAAAGTTATAGTTTGGGCATGATAATTGATAGCTTCTTCCTTGATTCCAAATGACAACTTAGAAACTGTTTTTCCCTTTAGTAATAGCACTGCAAGTGCAAGTCTTTGGAAATAATGGTGTTCCTAACAAAGATTTGCATCCTTTTCAGCGTTAAAAAGAACTGTTTTGCCTTTGAAGGACTCATGGAAACAGTAAAAAGGATTTTTCATCCTAGTAATTTCACTTGTCAAAACATCATCTAGATTTTCAAAGTAATCATGAACATTAGATCTACAGAAACATTTTCATTTCAGTAACTAGCTTTTCTTTGTCAACAATAGAATGTGCTTGGTGGTCACTACTATCTTGTCTGTAGAATGTTCATTCTTAAGAAACACTTCCTGTGAATCAATTTAGCAGCTACTGTTTAGACAAACAGTACATGTCCATTATATCAATACACATGACTGCACTTAATTGCAAAGGCATTTCAAAAAACCTGTTGCTTCTGCAATTGTTTGTTCTGCATTTTATATTGCCTGAATTTCAGTGAGGCATTTAACTTTACAGTCACAAATTATTTTTTTCTTTAGTAGCATTAAGAACTAAAACTGAGTATTTTTTGTTGTTGCTTATTTCTGCATGACATTGGAGTAGCAGATGTTTTATCCCATAATTACTTAAAATCCAGTTATTTATTGTAAAGGTTAATCGTGACTTATCAAGGTGTTAAATGACCCTTTTTTCTTTTTCAAGGTGTTAGATACATTTATTTAATTTAATGATAACAGCAAAAACTGAAACCTACTTACAGTCATTTTAAAAAGTCACGACTAACCTTCAAACGAATAAGTTATAAGATGGCAAAATAATTGTTTAACTGTACTCACTGCCGAACTTAAGAATATAGTACACGGGTGTGGCTTTGGAGCTCACTGACGCGAAGCAGACAACACAACTAGCGCTACGTCACGGGAGGTGCTGCGCGAGCCACAGTCCCCTGTCGCCTATTTCTCCCGGCATGCAGCTTTCCCAAGTGCGCATGCGCACAACTGCAAAACGTCATGAAACGTCACGAAACTGAAGCTGCAGCTCCACCATAGATAGCATATTAATGCAATACTTTTTTTAAAAGGAAAAAATGTCGATCAGGGTGAAAATTATACTTATTATATATTGCTGAAGAATCAAAAAAGAATGTAATGAAAGTTGTCTGTAATATTGTGGTAGGAATATTAGGTAAAACTATCTATGGGGTGCTGCAGCTCCGCAGCCCCCTCGCACGAGCCGCCCCTGGCTAGGTGTTGTCACTCGACCAATGGTGCACAATGCGTTTTTTACCACCGCCCCTTCTTTGTGTTTGTGTGTGTGTGTGTGTTTCGCCACCCTTTCGCTTCATAATAACTTGTGTTTGCAATTTATGTCATTACCCTAATAAAGGTGTCATCGCATCATATATTTGTTACTTGCCCAATATCTTTATTTGTCAAAGTATGTCATGTTAATTTTTTTGTGCTTTTGTGCTTCAACTTTCTAAACTAATATGCTACTTTGTTAAGATATAAAATTGAATCAGTTTTTACCAACGGTTGGTGGCAATGTTGGAGAAACAAGTCTTGCTTTGTCATTCAGCTCTCGAGGAGTGCTGTTTTCTATGTACATGTAGTGACCTATGAAATAATATGTATTAATTAAATTAACAGTTCTGTACGTTTCTGGTACCTTTGTTCGTTAATTTTCAAAACTTATTTCCGTTGTTTGTTTTGTTTGAAGTATCAAGCTAATTTGAAAAGTGTTTAATTATTCTATTTTATCCTGCCACGTGTAAAATGTAATAAGACTCTTTGTATGCATCTGGCTATGTAAGTACTAAATTTTGACTTGAATTTTGAAGTTCGTTAGGATTATTGTTTTGATGAATAGTTTTAATTTTCTGACATGATACTTGAGTTCTAACCTTCATGAGTTCCCAGTGTATGATCTGCACTTGGACCTGTAGCATGTGAAGGCGTGGACCCGTTATTTAATGTCCAATTGAACTCAGCGCTCAAATCATCAGTAAAGTCACATAAACCACTTTCGAAGTCACAACTCAAAGATAGCGGTACTGAAAACCAAGTACAGACGAATCCGGTTAATCGCATACCGGTTAATCGCATAATCCGTTTAATTGCATCACAATTAAAAATCCCAAACCGTCGCCCATCGTTTGTTAATAAAATCGTCCGGTTAATCGCATACCGGTTTATCGCATAAACCGGATATTCGCATCGATTTTCAACGAAATATGCGATTAACCGGATTGATAATCTCTATGTGAAAGTCGAACAGACCGAGTTTTTCCAATAAAAAACGACGATATGATAGTAAAATCCTCCGGAGATAATGTACGCGAAAAAGACGTAGATGCGCGTTTGCATTCTACACCAAATAAAGCAACTAATTTCAACGTTGAAAATTACACGTCTCGATCATAAAATATTTTGGAAAAGTTATTAGGAGATTAAATCGGCGTTCCGTGTACCGCTGTGCGATAACAAGGAGTCGTTATCTCAAAGCCGTGCATATTGTTCCTTTTTCTTGGCTTATCTAATCGCCAATAATGATATAACAAGCGTTTAAATAAAGAGTTCAACGTGTTAAAATTATTAAACTGGTGTTCCGGCTAAGACGCTGATTGTAAAATTTTCTATTTAAACAATGTTAAATATAAAACAAATGTTTAAAAATGCTTTCTGTTATATTGTTCATGACCCGCCAAACACGTAATGGTTGTAAAAAATGTTAGATCGCAAGTAATCACTCTATGTTGTTTAGATTCACGTAATTGGTAACGTGCCAATGATTACCATATTTTATATCTTCTATTCGTGACCTTGCGCAACTTATCAGGTAGAACACCGATTAAGAAAGACATTGATTCCTCTAGTATTTGTTGCTGCTTTAAATTTTCGAAGCAACGATCACACGTTGATCACGTGACAGTCACGCTAGTCCAGCAGCTGCAGTTTTGCTGAGTAAGCTATATTTCTATAGAAAGTAGCGCCACAATCCGAGCCTTTGAAGTTTTGCTAAAATCAATTATTCTTTTTGTCAATAGGATAACGGGTTATAATAGAAACTGATGCAGCTCGCCTTAGCGCCCTTGCGCTGTAGAATGTGCCAAAGTTATAAGTTTGACCCGGTTTCGGTCGTGTACTTTCGGGTTTGGGCTTACTTACAAACATGCACCTGGCACTTCGCCGCTTAACGCGTTGGTTTGAACTAGAAAACGAAATAGGTTAGAAACAACAGGCCATTTTACGTGTATATTAAGCGGGAGGCTTAGTACATTTACAAGGGAAACTACCCAAAACAAGACTAAAACGTCATAAACCGTCTTCATAGGGAAGTTTCCAAATTTAAATGTTGGGCCCCTTGGCTACGATGCGATGTAACATATCTTTTCAAATAAACCTGACTGCAAGAGAAAGCACAAATCAAGCGAACTGTGGCGTGTGCGCCAATTAAGTGTGTGTGTGCGCGTTTCTACTGTTTCACACTTAGGCGATTGCACCATAGCCGCGACAGTTAGGAAGCATGACGTCATGCGTTGCGCTGAGAGAAATAAATCTAGTTTTGACTTGAGAGTACTTTTTTCAATTCTCGGCAACCAAAGGGAGAAAATACTGCTCCCTTGCCATAGTTGAGCGTCACTGCAACTCTATTTTAGCTGGGGAAGTGAAAGCAAGCACTTTTGTTAACGGCGTGTTCTGTTTACATAGCAACCGGATTATCGCATAATCCGGTTAATCGCATCAAATACCCTTGGCAAATCAATGATGCGATTAACCGGATTCGTCTGTACAAGAAACCTTGGTATACAAGAAACCAAGATCTGTTAGTGTAGTCTAATTTATTTTAAAGCTTATATTAACCTATACCTTGGTAGCAGACTGGAGCCGGGTTAGACCAAACATTATTAGTGCACAAGTTAGTCATTGATCCACCGAGAACACGTCGCGGGTTGCATTGATATGTCACAGTGCTTCCTGTGGCATAGTCTCTGCTTTCCGGATTGATGCCGTCGGTGGCAATCATGGGAGGTGGGCCGCATGCATTCGCTGCAACCAAATTAAGTAGGTGTGTTTTAGCACAAGTAAAAAATAAATTGTTTGATTGGTGTAAAACAACTGTTTAGAACCAGTATAAAACCATTTGACTCATAGTAATTGCGTAGAAATAGATTTGCAAATTCACTTACATGTATCGCATCCAGGAAGAACATTTAGTGTCCAGTAAGGGCTTCCATTTGACATGCATGTGCTCACTTTATCGCCTATCTCCTCAGCAGATTGGTCGACACATTCGTATGTGATCGTGTCTCCTTGTAAGGCCCATTCGGAGTGATAGAAAGAATAGGACCACTAAATGGATCAGGACATTCTGTGGTAATGAAATGAAATTGCTGTCAACCCATAACCAACCTCGAGACTAACTGTTTAATATTTCACCAGAATGCCCAATTACTTTGCTCCAATCAGGGCTATGTTTGCCACATCGAAAAAATCTATTACACTAGTGTGAGGCTTTTTTGTTACACTACGACGTACGTTGTATGCAGGTTGGTGCAGTATCTACAGTCCATGAGCCGTTCACTTGGCAAGTATTAGAATCAGCACCATCCAGTATATAGTCAGTGTCACACGCATACGTCACACTGACACCTGCTTGGTGGGTTGTTCCGCTTGGGTCGTTTCCACCGTTAGAGGCGATCGTGGGCATTCCAGTACATGGGGTGTCTGGGCAGAGATTTGGCCTGGTTATTTTCGTTGTTTTATTTAAACACAAGCAAGATGGCATTGATGGCTTGAGTTTACACTTTCTAAGTTTAATTGATGGCTTAAATAAGCGCAGAAAACTAGATGTACACCTTAGTATAATCAAAGTAAATTTGTTATGGTGTCATAAATATGAAAATATATTGAATGTACCGTGTAGTATTTTGTAATCTCTTCTAAGAGCGATGAAACTGTGTGAAATTTTAACTTACCATCGCATACTACTGGGTTACAAGTTTTGTAGCAAGCGGTCATGATGTTAGCTTGAGTGCAATATCCTTGGGCTAAATAAATCGAACAAGCGCTCTGTGGCAACTCATCTACACATGCTGAAGTGCCTGAAAGTAAAATATATTACATAACCACTCAGTTACCCACAATCACACGATCTTGCATACATTTGGAATCATAATCCTTGTCGTCCGAAAATCTTTGAGATTTCAAAGGCGCCAAAACGAGTTTAATTGTGATTGCAACCTTGTGTTAAAACTTTACTATTATACTTAGGTAAGAACATTCCGTCACAGCACTTTTATTGATTTTAAACATAAGAACTACTTCGACGACTTCGACAGTTAAACAAATCTGTTTCACCACAACAGTGTAAATTATTTTGGGGGATGAGCAAAAATAGTTGAAAAGTAAGATTTCTTTGCACCAAGGGGTGCCGTTAGTGTTTATTGTACAAAATTTAAAGATGTTTTCTGTAGCCTTAACGTTTTTCATCAAACGGTTTAATCTCTTTCCCTACCTTGACTACCCCTCAGGCTCCATACTACTTCGTTTGGAAGAGTTGTTTTATTTAAATAGACTTCCAAGGTCCCAATGGTGGCACCCTATGAAAACAACATGCGTCGTGTTTTGTTCTATTATCTTAGTTTTGAATTTGCTGACTTTGTTTTGAGTGTGCAGTTTAAAATATGGGCAAGTTACTGTTGTATTGTCATCACAAAACAATTAAAAACACGAGTTGTTTTGGAAACAAACACATAAATTTGCCTATCATCCTATAAAACAGTCCCAAATGTTACTTGTAAACAAGTTTTGTACGTCACCCCTGAAATACTTACATTCATATGGTAGTAAAACAGAAGGCATTCACCAAAAAAATGAAAAACAAACATTCACGAATTTGGACAACCTAATACGGTGCAGTAAATATAACTTAAGTAAAAGCCAATTTTGTCTTAAGTTGCAAAATAATAGAGAAAATGAAACTTATGGGTGTTTTTTCGTTTCCACCGTTAGAGGCGATCGTGGGCATTCCAGTACATGGGGTGTCTGGGCAGAAATTTGATCAGGTTTTTTTCGTTCTTTGTTTTTACACAAGAAACATGGCATTGATGGCTTGAGTTTGGCCTCTATACATTTGATTGACGGCTAACAAAAGTGCACAAAACAAAATGTACATCTGAGTGCAATCAAATGTCTTTAAGACAGTACATTTCGAATTTTTACGAATGTTATTGATTGAGTTCGTCCAAAGTCTGTTATGATGTCACAAATATGAAAATATATTGAATATAGCGTGTGGTATTTTGCATTCTCTTCTAAGACCGATAAAACTGTTTGAAAATTTAACTTACCATCGCAAATCACTGGATTACTTTTTGTAGCAAGCGCTCATGATGTTAGCTTGGTTGCAATATCCTTGGGCTAAGTAAATCGAACAGGCGCTCTGTGGCAACTCATCTACACATGCTGAAGTGCCTGAAAGTAAATTATATTACATAACCACTCAGTTACCCACAATCACACAATCTTGCATACATTCAGAAACATATCACAGAATGCCAGGCCCATTAAAGGCGCCATACCGAATCAGTCAGGCACAAGCATTCAAGACCATATGGCAAGGCTTAGGCTAGAAAAATCTAGC
Organism: Phallusia mammillata; assembly: GCF_965637545.1. Classification (NCBI taxonomy): domain Eukaryota; kingdom Metazoa; phylum Chordata; class Ascidiacea; order Phlebobranchia; family Ascidiidae; genus Phallusia; species Phallusia mammillata. Next base: position 7,071,815 of record NC_137253.1, read on the forward strand.
GTATGGTGGGATTCGATCCGCTGACGTAAACGCCAGTCTTTCGGCGGATTCTCCACTGAGTCTGCGTAGCTCAGTTGGTAGAGCGCGAGTCCGGGAAAGACTCCTGTCGTGGGTTCCCACCGCAGGCTAGATTTTTCTATTCTACGCCTTGCCATATGGTGGTGAATGCTTGGTGACCGGCTAATACGGTATGGTACCTTCAATGGGCCTGGCGTACTGTGATTTGTATATGAGTGTGCCGTGATCGCTGGTCTGCATAGACGCTTCAGGGCTAATCCCAGTTATGAATTTATGTTCATCTTAACATTCAGAATCATAATCTATTTTGTACGAAATTCTGAGATTCAATGAAATTAGTATGCGAGAGATCAAAACAAATTAGTATCGGAAGGCTTCAAAACGAGTTTGAATGCGATTGCAACCCTATGTTTTGAAACATTTTATTTGTACTTAGGTAAGAACATTCCGTCGCAGTACTTTTATTGATTTTAAAAATAAGAACTACTTCGATCTAAAATTGTTTTACACTGCGTTATGAGTCAGCTGAAACTAAATTTCTATCGGCAAATGCATGACAATGCGGTTTGTTTACTCTGTTTTCATCGCTGTGTTGGGTACATACCTTGGCATAAACCGATGCAGAAAGAGACCAAGAGCACGAAAAGAGAGATCTTCATTGCAAACTTACTCTCGAAAAACTGTGCTTACTTATTTTAATCGCTATGATATCGAAAGAAGTTGAAATGATGTTTCTAGGCAAATACTTTCTATGTATTTGCGATTATAACCTAGATTGATATTCCGTTTTTTTGCAAATAGCCTAACATCCCCTTTTCGAAATGCCAACGCGGCAGTGGCAATTTGCAGCTTCGGTTTCTGATTGGTTAAAATCCTACGCATTGCGAAAGATTGCCCGATGCAGTGCGTACTCCGTAACCGACTACAATAGTTATGCAATTGTGTTTCCAGGAATGATTATTCATTTACCACCCGAATGCAGCTAAAGAGAGGGGCGTGATTAAGGTGTGTCATTGAAAAACGTGCGAACCGCATACTAAGTACTCATAAACGTACAATTTGGTTCTACTAAGAACGCTTTTTTTTTGTAATAAGCTTACCACCGTTTGAAATACTTTTCTGTTTCATATCTTGTTTGTTACCGTAAAGCGCAATTTCAGCTTGAGTTTTACAAGCAAAAATTGCAGTTCCGAATTTTTTTTCGTTGCCTGTTCTCGGTGTCTCATAGCACCTGCAGAAATTTAATTATGAAAGCTACATAGGCATCAGCTGTTTTATAAGTGACACATTTTCATAATTTGCGTAATTAAAATGGCATCATTTGTATTCTTGGTTTTAAAAAAGATTTAAAGAGAAGACGAAAAATATACAAATGGGCCCTGGTTATGAACCACTGATCTAGATTATATGCTTTAGTATAGTTTACTATAATCATCGTATAACATACATCAGCTGAAATACATAAAGAGGTTGACAGTTTAAGTTTAGAATTTTATTTCAGTTAGTTCAATTTGATTTACTTCTGTCACCCTTTATGATTAGAGGTAAAGGAAAACGTTACAAAACTAGCGCAATTGTAAATTACTGCCCACTTAAGCTCCATTAAAAAAGCACGTGCCTTTAGAAAGCAAAGAAAGGCCTCAGTAATTTTTCAAAAATTGGATTACATTTTTATGTTTGAAATTCGTTTTAACCACCAAAATCAGAAGAGAAAGGCTAGACAACAAATTGGATCCATTGTTTTTTAGCTTCTCTTCTAGTGATTTTAGCTTTTGGTCTACACTGTAGACTTTTGTAAGGAGTAGATTAACTTCCAATGTTACAAAGTTATTGATACAATTTGGCAACCTAAAAAATGTGGTCGCGGGCCTGATGATATGACCTCGGGCCGTAGTTTGGTGATCCCTGGTCTACAGTACCATAAACTTTTTGACAAATCGTCAATAAAATCTTGCATTTTACAAATAGTCCATTTTTATTCTGGGTAAAACGGCAAAAGACATGCACATAAAATACTAATTTCACAGCAGTTTACGTTTCTATGATTTTTAATATTTGAGCTTCTTGGGTTTTGTTGTGGAAACTTTATTTGGAAATTGTAAAATTTTTGAGCTGCTTTTAATGCAAATATACTGTAGTATTCATTAGAAGATTTTCTTTGTAATTCTCATTGCTGTTTAAGTTTAAATATATAATAGTCTATACAGCCAACGTCTTGTCTTCAGCTGCGGTGATTAGACCAAACGTGTAATGATATTGCGGAGGCGGGCCGCATCGGTGCTCACGCAATAAAATATCAGTGTAGGCAAAGTCAAACTCACAACGATATATTTTCTTTATAATAAACTAATAACTACCAAATGTTTAACGTAACAACTGATTGGTACAAACATGAGATTTAACACACACACATTCCGTCTGGCCAATTAAAATAAAATTCAAGTCCGCGAGCCGTAGGTTGCCCAGGATTAGACCTTATACGTCGAAACATTGCGCATTGTCTGCAGCTTACTTATCATTTCACCGACACATTGAATACTAAAGTGTTTATTATTTTTATGAAAAAACCTTTTATTGTTTTGATGTATCAGCTTTTTTTCTGTGCAGTAAACCATTTTGCTCCGCTGCGCCACCAGGTGTATGTCTGGTCATTGTTGCACATTGTTGTGAACATATATTCTGCTCTAAACCAAACATACTCAATCAACACCAACGTTTCTAATACTACGTGACCAAATGTATATTGATATTTTATTGTTATTGGATAAAAAATAAAAATACCAGTGCAGTCTTATGTACTAAACATCGTGATCAAGTTAATATACTCCAAGTACTTTAATTTAGAAACAACAAAATCACGTAAGAACCTCCAAGCCAGGGGTCACCGAACTACGGCCCGCGGAAGCAGTTGGTCATAATATACATATCAAAAAACTGAAGCTTAAGTTAACTATTTAAAGATAATTTCATGTAAAGTATTATGCAGCAACATGTAAGGTACCTGCAGGTATATAGACCGGAAGGTTATACCGCTCATTTTTTTAATATACAAGAAAAAATGATTCCGTTTTGATGTAAATTTAAAATACATGCGTACTTACGATGATTTGCAAAATTTTGGACCTGTACGTTATGTGTAATTGTTATTATGACCAATCCAAATTTAGAAGTTTTTGGTTTCAACTTTTTATAATTTTTATTTTAAATTGACAACAAAAATGGAAAGGTTGTGTTGTCGAAATGAAAACGTATTAAAGATATATGAATAATGGGTCATTTTAGTTTAAACGAAGCATTATTTCTTCTGGAAAAAAAGAATTACGTAAAATAATTTATTGCAGTTTTGATTGACAGCCATTGCTTGTAATAAGTTCCAATAATTTTGGTCATTTTTTGTAGTGTCTTTCATAGTAAAGGCGACTGATATGCACAAAAATTGCTTTTTTGCTTTCTTGGGGGAGATAAAAAGTCCAATAAGAAGTTTGTGGAATGTAATCTTTAATTTAGGTTTTTTAGTTATCGACTGTCAAGAGGTCGTTTATTCTTTGTTGTTATGATCTTCAGATTAAAAGTTATATGACTTAACAGTATATGTGTTATATACGTTAGTAACGTTGCTTGTTTGAACTTTATTTTTACCGAAGCAAAATAGAATGAGTCTGATTGGATTGTAGACTTTTTTTTAAAAGATCATGAAAATATTGGGCGCTATTAACAGCATAGGTATGTATTAAGGCCCAAGTTATATTTTTTTTGTCATCCCACAAAAACAAAACTTGCTAACGTCCCAAAAATCTGATGGATGTTTAATATCAATCGCGGTAAGCATCATGTCAAAATTTGGCCTGAAACTCGTAAATGTATTTTCAGTTATACGCAATAGTTTTTTAAGAGGCCTTGTTACCTGCAGGTACCTTAGGACAGTGGTCGTCAACCTATGGGTCGCGACCCCAAGTGGGGTCGCCTAAACTTTATCTGGGGTCGCAATAAGTCGCTTTAATTTATTGCATTTTAAAATTGATTACAGAAAATAAAACTAATATTATGTTCTTTTAGATCGCAACTTTTGCTCTTGTTTTGTGGTACAGCTTGCTACCTCATGTTGCAATTAAATCGTGGTAGTGAAAAAACACAAAATGCCTTCATCGCGTAACAATGGGTTTGGACAACGGGTATTATGACTCAACACTATAAGTTTGTATTATGTAAGGTGACACCAGAACGAGTGAATAGTTATTTATGTAACGTACCCAACTATGTCAAATTTTTCTAATCCCGTTTTCAACCACGTGGCTGTGTGAAGCAGGATTTAGTGCAACGAGTGTATTAGAAACGAAACATCGTAATCGATTGGAATTGGAGCATGACATGCGGTTAAGCTTGTGCAAAGTCAAGCCGCGGCTTCAAAAACTTGTGGACAGTATACAGGCGCAACCATCTCACTAACAGTGCAAACTAAATGTTGAACAATTTGACAAGTTTGTGTTCCGAAAATTGGGTTTGTGTCTTAAATGAAACGCCTTAAAAACTTTTTTCGTAATACTTTTGTATAGCCATTTTTTCGGAATATTTTTGTATCGCCATATTTGTTTGTAATTATGTATAGTTTGTGTACTTGTTCTTTCGTTTCAGCATTACTTAAAACATATTTCTTAGTGTTGATAAAAATGGGGTCGCATGCAAATTCTGATTTCCTTTTCCCTTAAATTGGGGTCGCCTATAAAAAAGGTTGAAGACCACTGCCTTAGGATTAACCTCACTTAGTTTGATCTAATGGCAGTTTGTTACATAACAGACCATATGACAAGATTTTCTACTCTTATTAAAGATTTCGGATTTTTAAACGATTCTACCCCTGTTGGTTACGCACAGACGCTTCCCGGACTACTATTGGGAATTGCACTACGTTAGGGCTTGTAACCTATGTGGCCCTCGCACGATATTGTTATTGTTATCCTGCCCGCTGTGAAAAAAGTTTGGTGACCCCTTTTCTAAGCAATATTGGCTTGATTTTTTTATCTCTGCGGACATCGACTATTCCGAGCGCCAGTAATCACCTCAAACGATTGGCTACACGTCTTTAGCCTTTCGTTTAACATATTAGGTTCATATTGATTACCAAATACTTTTGTTTCATATGTTATTTGATGAGTCAAATACCTTTGAACAATATTGTTTATGATTCAAATATACCTGTAAAATAATTCCCTAGTTAAACAAAGGCAGACGTTAAATTACTAAAAATCTTAATGATTGCAAATTTCCGACACTAAGAAACATGCAATTCAATTGCCCAAGATCTGCAGGTTTCTTTAAACTCTGATTTAAAACATTCTAAATGCAATTTTTACGTCATCAATTTGATTGAAATTATATGTTTTGAATTCTGTTTTATTCAACTCTAAAATTCAAAGAAAAATGAGTAAATTATTCTTTTTTGCTTCTTTTTTAGTAATTTTAGAGTTTGCTCAACAGTATCATAAAATGTTTGATAAGTCATCAATAAATTCTTGGGTTTAACAGATAGTTTATTTTTATTCTGAGTAAAACGACGAACACCATGTACATAATATATCATCATTCAATACCCAAAACATCTTTGGTTTATTAGTACAAACTTTATTTTAATTTTAAATGTTCATGCTGCTTTCTAAACAATTATATTGTAGCATTGAATATTAGAAGTAAAACAAAACGTTTTATTTTAAACAACTTTTTAAAAGCAAATTAGGTTTGAGTTATTAAACATAAAATCTAATACATTAGTGCATGTCGTCTTAATACAATCATGTTGTACATGCACCACGTTCGGTTGCTATGTCATCAATCGCTATGTCACCCGTGTAACGTTAAATCTATTTCGGCAATCAAGTCAAAGCTGTAGATTTGTATGTCATCCTCAGAAAATGTCGCAAATGTTACCTAAAAAGTGTTGTACGTCGCTTATCAAATACTTACATTCATATTGTAGTAAAACTGGAGACATTCACCTGAAAAAACATCTCGATTTATAAACATTCATTCATTCTCATGTGCGTGATGAAGCAATAATTTAGGTAAAAGGCTTTTTAGCCACTTCACGCTGCTTTTTTCAAAAATATTGGCTAACAATTATAAACTAATAGGCGGTTATACAGGCGGTTAGTTTGAGCAAGCTTGTATAAAAACTGTAAAAACTTAAAAGACCCCATCATACATTTGTTACTTGCAGAATATCTTAACGTGTTAAATTATTGTCTGTTAATTTCTTTGTTAACTTTGTAAACTAGTTTGATATATTGTTAAAATTGTGTCAGTTTTATTTTACCAACGGTTGGTGGCAATGTTGGAGAAACAAGTCTTGCTTTGTCATTCTCCTGTCGAGGAGCGCTGCTTTCGATGTACATGTAGTAACCTATGAAATAATATGAATTAAACTGTTTGTTTCGAAGTATCATGCTAGTTTGAAAAGGATTTTATTTCATTCTATTTTATCCTGTCAGGTGTAAAATATAATACGACTCTTTGTATGCATCTGGCTATATAAATACAAAATAATGACTTGTTCTTTGGGATTATTGTTTTAATGAACAGTTTTAATTTTCTGGCATGGATACTTGAGAACTAACCTTCCAGAGTTCCCAATGTGTGATCTGCACTTGGACCTGTACCATCTGAATCTGTGCGCCCTTTATTTAATGTCCAATTGAACTCAGCACTCAAATCATTAGTAAAGTCACATAAACCACTTTCGAAGTCACCACTCAAAGGAACCGGTACTGAAAAAAATCCCAAAAAGATTCTTTTTAAGGTGTAGGCCAAATGAGTAACCCTAAATAAAGCTTTACTTTGAAAAAGCAAAGTAGGACTGTACCTGAACAGTTGGGACTTTCATTCAACCATTGGTCTTCACCGAGACAAACATTTGAGCCTTCGCCGACAATGGACCCATATTCGCAGGTGTAATTCACACGTTGCCCTTGTACGTATGGACCAGTAGGAGTAGAGGTGACGTTTTGACTTGCTGGGGCTTCACTGCAAGCTGTACGAACAAAAACCTTTATATTCAGAAATCAGTACAATAATGTCAATCAAATTTGTCTTGTTAACTGACAAACCATAGTACTCCAGGCCTATTGAAGGTGTTACCGAATTAGATGGTCTCCCAAGCAATACCATATGACAAGGCATAAAAAAATCTAGCCTGCGGTTGGATTCCAACCCACGACAGGCGTCTTTCTCGGACTCGGGCGGCAGATCTGGCGATCCCCCACTACGAAGCTGATATGTAAAGCATACAAGGCGGGCAACGGTGCTTGTGATTCGACTTTCGGCGGATTTATCGCTGAGTCTGTTTAGCTCAGTTGGTAGAGCGCTAGTCCCGGAAAGACTCCTGTGGAGGGTTCAAATCGCACCGCAGGCTAGATTTTGCTTGCACAATGCCTTGTCATATGGGATTGCTTGGGAGACCGGCTGATTCGGTACAACGTCTTTGACAGGCCTGGCGTACTATTGTAATGTGCGCGTACACACATTGTTATTTTCTTTGTTTTCTTGCACAACATTTCTTGATGTTATTTTATGCACTTTTATTAGTTAAGGTTTAATAGGTTTGTTGCTTTATTTTCACAGATGTATTTCTGATGATTGTCCACACTCTTTGTTTGTATGCAACTTGTTTTGACACTGTTAATATTTGTTTATATGTTGTTAATATTTACCACACACTTTTGTTATTATTTACAACGCAAATTTTTGTTTCACTTTGTATTTGTTTGTATTTGCATTTGACTTTTTGTATTGGCACGTTCTCATGTACCGCTCCATTCGCTTCCTTAATCAATTGCTGTCTCGCACCAATGATGAGACATCGACGTGTCGCGCTGGTACAGTGTAATTGGGTGCTCGGATCACGTGACTCTAGGACTGCCATGCTTCGTTTTCGTTTGGGGGCAGTTCTCGCTTGGGCCTCGTGTTGTACGCAGTGTTGTGAGTGCAGTGGAAAAACGTGGTAGCGTTGTGATTTTGTGTTGTATCGTACTGTATTGAGACGTTGAAAGGCGCTTTGTTGTAATCTTATGTTATCGCCTTTGTATATTTTATTAAACTTGTTTTAGTTGAGGCCCGGTTCGGTGTGACCATCTCAATTTTGACTTTAGCGGTAGGCCGTTAGTACAGGGTGACCTGGTTTTTACCAAGTTAGGGGCGGTGATCCCGCTGTAATTGTGGTCAGAATTGGGTAAGCTAGTTTTATTTAGTAAAAGATAACTATCTCGCCTTTTCCCAAAATCTTAGGCCAAATTCGGGATCACCTAACTAATTTCGGTTACACTGTGATTAATTGATAAGTAAGCCGTGAACGCTGGAGTGCATTGACGCTTCAGGGCTGATCTCCCAATATGATTTTTTTCATAGTTAACTGACAAATATGGAAAACTCATGGTAGAATAACGAAATAGGCTGTGATAATAATTTTGCTCAAAAAAATACGCGCATTTAAAGTATGACAAACAAACAATTCAAAACTGCATTGTAATTTTAGCTTGTGACTGTAACCATGGTACTGGAATTTGACTTACTTGTGCAAAGTCCGCAAGACATTATGCAATATTCCTGATTATCTTCAATGTAGTCTGGGTGGTTGCATTAACCAAACTCCACATTCACTGTGCAGGTTTGATGATCTACACACTCTGCAAGGACAAAAGTTATTTTTTGAAAAGTTTCTTTAATTTTAAAGCTTATTTTAATTAATACCTTGATAACAAACTGGTGCAGTATTCGACCAAACATTTATCAGTGCACAGGTTTGTCATTGATCCACCGAGAACGCGGCGCGGATTGCATTGATATGTCACAGTGCTTCCTGTTGCATAGTCTCTGTTTTCCGGGTTGATGCCGTCGCTTGGAATCATGGGAGGTGGGCCACATGCATTTGCTGCAAACAAACTAGAGAGTGGCGTTTTTGACACAATGAGATAATAAAGCGTTCCATATCCGTTTGTTCAGAACAAAACGGTTTTATCAGAAAAGAAAATGATTTGCAAATTCACTCACATGTATCACATCCCGGAAGAACATCGAGTGTCCAATCAGGGCTTCCATTGGCCACACAAGTGCTCACATTATCGCCTATCACCTCAGCGGATTGGTCGACACATTCGTACGTGATCGTGTCACCCACCTTGTAAGGACCATCCAGGCTGATAGAAAGTGAGGGATCAGCAGATGGATCAGGGCATTCTGTTGAAATAAAATCAAAATGCAGTCAACCCATAACGACACCTGAGGGTTAGCTTTAAAACAAGTTGATGGTCATATTGAATAACATTATAACATTATGTTTCATAAACCAACCTTGTATGCATGTGGGCGCAGTATCTACAGTCCGGGAGCCGTTCACTTGGCAAGTATTAGAATCAGCACCATCCAGGATATAGTCAGTATCACACATATACGTCACAGTGACACCGGCTTGCTGGGTTGTTCCGCTTGGATTGTTTCCACCGTTAGAGGCGATCGTCGGCATTCCAGTGCAGGGGGTGTCTGGGCACAAACAATTAACGTTATCAATGTATGGTGACTGTTCAAAAAAAATATATATTTGCCTTTAACTGTCCTCTACCTGTAAAGTTGATTGCTCCACAAAAGTTGTGTGAACATATTTTAAATTGTTAGATTTCAACGACATATCTTGGTGCCCATGTGCTGCTTTACAGCTATAATTGATATTGGATTATCGTGTTACGTTTAGAAGTGTAACAAAACCGCACAAACACGCCCTGAAATCCGGCTATGTGTATAAAATGATCAGAAATTTCTTTCCTCATCGAGTGAAAAGGAAAAACAACAACATTTTACTTACCATCACAAGTCACTGGATTATATACATGTTTTGTTACAAACACTCATGAGGTTAGCATGGACGCACCATCCTAGGTTTGAGTAAGCTGTGCAAATGATCTCTCCATTTACATCCGCACGCTCTGGTGGAAAAACATTAATTAGTCACAGGTACACGAATTTGAGAATAAAACAATAAAAAAACAAATATTCATAATTTTAACTTATCATGCAATTGGCCCAAAGCAAAAAAAAAAACTTTTACAACTTCAATTTGATATATGCTGAGATAAAAATATTTAATTCGTTGCACATTCGTTGTTGACCGCAACTAGTGGATATTTAATCCAACTAATGCAAAAAATGTCGAACCAAGTTAGTAGTTAGCTTGGTAATCTGCAGACAGTGCACACTGTTTCGACCAAAAGTTTTATCATTGCAGCTGGTGACAAGACCTTTACTGTACACTGGCTAGTGTTTTCACCTAAAGCAGGGGTTTCCAAACTTTTTGGACAATGGACCCCTATATGTCAAAATGTTTTTTCGCGGACCCCAATCTTATGTCGCATCAATTTTCCGCCTAACCAGCGATAAATGTTAATACAAATAAAAATAAGTAACACTGAATCATGTTTATTAATCGAAATGACAACATCAATGGGATGGATGTGATTGCTTCTTACTGCATAACTTGTCAATTCTTGGAGTAATTTGTGACAAGCAAACTCGTAATTCAGAGTCTATGATAAGTCTGGACCGGTATTTTGTCTTCATATTTGTAAGAGCTGAAAATGCTGTCTCACACATGTAGGTAGTGGCAAAAGGTAATAACATTTGGGTAGCCTTTTGTGAGAGCAGTGGATATTCGTTCGCAACACTTAACCAGAAAGATGCAAGAGGTTTTTGATTGAAACTAATCATTAAAGTTCGGTCAGATGACAATTCAGCCAATTCTTCTTCTTTGCGTCCTGACAGATCAGTTTTTGCAACAACAAAGGGGTTTAAAATCCAGTCAAAATTCTCATATGTCTCTTTTAAAAAGTACTTCGTAAAATGTACAGAAAGCAATTCCAAATGTTGTTGAATGTCAGAGAAAATCAAATCTGTATTTATTAAAGGTTTGTTGGCAATGTAGTCACACAGAACAGGAAACATATCCACAACATTTTCATTTGTTCTCATTTTCCATATATTGAGTTTCTTTGTGAATGCTGTTATTTTGTTTTGACTGTGTAAAATGTTCGCATCTCTTCCCTGAAGTGACAAGTTCAGTTGATTGAGAAGGTTAAAAATATCTGCCAGATATGCAAGTTTTCCAAGCCAAATTTCATCGGCTACTAGTGAAGCTAAGTCCGCATTGTGCGCTCGCAAAAAAATTAAAACCTCCTCTCGGAGTTCAAACAGGCGTTCTACAATTTTTCCTCGCGACAGCCATCTAACTTCCGTATGGAGCAAACGGCTTGAATGTTCTGAGCCTAGTTCATCGCAAAGTTTCGAAAACATTCGGGACTGCAGTGGGCGAGCTTTGATAGAGTTGATAACTTTGACACATAAAGATAAGACATCAGACAAAGATTTTCCTAAATGTTTCGCAACAAGCGCTTCGCGATGAATCATGCAGTGCGTTTGTATAATGTTCGGTACTTTTTCCCTGATACGAGCTACAGCCCCGGAGTGCTTGCCGGTCATTGAAGCTGCACCATCGGTACATATAGCCACACATCGTTCCCACGACAGTTCTGATTGTGAAAAGAAATCACAAAGTACGTTGAAAACGTCTAAACCGGTTGTTCTGCATTGCATTTGATGACAAAACATGAAATCTTCTATCATTTCATCTCCCCATGAATATCGAACATAAACCAAGAGATGTGCTTGGTTGGCAATGTCCGTACTTTCATCCAATTGGATTGCAAAATTAGTTTGATTCAGTCTCTCAAGCAGCTGTGTTTTTATGTCATTCGAAAGTTCATCGATTCTTCTTGAAATCGTGTTGTTCGACAATGGAATTTCTTTAAGCTTGGCTGCACATTTGCCGTCCAAAACTACTTCACACATGTCAATTGCTGCTGGAAGAATTAAATTTTCCGCAATTGTGTGAGCTTTCTTGGCTCGAGCCACCCTTAGCGCCACTAAATAAGATGCTTTCATTAATTTTTCGTTCGACACCAAAGATTGTGTAAAAGTTTTTTTTTGCTTTAAATATTCTTTCTTCTTTCTGTCAAAAAAAGCCTGTGGCTTTCCAGCTAGCTCAGGATGTTGAGCCATCAAATGCCGCTTTAACTTGGCTGGTTTCATACATTCATTCGACAATGTTTTGTAGCATATTAAACACTGAGGGTTAGTAACATCTGAAGGACATTCAATAAACCCGAGCTTAAGATACTCCTCATCATATGTTCGAACCTTTTGTCTCTTCGTCTTCCGGGATGAAACATCCTGAGATTGCTGGGCTTCACATTCTGAATCATTCGACTTATCCTTTCGCTTCAAAAATTTATCCATAAGATTTGTACATGTTTGTCAAATTTATTCCAGCACAAATTTTTGCAACAGGCTATCGCTTAGCCTCAATTGTTAGCCTCAATTTTTGCAATTGCAAATCTCAACTGACTTTGTAGACTACCGGAGAAAAAGCTGCGCAGAAACATATTTGAAAAAAATGTTGTCAGCTGCAGTGCTACCTTTGCTATTCTACTAAAAGTTAACACAAATGAATTATCTGATAACTTCGATTCGTTACTATTCTATCGTCCCTTCGCTACTGCTACTCTTATACCTAAACCAAAGTATATATAAAACACAAGTAGTCCAACCCATTGTTACGCGATACAGCCGCATGGACACCATTTTGTGTCCAAATTAATACAGCAGATATAGGGAAAAACACATAAATTGTCGGATTTTTACAAACTGGTGGGATTTAACGCGAGTTTGATAGGTAAAATTGAATAAAACTTTTGGGTTCTAACATTTGAGCGTGATAATGCACGCTGAACGCAAATATTTAAAGTTTACATGAAAATTAAGCGGCCAAATTTACATGAAAAACAGCAATTTAGCTTTCAATATTGCGTTGAAATGTTAGAACCCGAAATTTTCATCCAATTTGGCGAATCAAATTCGCGTCTATGCTCTCCAGTTTGTAAAAATCAGACAATTTATGTGTTATTTTTCTCCACCCACAGTATCATTTTGGACACAATCTGGCTCCAAGGTTCTATTGCGTAACAATAGGTTGGACAACTTGTGTTATAGACTTTGACCTAAACATCGTCCCTTCGCATTGAGTTATTTCTATGTTTTTATGTATTATTTTGAATTATTAAGCTAGGCCTAAGGCCAATTCGAACAAAAATTGAAACTTCAGAACTTCATAACCTTACCACCTATGGGGTTATCTATTTTAATGCTCGGACTACATAGACCTACAGGTAGATAACCGAAAAACAGTTTAGCCTTGTAGCTATATGGCAAACCTTCCCGACTGCTATACACTGTACTATTAATTGTTGCATCATAGATGCCGAATGTAATTTTTAGGTAGAGCAACTACCAAGACGTACTAATTCATTTCAAATATTTAAGATTGACACGGCCTAACATTCATTAAATAATTCATTTTAGTTACGAATCACGGAAACATTCATCTGCGACAATGGAAGTACGGTACCATACAATGTCAAGCCTGTTTTTGCCATTTTGTCATATCGTCAGGGACCCCCTGTGCAGTCTTTGCGGACCCCCAGGGGTCCGCGGACCCCACTTTGGGAAACCCTGACCTAAAGCACTCAAGTTTGTATCAACGGGCAGAAAAAGGGAATGTTTCTGTTTAGTACTTTAGTGTTTAGCCGTATTAGTGACAGTTTGCTAGATATTGTGATACATACCTTGACATTGACTGACACTAAAGAAAGTCAGGAGCACGAAAAGAACGATCTTCATAGTGAAATTGTATGTGATTGACTTTACATACAATATCTATACACCTAGTAGTATACTATAAAAATCCTGTTGGTTTGGCAAATATAGATTGTATTAATTTGCAATTTCGTATGCCAATTCATTGAAACATATAGTCCAAACTCAAAACCATCACCCATAAAATCAAAAGGGAAAGGCTCCACAGCAAAATAGAGAAATTGTTTTTTTGCTTCTTTTCTAGTAAATTTGCTGTTTACTTAACAATATCATAAATTGCTGGATAAATCATACATTAAGTCTTGTGTTGCCCAACCTGTTTACTTTAATTCTGGGTACAACGACAAACGGTATGCAAATAATATATTATCATCAAACTAGATTTGACATTTTTAACGTTGCCAAACAATAAACAAAACATCATTAATTTGCTAGAGTAGAGTAAAACCCATGGACGATAAAATCCTTGGTAAAACAGAATCAGTCGGTTTAATAAAGGAATATATATTTCGCCTGTGTGGCATCATCAGTTCCTGGAAATCGAAATACAAATCGATAAAAATGAGTGCTAAAACAAACACGCTAAACTGAATAAAATAAACTAAAAGCAGTAAAACAGTGTAACAAAGAAACTCAGGGGATGCTAGTACTAATTGCCAAAGCTAACTGAACCAACCCCAAACCAAAACAAAACAAGCACAACTGTGGGCACCGGATCGAGCGAGAAAAAATAAAGATAAAGATAAGACGCAAAAGGTAGAACAGGTACGCGCATACAGGGAGATAACAACAGCGGTGAGTGCCGAGGGAGTTTTTACCGTACTCGAGGCAGGACCATTTCTTGAATATTTATTTTGGCGTCTAATATCCTTTTCCATTTGGCCTCGCACATGTCTAAATTTTCTTTTTTAGGGCTTTCCACAAAGGTAATGCAATAACAAGTTGCGATGTCGGGTTTCCTTTTCAAAATATTGATGTGTTTGCTTGCGTAATGTCGCAGTAATGCTGCTTTGTCATTCCTTTCTGTGTAATTAAATGTTTTCCAAGTCGCTCTGTGTCCGCGCCATCGTACAGAAAACGGGTTCTTGGTCTGGCCAACATAGCAAGCATTGCATTCATTGCAATTAGCTACATAAATACCGTAGTCGCGACAACTGAGGTTTTGTATGAGACGGACTTCACCAGCGGGCGTGTTGATTGTGGTGGTGTCGGGCACCATTGATTTAAACTTGCTGTAATTCCCACAAAGGCCGCAGTGATTACATGGATGGGACCTCCCTGCTGTATTCGAGTCTCTATCTTCAAACGCAATGCGCCTGTAGTTGGTTAATATTCGTCCAAGTGTAGCTGACCGTTTGTAAACCACGCACGCATTTGGTTGCAGGTTTCTTTCCTTTCCTGGCAACTTTAGGGACTTAGGGAAAACAGTTGGCCAAACAAGTCTTGTGGTATTGTTGGTTTGTGACTTGGTTGCCTTTGTCATGTCCCAAGTCCAGGTTTTGGCAATTTTAAGGTTGTTTGTTACAAGATTTTTCGGAAAGTGGGACCGAATACATTTCTGCTGGAGTCTTTCCAAGCTGGTATTATAGAGCTCGTCATTTTCGTTCAGTCTTCGCAATCTCCTCGCCTCCCCAACAACAATTGACTTGAATATGTTAAGCGGATGATGTGACGTTCCGTGTAAAAAATGCCGATTGATTGCAGTTGGCTTCACAAAATCAGTCAAAATAAAACCGAAAGGATTTTGGGGAAAACAGATATGCATTACGTCCAGAAATTCCACCTGCTCATCTTTCTTTGCAGTGCACAGGCTGCGAAACGTCAGCCTCAGATTGTATTTCTCTAGCCCCATAGTCAGCGCGGCTTGTATTTGTCGGTTTGAAGCAGGCCCGCTTGCAACCCAAATGATGTCGTCAATAAACCTTTTAAAAATGAGTGCTTGTTGCAATGTGCCTTTTAAGCTCTTTATGATATAGTGAAGGGCTATATTGGCTATGGATACCGAATGATTGTCTCCGGTTATTATTCCCTCGGTTTGCTTGTAATACTTTCCATCATACTTCGTTACGACATTGTCGATGGTAAACAGTGTTAGGTGCAGTAGTTGAGTCTGTCCCTTACTGTTGAAGTTAGCATGTTCCAAAAGCGCTTCGGAAACTGCATCTTTTATCAGTGACCTCGGAAGGCTTGGGTACAGTGCAACGACGTCTGCAGCCGTTATGATAATGCGACGTCCTATTTGTTCAGCTCTTTTTAGGTTTGCTTCTTTCCACTTTTTCACGGCATCCACGTATTGCGTGCTGTCCCGACAGTATTCGTTTATTCCCGATTGACAGTATCTCACTGCAATAGGTTGCAGGATGTATTGGATCATCGCTGTAACTCGCGACGTCATTGTGTGACCAGCCGCTTGCACCAATCGTACTGGAATGTCGCGGGCTAAAACAGTTTTAAGCTCGCTTTGTGTTAGCTTGTGCGTTTTTAGAAGTGGATAAGCATAAGCAGGGTTTCGGTTGTCAAAGTATTTCGCGCGAGCACCTGAAACTCTATGGTAGTTGTGTCCAATAACCTTTAAACCAACAGCACACAGGAGTATTTCTTCTGATATTACCGCTTCAGTGTACAGTTCTTTTGCTTAACATTCACAGGTTTCTCTAATTGCACCACACTGTTTTGTAAAAGTGGTATCATCAATTGGCAGGATATCAAACTTTTCCAACTGTTTCTTCATCATGTGGTCATAGTCGTTGAAGTCCAGTACCACAACTTTGCCATCTTTGTCAGTTTTGCATATTACTATGTCTTGTTTATTGACTAGCTTTCTTAACTCTTGCAGCGCTTTGCGTTGTGAAAGCGTTAGACTGTTTCTTGTATGGAATTCTTTTCGAGCTTTTTTGTCTAAGTTGCGTAGTTTCGCTTCAGCAAGGTCGACGTAAATGGATGTTTCCGCATCCAGTTGTTCTTTGTTTGGCCTGGAATTATTTGGAAGCCTTAGGTTTGGAGGCAGCGATGAGACATAGTCTAAAGACGGTTTACCTTTGAAAACATGTGCCCACTCGACTCGTCTTATGTGCGAATGAAAGTTTAACCACTCCTCGTCTCTAACACGATTGTTCCAATCCGGAGTGGGTGCAAAACCAAGCCCACGGGATAGTAGTGATGTAGTGTTATCGCCGAGAACTTGACTCGATTTATTTAAAATTGTAACTTCCATGTCGTATTGAGCCTGATTCTTTTTCTGCCAGAATTTACGTGCCCTGTACCGCTGTTTGCTGCATTTATTTTTTATTTTATTTGCAGTACATGTTGGCTGTAGACACTGCCTTTTCTTTCTTTGCTTGTTCCACAGCCACCAGAATTTACTCTCAAACTTTAAGCGCTTGTCATGCTTGTGAAGGAAAAGACTCGTTTTGATTTTAGCCGAAATGTTTGTCCAAATTTCTTCAGCAATTTTTGGTTTTGGCATCCCAGTTATCTGTTTTAAAACGCGCCGGGATTGCTGCAATAAAAGAAGATCGAAATCCATTCCTCGTTTTTGGTTGGACGGTAGCAGCACATTCATTTTAACGCATTTTCGCAAAAAGGCGATTTTGGGCCCCGTTTCAACAATTCTCATTAATGCGCT